>NC_051154.1:256396601-256756600 GCF_013339745.2 Dermacentor silvarum
GATGTAACCACGGGTGGCATGTTACACAGTAAAAGCACCAGAACAAGGTGAAGCACGTGCGGGCGTCCCGTCCCGCCTGCCTCCTCGAATATATCCCCTCCGAAAGCCTCTAGTAGCGTGAACTTCTTTGCTGGGGGTTTTACGTGCCAAAACCAGTTCTGATTATGAAGCACGCCGTTGCGGAGGGCTCAGTCCGGATTGATTTTGACCACCTTTCGTGTAGTGTACTTTAACCGTACAAGCATAGTCATTATCAGTCTCATGTGCGCCTGCTTTAATTATACTCTGTGCTCTTTCATCAGTAACGCTTGTATCGTTGTCAAATAACATGTATGTGTGCATGTTATTAACGTGACAGCGTTAAGGGCCCCGTGTCGCAGAAAATCCGGCGCCGGCGTCCGTGGCGGAGAAAATCCCCCACCGCGCAGGCCCTCCGCGTGGCGCAAGGTGTTAGCGATCGAGAAAATCCTCCCGAACCACCCCGACGGCGCAGGCCCTCCACATGGTGCAAGGTTTTGATGAACAAAAATTGAATTTCTCACAGTGAAATCCGTCAGAAAAACGGTAAAGTACGACTTAACCATAACCTACAGACATGGTAGCGTCGGATTGTAATTTGAATGTACGAGAAAACAATTCTGTTACGAGGAAACTCCAACACAAACCTCTTTTCCAGCATTTCTGCCATACCAACATTGGCTCTCTCAGGTAGGGTACTTGCGAAGATCATATCCAGATGGCCCTCGCATCCTCGGCAGGTCAAATTGCGACTTCGCCTGCTTAAAGCGTTTTGGACACGCGCGTGCGTCGGGGCAATAGCAAACAAATAATAAAACAATAAAAAAGATGCTAGGGCCTTCACATTTTTATATAGGACGACTTGTATTGCCCCTGGAAAAACGTCTTCCAAGCAATGCATTTCTGTTTAAAAGTGAAACAGGCTCTAAGGTGATCGGTGTAAGCTTGGTCTTTGTAAGCTGGCTTTCCCACATTCTGTCTTGCAGTGAAGCCCACTGAAAGAAAAATGCGTTGCGAAGGGGGCCCGATAACGCGATCGCGTTGCACTCTTAAAGGTGAAGCTTAAGCGTCCTCCAATTTTTGATAAGAAGTGTGATATACAATTTTTAGCAGTGTTCGAATAGTGATAAGTTCCGGATCGAATGCCACTATTCGAGAAGAACGACCTTCGACTATCGAATCGAACATTAAATATTTTCTCTTTTAAAAGCAAAGTGAAATATAAAGTTTGAGGAGTCCGTTTCGGAAAAGAAGGGTTTATTTTTGTTATTTGTCCAGTTCACAAGTGGACGTTCGGTCAACTGAGAAGCTTGTGAATGATGAACAACTTTCATATACGTTGCGACAATGGTCAGTAATGATTCGGAACAAGAGAACTACACCTCACCATATGCACACAGAGTTGTGTTCGTTGAAGGAGCCATGCGCTCTACTACAGCACTGCAAGTCGGATTAAACAGGTGCAGCCGACATGAGAATGGTCACATAAAAAAATTTGCCTTCCTTAAATCGAGACAGCAAATTGCCCAAAGGCGAGGCGTTCTTGTAGAAAAGCTGGCTGCGCCACGCGCTCACTAATGCGCCGGTACCTCTATGCAGCATCTGGAGCTGTCCTGCATGAATCAGAGTCATTCGGAAGAGTCGGCGTTTACGTCGGTCTTTCTTCGCTGCGGCTCGAATAAGTGCTGTTATCACACTGTTATCCCTTGCGTTTGAACACAAATGAATATTAGACAGTTTCGTATTGTTAACTGTCGATTCAGACGCGAATCGAATTGCAGAGAAGGGTTTCGTACTCGAAATATTAGGGGTGTGCGAGTAGTGATTTTTGAGACCGTGAATCGAACATGAATCGAATAGCGCCAGAATCGAATCGAATATCGAATAGTTTTCAAATAGTTTTGGAATAATGAAAAGCCGTTATCACAATTAATATAAAACGATGTTCACATCCTAGTATTCTTATAGTTGGCAAGTTTCTGTGATTAGATGGTGCGTTATAAAGCATTGTTTATTAAAAGCACAAATGGGGCATAGGGAGAAACAATTAATTCCTTCTCATGCACAGGGATCTTCAGAGCGCCCTGTGCATACTATGTGTCTATACTATGCCAGCGGAGGTGAACATTCACCATGCTTTTGCTCCAATTTTATGTTTTTTTTGTTGGAGTTGACGCTTTGAAATATTCGAAAGGTATTCGCATTTAGGAATGAAGACTATACCATTCGAAGACCGAATCGAATTCGAAAGTTTCGAAGACCATTCGTTATTCGAAAGTTTCGAGTATTCGCACACTCCTACGAATTCAATATCAAATATTCGCACAGCCCGATAATTTTTATTGTATCTGAAAAAAATTGGCAGCCGATCCACGAACTGAATGCTGATGGTGGAGCGAAGCTGCTTGGACGATTACGGCTGCTGCTCGAGCTTTCGCTTCGGGGTCTTGCTGCCGTTGCCGGCGTGCTGCTCCTTCTCGTGCTCGTAGCTCGGGGTTAGCTTCGCGGCGTTGCCGTTGGGCTGCCGCGTCTTGTTCTCGAAGTGTAGGATCAGAGTCACGACGTTTGCGCTTACGTTCGCGCTCCTCCATACTGCAGTGCTAAGTGTAGCGACAGCGGCGCGGCGCCGGCGCAACAACTGCGCACGGTCGGTATGCACTCTGCGAACGGTTCTGCGCATGACGTCATGCGCTTGCTCGGAGAGGGGTTTCGGAGCGTCGGTGTGCGCGCAGCGTGCGCGACGGGGAGCTACGGCGACGACGGCGACAACGGACATCGTGAGAGCCTAAGGAACTTCGCTCCTAAAAAGTGTGCCTGAAAGGCATAGCTTCTTAAGAGTGCAAGTTTGGTAAGACGTGCACAATTCCTTGATACGATTGAATCAAAATGTGAATATATGAAGCATGTGTGTTTACAAGTAGGAGTGTGCGATTATTACAAACTTTGAATACGCCTCGAATAGTCCCTGGTTTTTGATACGGGTAGGAATCAGGGTAGGAATACAATAGGCATACACTAGAAAGACGTGAAACAAAAGCAGTATTCGAGGAAGCGTCGTTACGCCAAGCATGGTGACTGTCCCACTGAGAAAGACGGATATATATATATATATATATATATATATATATATATATATATATATATAGGGCGTCCCAGCTATCACGCAGCACAATTTAAAAAAGAGGAACGGCGTTACGTGAAGCAAACCTAGTGCGTATTGTTTCCAGTGCAGTGGAGTAGCCGCCAGTAATTTTTTTTCACTGCTGCGATTTATTTAGCTAATTGTAATTAATTATATAACTCGAGAAGTACTGCCTTAATTATCAAAGTGACAATGAGAAAATTGTAGAGCGACAAGAAAAACTACCGAAACAGCTTTCTTTTGCTCCGTACGTGCTACATCAAAGTGTTTTTCCGAGCGTGAAAGAAGCCCGCGAGTACAGGCAATTAAAGTGCTTCGAGCGGCCAGTCGCGCGGTAATTCTGCGTGTATTCGCGGACTCCTTTCACGCTCGGAAAAACACATTTATGTGGGAGGTATTGAGCAACAGAAAGCTGTATCGGGAGTTTTTATTTATTTATTTATTTATTTATTTATTTATTTATTTACATATACTGCAGCCCAACCTATATAGGAATATAGCAGTAGTGGGAACATTATACATTGCCACAAAATAACAAACATACACATACACAAAAAATGAAAAAAGAAAGCGCTTTACATGTTAGTGAGGTGCTTAGTGGTGGTAGCTATAAAATCCTTTAATGATAGTGAACGAATGTCGCCGGGGAGAGAATTCCATAGCTCAATTGGAATTCCAATATGGAATTTTTCATGTTGCTCTACAATTTTCTCATTAACACTTTGAAAATTTGGGCTGTACTTCTCGAGTTAGATAATTAATTACAATTAGTTAATTAAATCTCAGCAACTAAAAATTACTGGCGGCAACTCCACAGCACTGGAAACAATACGCACTAGGTTTGCTTCGCGTAACGCCGTTCCTTTTTTTTAAAATCGTGCTGCATAATAGCTGGGACAGCATGTATATGTATAAATATATATAAATATATACATATATATATTGTAATGCGGCTTATTGATAGTTCGGAAACGCGACCGTCTCAGTCGAGCGTAAGGCACCATGAGCGCGAGCCCCTTTTTGTCGGCGGGCCGATGATGATAGTGCGTCCATAGGGTGTGCCAGCCTTCCTCGCTACAATGTATATATACAGGGTGTCCCAACTTTCACGCACCGAGTTTTAAAAATATGCAAATGCCGCATAGCTGAACAGGACCAAACTTTGCCGTCGTTTGGAGATACTAAGATTCTTTTTGCATTCCGCCTAATGACATACTTAGTTTTAATTCATTAATCGACTTCTCAAATATTATAATTACATAAAAATTGTAAATCAGAAAATTGTAGGGCAACATGAAATCCTCGCAATACAGCTTTCTGTTGCTCAATACGTGCGCATAAAAGTGTTTTTCCGAGAGTGAAATAAGCCCATGAATACACCCAAAATGCCGCGCGACTGGACACTGTCGACACTTCAGTACGTGTAATACAAAACACATATTATAAAATCGACATTTGTAAAATATATTGCTCGTGTGATATATCGTTCTTTTCAATCATTGTTCTTTTTATGGTTGTATCTAACCTTTGCTATGTTTTTCTGGGTGTCTATGTGTTTTTTTCTTCGGATATGTGATTGCATGCGATATGCTGACGTAAGTAACTTATTGGTTTCTTTAGAGTATTGGTACATTTCATTACATTGTATTTATGATATTATGTATCATAGTTCTCGGCCTAGAACTCTCCTTTAAAGAGGGCCGATTAGTCGCATTTATGCGCAAAACAATGACTCCATATGTTACACGCATACATGGAAAAGTAATTGCTTAGGCAACAAAGCACCGGCTTTCCTTGGAGACATCATCGACCGTGATTTGTCTTGGACGCCACATATTTCGCATGTGAAAAAGAGATTGACTGCAATAGCCCATGTATTAACATTTGTTGGCAGAAAGTCTTGGGGCGCATCTGTGTAATCGATGCTACAGCTGTACCATCTAAGATACAGCCTGCCCGCGCTGGGAAGCACCAGTAAAACAAAGCTTCGCACACTTCGCAGTATGCAAGCCCAAGTTCTACGGACGTGCCTCGGCCTCCCTAAGTGTGCATCCACAGCGGCCACAATTGCCAAATCACGTGACCACCCTATATCAATGTACATTACAGTCGATGCTCTAAGAGTGCACATTCGACGTGTTGCAAGGGTACCCTTTCACCACCTTGCTTGTCTGCAAACAACTATAGGCCTCATTTGAGCTTTAGCCGCCTTCTGACTACGTCACAGAGCATCGCTGCCATCGAATTACGTCCCAGCTGCGTGCCCTTCACTGCCACTGTGGTCTCTACATTCACCTCGAATATACCTTACCATTCCAGGCATCAAGAAGAAGGCACAAATGCCGTCAGCAGCATTGAAGCAGGCAGCATTATTGCTACTACTTGAAGTTCACAGTGACCGCCTACATGTTTACACTGATGGGTAAGTCATGCACTCCAGTTCAGCAGCTGCAGTGTTTGTCCCAGCAAAATCTACAGGGATAAAATTCCGGACATAACACTTGACATCGACGATGGCTGTCGAACTTACAGCTCTGCGTGCAGCAATGCAATCGATCGATCAGGAACCAGCCCAGAAATGGTCCATCTTCTGCGTTTCCAAGGCCACCCTCCAGAGTTTGCTCTCTGCAGTACGCCATGGACCATCTGGCAGTTGACAAAGGACATTACATCGTCTTTCATTGGCTGCCAAGTCACTGTGGTATCCTTGGAAACGAGCAAGCAGACGCAGTCGCTCGATCTTCACATACCAGTGCCGATTGCGTCACTATCCCGACGACAAGAACAGACGCAGCGGGAAAGCTCTGTGCGCTTGCTCGCGAGCTTAGGATAGCCCAATGGAATTCGAAAGACTTTAAAAGCCAGCGCCTGTGTTCCCTGGATCCTGATCTGAAGCTCCGCCTACCACACGGCTTACCACGACGGGAGGTAACTCTCATTTGTCGCCTATGGCTTGTAGTAGCTTTTACCAGCGCGTACTCCTACCTTATCGGAATGGTCACAAGTTCAGATTGTGAAGTTTGCGGGCGGAAAGAGACGATAGCACACCTTCTGTGTGATTGTCGTCATTTTAGTGCACAAAGGAAAGTCCTCAGCATCATGCTCGACAAGATTGACAGCCGTCCCCTTACGGAAGCCAGAACTCTTGGTCTTTGATCCCTCTGATCTTTTTTCAATTATATTTATTTCGAGTTTTTGGAAAGCTAGTCGTACAGCAGTCATTGATTTTTGGAATTAGTGGTCTTGTTACCCGCCATGCTGGCGTAGTGGCTTTGGCGTTGTGCTGCTAAGCCTGAGGGCGCGGGATCAAATCCCTGTCGCAATTCGATGGGGGCCAAATGCAAAATTATCCCATAATCCCCCACTACGGAGTACCTCATAATCGTGCTTTGGCACGTAAGACACCCGAATTTAATAAATTTGGTGATCTTGTGTTTAAGTGATCATCATTGTTGGTGATACTTGGCTGTAATTTTTTGACTAGTCAGTAAAACGATGGTACCTAATCATACCGAAAAAAATACGCCTGCGGTAAATAGATGCATCTGCGTTTGACTATTCGATATTCGATGCGATATTCAATACTACTATTCGTATGTGAAAAAGTTAAGAATTACTAGGGGATTCCCTATTCTACAGTTAAGATTACTTGCAGGCGAAAGCCCGAGCACCGCTAACTCAACGACACGACACCACTTTTTACAGCGGAGATGTTTATGCCGAGCGTAATCTGTCTGTCGTAGACAGAAAAGTGCTTAGCCTAGGCCAAATACGTGGCCAATACCTTGCGATAGCCAATCGATAGCCAATCAATAGGTAATCTAAAATCGATCAATAATCAATATATTTCGGAAAAAATGCGGGGGATGACTTGGTGGTGCTTAGCCTAGCCCAAAAAGCCTGGACTAGCTAGGTGTCCATCAGCTGCGCTGTCTCTTTAGGATTGTGCCTCCAGTGCAAGCTACGCTATTTTTTATTTTGCTTAGTCTTCTTCACTCCGAACCGCTCTTTTGCAGTCAATTTTGCAAGTCATCTTTATTTAAACGAACTTGAACCGTGACACCATGTTTTGCTGCGTCATCATCACTCTGAAACCACAATTTACAGTGATTTTTGCAAGTCACCCTTCCTATAATTCACCAAATTGGAACCGCGACTCAGCACTTTTTTTTACGTAGTCCCTCTCACTTGGACCCTCAAATCTCATATTTTTTGCAAGTCACTCCCCCACTCCATAACCATTGATTCACTCTTAATTCACACTTTATTCACTCTTGATTAACCCTAACACCACTTGATTAACTTTTATTCACTCTTATTTCACTCTCATTTGTCCTTCATTATCTTAGCTTACTTTATCTCATCATTACCTTTCGTTTGACTACTATCACCGAACTAAATCCCTTTAATTCACTGTCAATTCACTCTTATTTCATCTCATTCACCTCTGTGTATACCAATTTTTTGTCATCATCATTGCCATAATAACCATACTTACATCCATTACTATAATTAATTCTCAAGAGGGAAACAGCGCAAAAAAACCCGACAAGAAGACAAGAGGGGAGACACACACCAGCGCTGACTGACGACTGATTTCTTTATTCAGAAAGGAACACATAGATGCCAAAAGAAAAAGAAAAAAGAAAGAGAAGAAGGGTATATCACTGCCCATGGGCAAAAAATAGACACTGATTAGATTTGGATTTCCCGCGAATTATGACGGTTCCGGAGATATGTTAGTTCTGCCTATTTTTTGCCATTGCGCAGTGATACACCCTTCTTTTCTATCTTTTTTTTTCGTTTGGTATATATGTTTTCATTTCTGAATAAAGAATTCAGTCGTCAGTCAGCGCTGGTGTGTGTCTCCCCTCTTGTCTTCTTGTCGTGTTTTTTCGCGCTGTTTCCCTCTCGAGTATGTACCGACTAGCCCAAGCCTCTACGGTCTTGTAATTAATTCTAGGTTCTTAGCCACATTTCGGGTTTTTCGAACCATTTTCACGCTTTGTCCTGTTAATTATATTATTTGTTTACAGACTATAATAATAATTTATTGATGTTTACATTCCTCATGTAATTACCTTTCGATTGATATATAATTCAATTTCAATTCAGTTTATTTGGACATACATAGATGGTACAGTATGTCCACGAGGTGTGGCAAAAGGAGGCAACAATGCCTCCTGACAGGGCCTTCACTTCGGGATCACACATCGTGACAGCAGATCGGCATGACGGAATACTGCACTACAATAAAAAAATCAAGGCAATCAGTGAAAATTTAACAACGCATACTGTTTTACATATGACAAATTATCCTATGATTTGACATTCTACATTGTTGCATCATTCTAATTCACAGAAAGAATGGTGTAGAAAATCATTCAAATTGCACTTGCTCAAGAGAAAAGAAAGGTACAATTCTAAACAAAAGAAAGCATCGATTTCATTCTTTCCTTAAATTGAGAAAGGGTTTTGCAATCCTGTATGCAGTTGATCATTAAAGGATATGTGTTACAGAGTTTAACTATTTGGTTGTCTATGATCTGAGTACCATAATTTGTGCGTGACTTCGACCAAACTATAGATACAGCGCGCAAGTTATGGGTAAGGTTCCTGTTTAAGTACTTAGTGGAGAAGGATGTAAAATCATGCCTAATGTTATGAAAAATAAGTACAGCCAATGAGAAATCGTAAAGTTGATAGTACGGCAGTACCTCAACTGCGTCGTACAGGGATTCTTTGGCAATAGGTGCGGAACGGACTACCGTCTTCAACGCCCTGAACTGAAGCGAGAAAAGGCGGTCTGAATCAGATTTGTTACATGTGCCCCAAACTAGCTGACAGTACATAAAATAGGAGTGAACTACGGAAAAATAACTCTGCTTTCTCAAACGCAGAGGTAAAAGATATTTTACTCGTTGCAACAAACCAATAGATCTAGATGCTTTCAGACGAACCTGATCCACGTGATCCGTCCATGTTAAGTCATACTTGAAACACACGCCCAGGAAGTGGCAAGAATTGGTTGGCAATAGATTGGTATTATAGATCTGTAGTTGGGCATGATGATTCAATGGCTTGTTTTTGGGGCGGAAAATAATATATTGTGTTTTCTTTATATTTAAGTCAAGTTCGTTGATATTTAACCAGATCTGTAGCTGACTCAGCCACTGATTTGCATGTTGTTCAAGTGAGGCTAGATTTGGACCAGAAAAGAAGACATTAGTGTCATCCGCGTAAAGGATAATATCAGGTGTCCGGGGGATGTTAACGAGATCATTGATGTATAAAATAAATAACAAGGGCCCAAGAATAGATCCTTGTGGCACACCGTACCTAATTATTCCTATATCTGACAGAAATTGATTGATACTAATGTATTGTTTTCTTCCTGTCAGATAACTGTCTACCAGCTCAAGTGCTATTCCTCTGATACCATACTTTCCCAATTTTTTCATCAGAATTTCATGTTTAATAGAATCAAAGGCTTTTCGAAACTCAAGAAAAATGCCTAGTGTATACAGTTCCTGCTCAAAATTTTCCAAAATACGGTCCTTTATGAATAGCAGTGCTGTCTCCGTTGATTTTCCAGCCTGAAATCCATATTGTTGTTTGGATATTATATTTTGAGCATTTGAAAATTTGTTTAACTTCGTGTATATTATGTGTTCGGGGATTTTAGAAAAGAGCGGCAAAACAGAAATAGGTCTGTAATTATTCAGATCATTTTTCCGCCTCCTTTGAATATTAAGGTTACGCGTGCAACTTTCATTTTATCAGGGAATACACCGGTTTCTAATATGCGATTACAAATATGTACTAGAGGACCTCGGAGAAATGGGAGTACGGCCTTGCTAGGACGCGCACTAATATCGTCATTTCCTGGCGAGCACCCATCCTTCATTGCCTTTACGACACTTACAACTGCTTCCTCCGATGTAGGTATAAGAAAACAGTGAATTACTATTAGTGGAACTAACATATGAATCGACAGGCGTTAACGCTTGGGTCATTTGTGAGTACTTTGGCGAACCTGCATTAAGAAAATGTTCGTTAAACTAGTTTAAGTACACCTGAAAATATTTTACCGTCGATGTAAAAATCCGTCGGAATGCCTGCTTTGCCACCTTTTATGATTGCTGTTGGCTGTTTGCCACAATAATTTAGGACTGTTCGTGACTGTGGAAAATTTGTTGTCGTAGTAAGCTGATTTTGCTTTCTTAAGATCTGAAGTTAAATTGTTACGGAATTTTTTTAACTCCGTGAAATGAACCGGATCTTTCGTTTTTTATGAAACGAGCAAACAGCCGGTTTTTCCTGTTTATACGTCTGTATAATACCGCAGTAATGCACTCTTTTCTTATCCTCCTGTGCTTTTTCATAGACACGAGTGGAAAAGCACTGTGATAGTGGTGAAGCACTTTCTCTAAAAAATTTCATATGCCTTAGACGGGTTACTTTCACTATATATATAATCCCAGACTACGTCACCCATCACTGAATGGAACTGCACAATGTTATTTTCATTGATCAGTCGTCGAAGGAATTTAGTTCTATCCACTTTTTCACCAAGAAAAAGAAGGCAAAAAAAGGAAGGTGATCACTTAAGCTCGTCAAAATTACCCCGGATGTTATTTTATTTGAAGGTAAATTGGTAAAGCTTAAGTCTATGAGCATTTCGGAGTGTTGACTGATTCGTGCCGGCTTGTCTACAATATTTTCACACCCATATGATAACATCAACTCGAGCAGGTGCACCTGGCTAGCATTGTTTCTAAATAAATCAATATTCATGTCACCAAATACAATAACCTGCCGTTTAGTGAAGGTAGCATATTCAAGAAAGGACTCAACGTAAGTAAGAAAAGCGTTAACTAATCCATGAGGGGGTCGATATGTGAGAAGTATAATCGTATGATGATTCGTCACACCAACTGTTTCAAAATCATCACAAACTATGGTGAATTCTGAAATAACCCCATGGTCAATGTCTTGTTTTATATACCAAGATACGCCGCCACCACGTTTTTCTTTCCTAAATATAGAGACGTTGTCATAACCTGTTAACTGTGTAACATCGCTATTCGATGTGTACCATGTTTCTGTAAATCGAATTATTTCAAAGCGAGATTTGATGAGCTCGAGATCAGCCTCAATTTCATCAATTTTATTTCTGAGGCTTTGTGCATTTAAATGATACAAATTAAAATTAAATTATGAGGTTTTACGTGCCAAAACCAGTTCTGATTATGAGGCACGCCGTAGTGGGGGACTCCGGAAGTTTGGTCCACCTGGGGTCCTTTAACGTGCACATAAATCTAAGTACACGGGTGTTTTCTTAGATTTAGGTGCACGTTATAAGGAAAGAGATTTACAATAGCTGTTTTCATTTATGAACGTGTTAAGGGAGTCGCTAGTATAATACATAGTAAGGGTTAAAAAACAGCAACAATAAAAGAAAGAAACCAACTTAAGAAATTAGCTCAAGGTCTTGTTCAGAGGCAATCCTTATTGCCCTTGCGCCAGGTTCTTTCCTTACAAAGACCTTTCCATTTGAACACCACGAAAAGTGGTAGCCTTGTTCGCATGCTCTTGTTTTGGCAAGCCATAAAAGCTTTCTCGCTTTTCAACGCTTTCAGCTTTCAACGTGTTCTTTGCTTCTTCATTTTTGTCTTGAACGCGCGTTCACTAATGCCAGAACATTTGCCTAGGTGGTAGTATTCACAACATTCAACACATTTCGTAGCTTCCTCATCATTTAAAAGTTCTTCACAACATGAAAGACAAGTATCGGTTGTCATGATAGCATTCGCAGCAATATGGGCAGCAGGGGCAGTAACAGAAATGACAAGAAGTACAGGTTATATTCAAATCATAACCAACCTGCGTATGACAAGTGATGAGAACGGGGCCGACGAACAAGTTGCCGCTACTGCTGCCCGATGTGTGAAGCTGGCCAACACGGTGTTCACTTTTAAAGGCGAATTGAAGGGGCGGTTCCGGGGAACTGGTCACATGTGTTGCGGAAGGTGATAATGCAGCCGGTAGCTTGACGGTGGAGGCTTGAGCCGTTGATGCCCAGAATTTCCATGATCCTGCGTATGACAAGTGATGAGAATGGGGCCGACGAACAAGTTTCCGCCACTGCTGCCCAATGTTATGGCGTTTGTAATGATCTTATTGAGTTATCAACTTCTTGTACATATTTCTCACAGATTTTTTGTCAGATTTATGGCTCCACTTTTTCAAGGTCACCTCAAAACTAAACATATAAGGCTTTCGTCTTAATATTCGCCCACCTATAGTTTATACCTCTGAAAATTTTCGTTTTCGAGTTTTCCACAGTACGCAGTAGGCTCTTGTGCGTCTGGCTTCGTCTGAGGGAAAAAAAAGTGAAAGCTACGTAAGCAGGCCTACCATGATTCCTATGACTTAGGAAGCCGCAGTAATTGCGCTACGAACACTTATGAAGGCGACACATACTGGGAACCCAGCTAAAACGCCTGCTGTACCCGAGCGCCACGGTTACACCTGACAACTTCCGATAGGGTTGTCCAAATTTTGGTATCGAGTACTTAACTAACATCGAAGTGCTTCACGAAACCTCATTAACCGCAGTGACTGCGAAAAGATACTTTGGTTTACAAACGAAACACCCTTCGTCCTTATTTGAAACATTAATTTTTTTCCCCAGAGATGAACAGAAAAAAACAAAAACTGTCGAGATTGCATACAAGCATACACATTAAACAAAATCAATTAAACAAACTGCAACCAGTCGCTGCTCCAAGGCCAGGCTATAGGAAAACCTTAGCTATTCAGGATCTTGCACTTTCCCCAACTCTTTGAGGATGGTCTCTCTAACCGCTGGTAGGAGCGGCAGATCAAGAACTCGCAGAATGTCTTCGGGGATGTGACGGCCGCCGGGGCGCGTTGTCCATGAATCGTCTCCAGTCGCTCCTGCTTCAGCCTGTGATCTCCGTTGCAAGATTTCTCCCAGTGCTCTGCCGTCCTCTGGGGCGGAATCCACACCATTCAGAATCTTCTGCATAAACTGCTCTTTCACTGTCACCAACTCTTTGACGATGGTATCTCTAATCACTGATTTGAGGCACAGAAGAAGTACTTGCAGCCACTCTTCGTTGATGTGACGGGCGCTGGCGCGCGTTGTCCATGAATCTCCTCCAGTCGCGCCTGCTTCAGCCTGCTTCAGCCTGGTTCTCAGGGTGACCAAGTTGCCTTTCCATACCTTCTCTGACGGTGGTAGCCACGAGGAGCTTGCAATAGTTGATGTGGGAATAAAAACTGCAGATGGGCTCACGTTCGAAAACGCTGCCGACCTTGTTGACAGGTTCGTTTGAAGGAACGGCGACGGGGCGTTCTTGTAGATGTTGTTGTTGCCTAGATGGCAAGCTCGCACAGTTGTGCTCTTGCCACGCACCGGCTCTTTATTCTTCTTTTCTTTATCATGACGATGATGATAGCGTTAGTATTTGTGATGCATAGCGAAGGAGGCTGCGATCAAAAGCAGAACGGAATTTAACCAGTGGTTCTCGTGGGACGCGCTCACTATTTCGTCTCTTCTTCATTTTCACCGCGCGGCGCTCAAAACTTTCTGTAACCATTTTTACGGCGAAGGTGTATATGGCTAGCCGATTTGTATGTCCGTCGCCTGTACGCAGATTATATCATCATCAGCAGCAATGGCTCAAGTGTCGGCTTCTTCTTCCGCAGCTGGCTCGTTGGCGCTGCTCGGCGTAACCGCGCGAACGCGCTCGTGCTCCCGCGTTCGTCGTTGTCGTCTTCTCCACCAGCTCTATGCGTTGGCGGTCATCATTCCAGCGTAGAAATTCACTTTTCTTTCGTCGTAATAGGGAAGCCGCGTTTACGGGGGTATGAGACATTGCTAAAGGTTTGAGCCATTCATTGTCTTACGTGACGGACAGATTTAATTTTGAAGAATCGCAAGCGGCAATGGCGTACTGCGAACTTTGGGCATACCGTCAGTGACGTCGTTTTCTCCGTCGCAGCCGAACGTGTGTGTAACCTCATTAAGAAACACAAAACGAAACCAATAATTGAGAAAGACTTTAAGGTATCGCCGGGATTAACCCAGTGATAAGCCGGGGCCGCAAGTTTCAGCTTAGCTGGTTAACCGTCGTTTTCATTTTGCTTTATTTTCATGCATTCGATGATATTAATTATTCTGTGCTGTCCAAATTCTTTAAGAGCGCAGCTCCTAGGCGCCCGTTCTTGGGTTCTCTCGGCGTCTCTCGGCGTAACCGCACGAACCTGCTCGTGCCACTCAGTGCTCGTGCGTTCGGCGTCGTCCATAGCTGGCTCCGATGCCGCTCATCATGCTAGCGCCCCCACATATATACTGTCGCTCCTTCTGCGAACGCGCTGGCGGCACTGGCCTACTACCAGTCGGTGCGGTGATTTTGATCTGAAATTATTTGCCTCAATATATCGCGAAATGAAAACACGTATACAGCGCTGCTCAAATTACGCATAAGGTTTTATTTCATTATCATTTAGACATTCCGGCAGAACCAGTCTGACGACGACTGTGGACGTTAATTCGATTAGCATTCAAGTAGTGTAGCGACACACCGTATCGCTACCGAATCGCGTCATATATGAGCAGTGCACTCCTCCCTCATTCTTTTTATGATGATGATTTCTTTTGGAATCCCCATTTAATGAGGACGGCGACAAATTATTCAGACAGAAGTTCATGCATTCCATCTGAATGAAAAATCGCAAAGTCTATACAGTTGTTTAGAAAAAACCGCGAGACGGTTATGCTCTGTTTCAGACATCAGGTGCAATTGTGTGGAAATGTGCAAGAAGTTTGGTCACGAAAACTTATCACTCCGCGATGTGTCGCTGTGCGTTCCGTCCACGCTTGGCTGCCCTCCTACGGAGTTTTCTGGCGCGAGCATGCACGTGAGGCTGCCGCGACGGGCAAAAAAAAACTGGAAAGAAAAACAACGAAAAACAAATTGATAATAAACAACGCATTAGCAGCCGTATACCACAGTTTGTTTCTAAGGGTTAAAACTTTTCAACACGAAAAGTGTTTTATGCCGGGGTCCACCATCAGTTTCCTGTAACGGATGGGACGTCGGCGTGAACGCGTAAAATATGCTCTCTCTTGGCTGGTATGGCGCCGACATCTAGGACCTGTGAATTGAAGTAGTGCATCATGACACTAACTAGCGCCGACAGTGAGCGCTTCGGTAGTCTCAGAGCAGTGAAGGCTCCAACGAGATGTAGCCTGGTGTAGGCGTTTTGCTGAGGTGACGACGCAGTTTCCGCTCATGGTTTGTCTTTCGCGTCCGATTAGCCTGAATCACATGCATCAAAGCTTGCATTGCGAGTATTTTGAAGTAGAGTTTCAGTTTTCTTTCTTGCAATTTATGCTATATGACAGTTGAGGTGATGACTTCAATTTCCTGTTTTACGTTTAGTCTACTGACACTGCACAAACTATACTTTAGTCATAATACGGAATACAAGCAGCAGAGTGTGGTTCATAAACGCACTGGGAAAATGAGGTGTAATTTGTGGATACATTTCTCGCTATGGGAGCCCTTTCTCACAAGTATGTGTCTTGCTTCAGAGCGTGTGTGCTGAAAGTGGACTGATTGTCCGCGCTTTCCGTGCAGCTACCGAAGTGACCGTGAAAGCCCTTCGCTGTTTAAAGGTTTAAGCCTTTCGATGCCAAGCGCCTCTGATATACCTTAAGAATTCGCTCATCCGGAACCAGAAAGGTCGCAAGCATCATGCCAAGGTCAGCATTACCCTTCTACAGGTTTGTTGCGTCCTTGAGAAAAAAATAAAAACCAGGGAGTGACAAGTCATTTTTAACGACGGGCTGTCGCTGTTATCGTTATCACAAATGACGACTTGCGCCAACGTAACAAGCTTTGTCGGAAAGCTGGGATGACTCATTCTTTAGAAAGGGTATTTATTTTTGTTCCGCAACGTAACTTACGTCATTGGGGCAGATTTAAATGTATAAAGGGCATGAGTCAGGCGGTGGTACCTAGGTGAAATGAACGCCCCAGAAAGATGGACTTGTACAGTCACTTTCTTTTGGAAGCGCTGATAACGTTGCAATTTAAACCACAATAGAACTTCGTACACAGTATTTCCACAACAGCTTTACAGCAGGCTAATCAGTCCTGATATAAGTTTTTAGCAGAGACACTTTCAGATGACTTTAATATATATAGAATAAAGCGCTCTGTAATTTCCACCGTGACTTAACGTAGGTACCGTGGCGTAGTTCATGTAATAATCCCAGTCCGCCTACTGACATATACTGCCTTACTAATAACATCTACCATGGCCTCGGCTACATCCCAAGAAGCAATTGCCTACCTCTTCTCATTGCTGTAGACTCGGTAGACGCAAGACCGGCCAAAATTCGAATAGGAATGCGCAGTATGGAATTAGTATGGAACCTTCAGAGATATAGATCGTATGCATTACATTCGAGTCTGTCCAGAATCGGACAGTAACATTCATTTATTCTGACTATCAATTTATCATCAGTGTAAATAAACAAAAAGCATGCTGAGCTTCTATCGCTAGGTTTGCGTCTTAAGTCGCCTGACCTTGCACAAGTTCTACAATTCTATGCTCCAATATTCCATCATCAAGAGCTCGGCGCTTTTCATCACGTATAGGCTAAAAAGCTTCAGAACGTATAGTCAGCGTCAAAAGCTTTCGGACGCCGGAAGCTGAAAAATTATTTATATTTCTACGCCTTAGGCACGCATCGTGGCATTCGGATTTACAGCGTATACTATTCTAGAGCAAAAAAAAGTTTTGCATAGTTTTGCTGGCTGCGGGCGTAGCTGTATTGAAGATGAACTTATTCGCAGAACCTCAGCCGCGTAAACTTTTGACGGCGACTGTGCCATTGAACACATATGTTATCTTTATTCTGCACGCATTTTTTTTAATGAATGGCCTTCCAGTCAACGTCACGTAGTGCTTACACCTGGTTAATTTTTAGGACAGCCATCTCAGACATGATCTAATAAGTATAAGAACAGAACTATTATGTAGTACGCCATAATTATCACGAATGAGGTGTAATACATATGTAAACAAAAAGGATAACAACATTGTCATGAAATTTTACTCAAATCTCAGGATTGCTTCAAAACTTCGCCTGTTCGTCTGTGTACCTCCCTATGCTTTCTAGGAAGCTGAAAGGGCGAAATTCAAGAGTGAAATTGACATGTTCTGTGGCACCATGGCAGAAAAGGGAAAGTGGAGCTTAGTGGGACTATATGAAATGTTCAGCTGCCATTGTGCTACTCACGCAAAAGGAACGACAGTTTTGTATATTATTTACAAGCAGTACACAAAGTAATAAATTGTGTCAGTGGACTCTGGCGTTATCATGGCAAAATCACCGTATTGATATGGGTCATAAATGATTCTAATAAGGGTACATTTCTGCATACCCTTACGATCCTTTCTCATGTTTCTTCAATTGTTCAAACACGTTATATTTAGGGTAGGAGAATATTCTCTTCTTGTTGAGCTACTGAGCACGAGATCGCGAGATCGAATCCCGGCCGCGGCGGCCTCATTTCGATGGAGGCGAAATGCAAAAACGGCCATGTGCTTGCGTTGTAGAGCACGTTAAAGAAACCCAGGGGGGGGGGGTCAAAATTAACCCGGAGCCCTCCACTACGGCGTGCCTCATAGTCAGAACTGGTTTTGGCACGTAAAACCCCAGAAAGAAGAAGGAGAATATTCTCACAAAATTGCTGAAGAATTGCACCAGTAATTATATATCATGGTGCTGCGACCTGATCCAGCAATAGAGTTAGTCAAGAACAGAACAGCAGAATGTTATAGAAACTTTGGTGCTTGTAGCCGAACACAATGTGTTCTTGCACAACTTTGTGGGCCTATCTCATAAAGGCTCTGGTCTGTGATTGGAATCGTTCTCTATTTTTACACGACAGGCTACATTAAGACGTCCCGGTGTCTTTCCAATACTCCTCTGCGTGCGTCGTGGTAAAAGGATATGAAGACCTTTAGTATTTCTGGAATTTCATGAAGGTATATGGGAACGGTTCAAATTATAAGACACGTGCGCTGCATATTGAGGATAGAATGTTTTTGTTTCGAGGTACCGGTTTGTACTAAGCAAACAAGCTTGTGAAATAATTCGGACAGCCTTCATTTGCACCTAAGATCAGGTACGCGAAAATTCTGCTTTGGTATAGTGCAAATATACTCAGTCAAATAGCTGCAATGGTATTCCTTTGTAAGAATACTACGTCTGGCAGCCAACTTTTCTACTTCTGTGTCTTTGAATTGCACACACTGGACACTATTTATTCTTGTGGTACGTTTCAAGCTGCACAAGAGTCGCGCAAACTAGCCTTTCTCATGACATAGCTGAAGAGGCAAAAATATTTCTTAGTAAAGTCTTCATAAATATTCGCCATAAGAAAGAAATGAACTTTCAAAATACGTTATCTGGGTTTATTGTCTAAAATACATTACACCTAAAGTGCAAAGTAAGTTAGGAAGCACGTTCGCATGTTCACGAAACCAGCCAGCAATTTTTTAGGAAGACGTTGGCACAGTAGAAAGAAACGAAACAAGAACCGTAACTAAATGATCTGCATTTCGGATTATGTCATCTGGCGGAAAATCTCCGAACTAAGCAGCGACAAAGTGATAAAAAAAGCGTGGCGGAGCTGGCTTCCAACCTGCGAACTCACGATCGTGGTATCAGTGATCTTAATCTGTGATCGCTCAGAGCGCTTGGCTTTCGCTTCGACGCGCTGTTGAAGGCGAAAACTAGGGGCCCTATAACGTAAAATGATTCCATACTGTTTTGATTCCAATTTCTGCAATCAGCCTCCACGATTGGTCAAAACTTTTTCGACAAACTCCCAACTTCGCCTGTCTATCACGCGTCGTCACGAAAACCGCGATAGCTCCCCATCTGATATAACGTGTACACACTGATTATGCATGATTAAACCGCACAAAAGAAAAATAATCATTCCTGATTCAACGCCTTTTCACCATGAGCCCTCTGCTTTTGGTAGGTTTTCTGGCTACGCCTGTTTCGCCTGTCTACCACGCGACCTCACAAAACCGCGAAAACTCACCACGTCAAAGTCACGTGTTCGCGAAAACAATGCATTATTATGCGGAACAAAACTGAAATTTTTTCTGAATAGCCACAGACTGCCCCATTCCGAAAGGAATAGAAGATGGCTGCCCGCAGATCGCTCAGGGCCGCGATTTTGTAGCGATTCCTTCTCCGACGATATTCCTTTTAGCACTTTTTGCGCTTTGTCAGTGGTCAGAACGACGCCCCGCCCGCGTTATCAAAGCGATCAGCCGGCCGTGAACGGTGGATGATAAGAGTGGCATATAATCGAGTGGAAGGCATCGCTACGAAATCGCGGCCCAGCCCCTCGCTACTAGCACCTGCCAGTGAGCATGTATTTATTTGCGCATGATAAACCATTTTGTGCGGCAGTAAAACGTTATCGAGCCCTTTCGACATGCATACGACATTGCTCTGCCAACTCTTCCTTGCTGAGGATCAGTTTTAGCGGCATTCTTATCCTTCCGTTGCTCGCCGCCGCGATTTTCGACCAGCCACCGAAAGCTAAGTAAGGCGAAGCGGACCAATCGGAGAGGCTGGCACCACCCTCTTCATGCGGTTATCTATTTTCACTGTACTGGCTCGGCTCCATCGAAACCCTCTCCCCTAGAGCGTGCTCCTCGCCTCTTGTCAGCCAATATAGATAAGAAAAACCGCTGAGTGTAGACAATGTTATTGGTTTTAGAAGCGAAAAAAGATGACCTCCTATAAACGAGGACAGTGTTTGATTGGATTGTTCAGACAACGCTGCGGGTCACCGCCCGATGCTTGCGTGTGTGGTTGCGTACATTTCACGTCAGGAGTTTGGCATCAAAACAGTTTGGAATCATTTTACGTTATAGCGCCCTAGGTTTATATATGCACCACAATAAATTCCGCGGCCTTGTTATGAAAACTGCGATTTTGGAACTTTTTTGCCATTTCAAGAGCTGCTGCTGCAACTAGCTGAGAGCTGAGTCATTGAAGCTAACAAATCCCCGGGAATACGTCAATCGATGCAATAGCTTCATCGCAAATTACTTTTTGCTGTCCAAAAAAAAAGCCTCCAAAATTTGGTCTTTTCCATAGACTCCCATACGTCAAACTTCCACCACAATTTGGAACGGGTTTTCTGCCGTAAGTAATGGCACCGCTTTCCTGAGATGTCGGGCTAAGCTCCAAAGCCCATTTCCACGGGAATGTTTTCAAATATGGCTTCTATGATAAGTTATTTGGGAAAAACGACGCTCCCCCATGGAAAACGCGCATGTTTTCAGAGGCGGCCGCTAGAGGCGCTGTTCGGCGATGTCCCAAATTCCTGGTAATGCTTGGACACATGTACTAGTGCGTCCACAGTGGTACAAATCTGAGAGTGTGGAACATTTGTTTGAAATAGCATTTCGATGTTTGCTCATTTTGCTTAAAATTTATGATGCTAAAGATTATGAGTGCTGTGCCCTGTCTTCACCGCCAATGGGCTGCCTAATGATAGCTTGACAGAGCTGTCACCTTTTTTCACTGTAAATTTTTGTATTACGGAAAATAAAGTTCTTTGATTGATATGCAGCTTTAGAAATGAAAAAAATCGATATTCGATTGGATATTTGGTGCTAATGCTTTTTTCGAATATTCGTATTTGATTCGACTCGTAAATGCACTTTTCAAACACCTATAAATGCTGATGTATACATCAGCATTTTAGGTGTGTTTGAAAAGTGTAATCTCTGACACGTTTATAAAAGTGTCGGAAATGTGTCAACGTGTCACTGTTAATGTGACTTCGCTATCAGAGAAAAGCTGGATGAAGTGGTAGGGCCTTAGGCATTCAGATGTATAGAAGCCCGTGTTTTGGTGGATTTATGACTGTAGGCGGCACTCACAGAGGTAGCTTGGAGGCGGCAAACACGTGTACAGCATGAAGATACAATAACAACCACGCATACGAAGTAAAAGCATAAAATGCTGTGTGGAGTCAACCGATTATTGTAGAATATGTACAAATTTATGTACACATGTGGGAAGGCATCCGACGAAGGCGCCGGACCGTCCATCTTCGCACCACTGCTCGGATCTGAGGAAAACGAAGAGAAGAGACGGAAGACTTTGGTACAAAATTCTAATACTATACAGTAGGCGTGGCAAAGAGCAAAATGATACTGCATTAAGGAGTTGGCAGCCATGTATCGTCAGCTTATACATGTCTCGTCTTTTGCTCTGTCATTACAATGTTGAGTTCGTGAGCCTTTTTGTACATCCCTTGTGCGGGACATGGCTGGAATATCTAGTCGTATAGCAGAAAAAAACTATTTACTATGACTCTGAGCTCGGTTGAGGATTAAGACGCAGATAAATGCTTCATGACCTGGAGGCAAATGAAATGACCCGGGAATGAAAAGACGGTGCAAGCGCTACGCGAACCACACACAAGCGCGGATCAAACATGCGTATAAGCGAGATTAAGGGCACTAACAGGGTGTCTGAATATTTGTATTTCTGTTCACGCCGTACAAGCAGCCACACTTTTGTCAGACACGCTATCAGAAAAATGTGTACAAAAACAAGTGATGCAAGTGTGCTAAACAATTATCCGTCGCACTATCCTACCGAAAACATTTGTTACGGTGTATTATTCGACTTTTATTTGTACCTACGCGATTATCATTCATTGCACGCATAGGAGCCATGTATACCGCCCATATACATGACCCATTTTTTCGTCCCTATCTTGTCCTCTGTCGGCCTCTGTCCTTTAGTTGGTGTACCGGCATTAGCAAACGCGCAATTTGTCAATTGAAACTGAAGCCGACTCCCATCTGCCTGTGTCACCTCCGTATACTTTTTTTGTGTGCCCCATTCCTTCTTGCTAGAATATTGTACACTAACGTGCTCTTTAGATCGAGCGCATAAAATTTAGCGCGAAGGGAGTGATCACAGCATACGGACACTGGTGACCAAAGCCTCGACTCTGTGCTTCAGTCGTGATCGTTCGCTATGGCTTAAATTTAATGTATTACATCACTGCACCAACAAGTCCAGCTATATAGAGGTGCCGTGACGATCTTACAGTGCGTGGAGGAGACAATTAAGATGCAGAGGTCATATGTACACGTGTATAACCACCTGCTCAATCGAGAAGCTTGATGAGAAGCAGGATGAGCTTGAGCGGGCTGTGTGGTGCGTACTGGCCGTCGACGTTGAATTCGGTGGCCTGGTTCGCCAGTGCCGGCACGCTGGGGAAAACGCGTTCGAAGGCTCCCAGCTCTTGCCGCGCCTCTTCCTGGTTCCGCGGGAATGCCACCGCGATCGTGTTGGTTGTCGAGCCGAAATTATCGCTCAGGCTGCGCATGAACGGTATCAGCCGGTTGCTCGGCATTGTGTTGAAGGTCGCCGCCGATGTCACCTGTAGGACGCCCGCCGAGAAGTGAACATTTCAGTGCAGGAAATATGCAGAGCGCGACATGGTGCAAGTACAAACGTCGAGTTCCCAACCCAATTTGGTCACGTTTGCCGTGGGTTAATGCAGCGCTGTGGGCTATGAGAGACGCCGCCATTCAATTCAGGGCTGCGGGGTAATTATCGCCCTTTGAGTTTTTTTTAACGCCCACTCCAATCTTGGCGAACGAGCGTTATTGCATTTCGCCCTCGTCAGAATGCGGGGCCTTCGCGCTTGGAAGCGGAACGTGAAAGTTACTGAGCCACCGCACCGGGTCAACCACGTTTCTGTTCAAAAACATCAATAATTTATGCATATTCTATATAGTGAGCCAGCACCTTTGCTTAACGCAAGAGTGCCCTTCTTGCATACTTTGTCCCATCATCATTTTTACATTGCTGCACCAACATCGCGCAAATCGTAAAAGCAATTGAGCAACGCTTAATTAAAGAAACCTTCAATACAGGTTCTTTCTTTTTGAACACGCAGTTGGCTCGTCACTGTGGCTGAGCGGCTGAGGCGTTCTGCTGCTGAACTCGGTGTCTCTAGTTCGATGCATGGTCCAGGCGGACACGATTCCATAGACGGAGTGACACTCAAACATTCGTTTGCGTTCTATGCAGCCCATGTCACACTTTTGAGACGTAAATATGAATATGGATTATATATACCATGTAATTCAGAGTGGTCTAACCGTCTATTTCAGTGCGTAGTATCGCAGGTAGCCAGATTTGGTGACTGGAGCAGTGTGTGCTTCAAGCACGCCGCTGGCGAGGCAAAACACGTTACATTTTTTTAATCGCCCTCGCACTGCGTACGCTGCCTACGTCAAGTGTTCAAGCTCTGCACACTGATTTGGTAGGCGATCATCTTCATTTTATGCAGGTTTCTACGACGTTTCATGACATACAAATGGTATAAAGTAGTGTGCTTAGATGTCTTGCCCGTTATTAGGCACATAATGCGTATTGCCATCACATCAGTGATACGCAACCTTGTGAAGTACAAATATCATGCAAGACTAGCGCCTCGCGAAATTAATCTCCAACTGTGTTACTTCATCCATCTTAATTGATGGATTGGTGGGTAGACTGCGCCGTAATGGTCATCCACCACTTGCTTTGACACTTATGTTAAGGGACCTACATACGTAGGCTACTGTGGATTCAATTTTGTCGACGTGACTTTTTTCTACACACCCTGTCGACGCAAGCACTTTTGGTCAGAACCTAGCCATATACAGCTTCGCTGTAATGGGGAACCCGGAATGAAGAAATAAAATAAAAAACAACAAAATTTTAGAGCAATAATATAGTTTTTTTAGATTCGATGGTTCGTTAGCTCAAACCACGGATTTTAGCTTCAAGTATAAATTCAGCAGAAAGGCAAACAATGTGAGCTAGGTGGTAATTACCATCGCTCTATTTCAAAGGCCCACAACACCCTTGTGACGCAGCAATTTCGTCGCGTTTTTTAGAGTAATACGACTTCAAGCAGTCGTAACTTGGGAATATAGATACAGCAGACAAAACAGCGCACTCCTCTTTTACTTCGTAAACAGCTGTCGCAAAATCGGAACGTTTTGCCATATCCAGAAAAAAAACACCGCATATCCACGGGGTGAATGATGATGAGTGGGCGAAGCTCCGGAGGGAATCATCGGTAAACCGTGAATCTTCCGTGTAATTCGCCCAGTCTCGCCGCACTAAATCGAACGATTGACTTCCACCAATGACACGCGCCATATGTGACGTCATTCCTATTTTATAACAGCGCCCTTCATTATAATTGCCACATCTCCCGCTTAAGGGGACGCTAGCACAAACGCGTTAGAAACGTGCAGTATTCTCTAGTAAGGGGGAGAGGCCACAGCGTCTTACGCAGCCGTTTACACATGCCGGAACGTTCACCGCGTTTGCCGACGCCATCACATGACTGCTGAGAGAATATAACCCCCCTATTCATAAACGCTCCTCGAATTGAACTTGACTTGCCACCGCCTTGGGCAGCGCGTTCGAAACGCGTTGAAGGCGGTGGCAAGTCAAGTTCAAGTCGAGGAGCGTTTATGAATACGGGGGTAAGGCGGAGAGGCCACAGCGTCTTACAACAGCTTCTTACACGGGCCGTAACGCGCTAGCACAAACGCGTTAGAAACGCGTAGTCTTTCGTTAATGTTGGGTATTTATTGTCATAGTGGTGCGCGTCTCCATGTGCGTTTCGTGGCGTAGTGGTTAGCGCCGCGCGTTCGGAAGCGAGGGGTCCCTGGTTCGATTCCGCGCTACGGACACAACTTTCGGATTTTTTTTTCATAAAAGTAGACGTGGCTACCTACTACAACGACGACGACGACTACTACTACTACTACTACATACTACAGAGGAGGGACAGACCCACACCCTCAGGAGCTTCGCCCCTAATAAATACGGTGACAAAGTCTGCTCCGTTACACATACAATGTCGATGCCAGTTAGACCCATAGTGGTCGGCACCCTGCACGTCATCTCGTGCACAAACCGCTTCTGGTACACGCGTCTCCATATGGTTGCATAGTCCAGGCGGTCCTCGCTGCCAATGGCGGGGCGAAGGAATCTGGTCGAAAACCGCGTACCCGCTCGAAAGGCCTTAACACATGACAAATCACCTGCACGCTCTTGTGTGTGGCCTCCTCGGTGAAGCAGGAGGTGGACGAGTCCGCCTCCTGGCTGGCCTCGGTAACGTGCAGGGCCTGAAACATCAGCACTCCGGGCAGCACGTTGTGGAATACGGCGCCATTGCCGTCAGCCCCAGACGGGAGGCCGGGCCGAGGCCAGGTGAGCGGCGGCGTCGCGGGTGGGGACCCTTCGTCGGAGGCCGGCCCGGGCAATGACGGTGCGGGTGGCTCTTCGTCGGCATGAATTTGCGGCTCATTACTCTGGATGGACGGCGACGGGCTGGGCGGAAATGGTGTGCTCTATACATAGTGCGCACGAACAGACTCTGCCGGCTTTAAATTTATTTTATATGGTCCGGCTAATCAATTGTACCTGTCTTGTTCCGTTAGTTGTGCTATTTTGGTTCTTAATACCATGTACCGACCAGCCCAACAGCAAACTCCCTTGAAGATCAACTGATTATCGTACATCCGATAACTACACGTACGAGCTACGAGGAAAGCCGTGGTATATATAGAGCAGGATGTCAATTTCGACACACGGGGTTGTGAAATGTGAATCGAAGGAACAGCGTTCCGGGGGCATTGTGGCGCTTCCTTTCCACGACAACGCAGCAGCCGAGGCTGCGAGTCGCAACCGCGACAACGTACGTGCTCAGCAGTGCAAATCCGTGGTGGGGTGGAGTGTGTAAAGATTTTAAATCGTTATCAACAGCTGAATCCTCAACAGTGGGGCTGATACAATGTAAAGATTCCTTTCGCTCGGTTCTATTCCTTTCTTATCACCAACTTTCACGACCGGCCGATCCCGGTGATAGTGTTGGCGGAATCCCGCTCGGACCAATTAATGACGAAGACCGAGAAGGGATGGCGTTGACATAGAATCGTTACATTTACCGGTCTTGTTATGTGTAATGTGGCTTCTGCAAGGTTCCTTGAATGAGCGAGGGGCAGAAGCGGAGACGTTCAACGCGTTTTTGAGAATCCTGCGCGGAGCCGGTTCTTGACGTCACAAGTCTTTGATGGCTACGGGGCGTATAGTGCCGACTCATTCGCTGTATTCTTAGTGCTGGTTGAAAATATATGCTTTTCCGATACAGGCTGCGCCTTTGCAAGCATTTGTCGGCTTTGTTCTACGAGTGCGCACGGCACAAAGTCACACCTTCGGGTAACTGCTTTCTCGATCCATCCCCACACGGACGAAGCTAAAAATTTACTGCAGAGATTTCAGCAACACGATGGAATGTTTCGCAAAGGCACAATTAGAGGAACAAGCAACAATTCTTATTAGAGCCCCTTTACATTCGCTTGCACCATAACTATATCACTTTTTAGCAGGCGGTAGACGACGCCAAAAACTAATATTTTATTTGTTATTCTCCCTGGTGGCTTGTACGTCGCTCACCTAATATTTTGCCATGTAGGCCTTTCAGAATGCTCGTATTAAATAAGACAGTCTTTTTTTTGGCGCGAGGAAATATATAGCCATCGTACGTCAAAAATAAGGTATAAATTTAAGCCTATAGTTCATACGTCTAATATGAACTGCAACTGGTACATCTGTCAGAATGAAGTGCAACGTTGCAGCTAGGCGCAGTGGCCGCATTCAAGTGGGGGAGGAATACGAAAACGCATTTTCCCTATGCTTTCCTTGACTTCATTGTCTCTTGGCTTGAAATGAGTGTGAGAGAAAATTCGGGGGCCTCTCGGGTTGCTCTCTTCTCGCTCAGTGTTTTGGGCATGCACGTCAAAGAAACCCGTGGAGGTGGTCGAAATTAATACGGAGCGCCTGCACTACGGAATCTATAGCCCTGTGGGACCGTCAAGTCTCATCGATTTCATTAGGATGGACATTTGTGATTGTCGGTGTTGTGGTAAATGGCGCGAAAACGACGACGCACATATAGACCGACGAACACAAAATTTTTTTTTCGTGAGAACAAAAATCGGGCTATTTATACACACGGTGCTGTAACCGCGCGTCACGGCGCTGCCGGGAATCTCAGCATCGCAAATGCTGCGACTGGGGCAACAGAACCCCCGCACCGAACCACCCGTGGCGTCACAAGTGGACTCACTCACCCGGGGCTGTATGGCGGATTCTCTTCGCACGACTCGTCGTACGTCGCCGGTGCGGTCGGAATCGCGTCGGCGTGGAAAAGAAACTCGCCGAAGATGCCTTCGTGCGTGCCGTCGTCGGATTCGTCGGCGGATCGGACGAGCTCCAGTTTGAAGTAGATAATAACCGAGTCGGGAGGAAGCAGCCTGCGCAGGCACTCCGCCACTACACGCGAAGCCGAAGACGAAAAAAAAGTGGCGTGTTGTTATTGGTGGATGCATTCGTATTGCGCATGGACCTGACTACGACCTAGAATGACGCATTCTTCTAAAAAAGGTTTGCAACCACACGTTTCGCAGTGCTGCGCAAAAAACCCCCCCACTGTAATGCAATTCTTAGCATTGTAGCTATGTTCGCGCAGCCTATCATTCAGACATCGCCGAGTTTGACCAACGTAACGTTTTCCGCACTTGAGTTGAAAACAATAAACAACAAAATGTGTGCAATTAACTTCCTTTTATGATTCTTATCACAGCTATGAGGAGCCTGCAAGTGAGCTTGCAAATCCTCATAAGCTTGTTAGGGGCAGAAAGCAGCACACGAAAGATTGTCATGCGTGCATGACAAGACTTGTTTCTAAACCAGTTGTACAGTTTACTAAAGCGTTTAGCTTTAAGCTACCACTCGACCATTCCGTGAAGTTATCCGTCCCTTTGTTCTATACAGCGGTGTTAAGGAAATTTCGAGCAGAGGCCATACGCTGGCGTGAACATTTCTCACTGCCTTCTTACGCCGTAATCACTGCAAAAAGCAAAGACGCCGAAGGGCTGTTGAAATTGCTGTCCCGCGGCTGGTTGTTATTTCGAACAAAAAATTCACGTTGCAAAGTTGTGGAAAAGCGATTACACGGGAACTTAAAGCGTCCTGTGAATCGCGTTCTTTCTTTAGCGATCAGCCGCGCATCATTCGGACAAGGCGAAGTCGTCAAATGCGTGCCAAGAAATTGTCAAATTAACTTTTACTGAAATAACCGCACTTTCATGCAGAATTGCGGAAGTGATATGACATAGACGTATACCCCGTGGGTCCTCGATGAGGTTGGCGTGGTAAAAAAGAAAGACGAGCGAAGGTCGCATTCCCGCCATCCGCGCGATGTTTCGGAAGCGCGAGAACTTGGAGCAGAAGATGTCGACGCACACATGAACGCTGCCAAGCATAGCCTCCGGGAGTGCCTCCTCCGCTTCCTGCGCATGCGTGGCAAACACGCGCGTTGGTCTTCTGTTGGAACAAAGAGTAGTCGCCCGGAAAAGCAGACCATTGCTCAAAAGGTGCACACGTCCAGTGCTTGTTTTAGGCCCTTTGGCGACGTCTTTGTCGCACTGCCGGCGCCGAGGAACTTACAATGGCGAGAACACCCAGAGAAAGTGAAAAAAAAAACTATAGGGTGTTTATTTTTTTTTAGCCGTGCGAAATTTCTAAAAATTGCCTGTGGCAGATAGCACAATTCTAACCCTTGATCTAGATAAACCTATAAGGCGGCCACTACTTCTATGAGAAATGAAAATGCTTAATTGAATAAGTAACTTAATTTCGCTAACCTTTAATTATTTGCTTTGCGGCGCATATTTCAGTCTACGAATTGCAGCTTGTGAGTATGCAAGGCATATCGACTTAGGACGAATTTTCAGGACTGCACCAGTTTTGAGATATTAATTTTCAAATTGTGCGACGAAATGCATTGGCGTTCCAGTTACGTTTGTGCTTTAATGCATAAACGAGCGTTTTCTTAAAATAGTGGAACAACAGTGGATTTCTACCTCCAGTTTGACGGCGCATATCTCGAAACCGGTGCCATTCTCAGAATTCGTTTTACGTAGCTATGCCTTGCATATTCATTCGGTACAATTCGTAAATTGAAATATGTGCCGTAAATGAATAATAAAATGCTATTAGAGTAATTATGTTAAATATTCAATTAAGTATTTTGGTTACTCGTATAAAAAAGGTTGGAAGTGTGCTATCTGCCACAGGCAAATAAAAAAAATTGGTGCAGCTAAAAAAAGAACACCCTGTATTTCAGGGTTGCGTTGCTCGAACTCCCCTCTCTGACACATGCTTTCGAACGTGCTCGAGTCGATACAGCTCTACCTTAATGCAGATCGGGTGCTGCCATACGTAATTTTCAAACACGCTTGACTTCGTACCTTCTGTATAGTCATTAATCACGTGCTGTGCTTCGATCACGCTCGAAAAGTTAGGAAGACAAGGGACACTAAGATAAAAAAGGCTAATTGTAAGCTCTTGTCATCATGGAAACCTTATACACGAAAGACCAAAATCGCCACCTTTTAGAGAAAAACGAAGTAACTATTGCAAGTAATACGAATAATATCAAATAATACAGAGACCGAGAGCGTTGGACATCACGGCAATATTTCGTGTCGTAAACGCCATTTCGCCTTTCCACTTGCGGATAGTCGATCGCACCTCTTTTTTTTTCTTTTTCGCTTCGAAATCTACCTCCATTGTATCTTTTCGACTTCTATAATCTAAATTACATATGTTGGTATTTTGTTCATGAAGAAGCAATCATTTTATTCAGACCACTCGTTTTCCATCTGTATATACGGTCTACACTGTACTACCGCGTTTGAATGAAGAGAGGATACTTACTCACCAGCTGCCAACTAGATCATCATCATTAAGCCTACTTGCAGCACGACGCCATGTGCCATCGATTTAGTTACACTTGTATTGTGTGAGCCGACACCGTTGTACGCTTGCGAATTTTCTAGTTTCATCGCCCCGTCTAATTTGACTGCAGCTTGCCACTTTACGCACATATTTCATTACTCTTATAGACCACAGGTCATCTCCGCATTACATGAACTATACCTAACTTCATTATACTTTGCCTCAATTTCAACTAGAATAAGCTGCACGCGCTTGCGCTAAAATCCATTACTGCTGTTTTCCTATCTCCTAACTGTTACGCCTATAAGTTCGCCTATCACGAGAATATACATAAATATATTGAAGAAAGTAAAAGCTCGTATATCCCGGCATCATAGTCGCCAAATAGGAAGTTACGCGAAAACTTCAAGTGTGTAAGTTTTAGTGTTATTTCCGCCGCAGTGGGGACGCCTTTGTTGACTTCAAGACAAGTCAGGTTGCCTCGTTTGTTTAAAAATAAATCTGGAGTATTACGTGCCAGAACCATGAATACGATTAAGAGGCACGCCGTAGTGGCGCTTTTTTAGAACAGCACAAAGTTGGCCATTGCGCACAAGAGCTTGTGGTATCTTAGTTTAGCTTGTCTGAATGCCTTCGAGACGAGTAAAACAACGTGAAAGCGTTATGTGGCCCCCAACATCTGGTTTTACGAGAATGCGAAACGCTCGTAAGGAACGCTCTCTTGTTCTTGATCAAGAAACCATCAGCAGTGTGAAATACCATTTGCGGATTTAACCACTACGTGCTTTAGTAAGGAAAACAAGGCTTCTGACAAGTAGCTGGGTTCATGAAGCTCAACCTTCTTTATTTATTGTCTGCGAAAGTAGCGCATTTCTGCAAGGTTTGATACACGCTTCTGAAGGTGTTTGGAAGAGGGGAAGTGGTTTAAAAAACTTTAAACCAGCATAAATAAATATTGACGTTTCCAAAGAGTCAACACGTGTTCAGAAGAGCCAAAAAATAACGCCTCTTGGCCCCAATAAGAGATAACGGTATGCGAAGTCAGACAATAAACGTGATACAAATGCTAGTAAGGTAAACCGCAAAACGGAATACACATGTAGCAGAGCTATCTAATTAAAACTAGCACCCTACGCTGTATAAAAGCACCGCGCTCCCGCTCATTGTTCATTTCTGGAAATTGTCCCCTCTTCAACCGCGAAGGAATTACGAAATCTGTGCCATCAAGGGTTTTTGAGCGCCAGTGCGACTCCCCACAATCTCGATAGAACTTAGGCATTCGGGTTAGGGTAGGTATACTGGTTAAAAACCCATCTAACACAGGCTAACTTGACCAGTCGATGCCGCAGAGAGCAAGACAGATAATTTTCGTTCGGTTAACCCTATGTTATCCTGTGCAATTTTTCGGTATTTATGCAGACAAGAAAAGAGTTTTAGCTGCTATATTGTATACTAATGTAAACAGTATCCTCTTATCTATATCACCACCGCTATGTTCCCTGTCCTTTTACTCCCCTAGCCCATTCACCCACTGACGACTGCCGTTCAAGTGTCAGCAGACTGCGCCAGATAGTTACAGGGCGGTCCGCCCTAATTACCGTGCCTCCCCTTTCCTTGTACCCCAATAGACAGCCAATTACCACTACTACTCTAGGCATAAATGTCGGCACACAATGTGATTGCCTTGCCGGCTATACCGATGAGCACAGTGGGTCGAAATTAAAGCATCGCCTTACCGACATGCAGCAGACAGAGACGGATACGAGTTTTTTTCGCAGTAGCGACAGAGCGATCGACTGCCACAACCGGTTGACCTCGGCGCACGCGAACAGCTCTTCGGTGTCCAGGTACTGCAGCACGTTCTCCACCACGAAATCCGTGTTGGCGATGTCCCTAACCTCCATTACGGGACGTCAAGGTCGGGCTGCAGCCGGCCTTTCACACCGAATAGTTGGTGAGCCTGCAAGCGGAGGGTTTGTCAGCGGTGCGCGCGTGCCGACCTCATGATGATGAAGATGACGACCCCATGTACAAACTGTGGCATATACCCACTGTGAGGGATGCGACTTCCTCTTCTTCGAGCCTACTGACAAACACTCAAAATTTTCTCGCCCCCCCCCCCCTCTTTTTGTTTTTGAACATAATAATTGTATTCTCTTTCTTTTCGCCGCCCTGATCTTGGTGAATCTTTCTGCCTCACAACAGTCCAAATGTCCGCCTTGAGCGAGACACTTATTTTTTACATTAGTTTTCCCTACAGCATGGAAACTTTGCTTACGAAGCCCGCCGACACAGGATTGTTTTCTCTTCTTTAAGACTGATTCACACTAGGCTGACACGGCACCGATTTTGGTCCGCCGACTGTTGGTGACGGCGTTTTCCTTCCATTGCACCGTTGGCCACAGTGTTTTCCGTCCTGTAAACTGCTGGCGTCGTCCGTCGGCCGACCAAAATCGTTGTCGTGTCGGCGTAGTGTGAATCAGCTTTTAGCAAGCACGTCATCGTTGTGGGTATGCGACATTGCCTCTAGGGTTATGCATACAATTTTTTTTTAAAAAGAGTAGAGGTAGTGATAGGGGGTGAAGAAGGGGGCGGAGATAAAGAAAAATCAATTTTCGCTTTTCAAGTTTCCTCGTCCCCTATCCCAGTTGTGTTGGAACAGTGATGAGCAGCGATAAATAGGTGCAGATGCGGGAGCGAACAGGTCATGTAGTTTTAGGCTGGTGGGCCCACTCGGCAGGTGAAAGATGTGGAATCCATGCTGGCCTGAAGTTTCCGGGCAACAGTCTTGTCGTTCGGTGCCAGCCACGGGGCCTTTCTATTTGCTTGCTCTCCACAAGTTCATTCATGCGTCCAGGAAATTTGATTGCTTTGATTGCAGATCGTGGTGCGCTTTATCTTTTTATTTTTGCGCTGTGAAATTGTGTTTTCCTCTCATTGTATGACCTAATATTGTTTCTTTCTTTCCGTCATTTCTTTCTTTCTTTGAAGGTATTATCTCCTTCCGCGTGGCCAGTCGCCCTCGTGGGTATGTGGCGCGTGTTGATACCACAACAACTCTCACTCCCACACCCCCAGTTCGACCAGCTGAAAAAGGTCATAGAGTTCGAAGCGGACACAAAAAAGTGACGGTGCCATCGTCCTCCTTTTGTGTTTGTTGCGTAGTGTTGCCCTATATAAACATCCTGGCCTGCCTGCCCGCTCGCATAATAATAATAATAATAATAATAATAATAATAATAATAATAATAATAATAATAATAATAATAATAATAATAATAATAATAATAATCACCATCACTAATACAGACCAAACTTCTGAGCATCTTACATTAAGATTACACTACGTTTCAGACGTATTACTTTCGTTATATAAATTCTGAGACGATGTCTCCTGAAACATTACTGCTACTTTTTGTACCTGTGAATGCTCTAGGACCAAATGGCCTGTTTTACACCAGATAAAAAAAGATGGTGGTAGCATAGCTGCCGCGTAAAATAATTGCCACAAAATAACGCGTATCAGTCTTTCCCATTCTTCCCTCGTGGCAGCTAGCTTTATGAGGCACTGGTTTACACTTAACGGCCTTCGAGATCGGCTCACATTCCCTAGTCCTTTCCTCGTAGCAGCTAGTGCTACGTGGAAGCTATGCGACTCTGTACCACATTCGGGATCGACTGTTGCTTGGGGTTCTGCGAAACATTACCAAGATGGTTGAGCAATTTGTAAGGTGAGCAATTGTGTGTGAGTAACGCGAGCGTTTGTATTTCCGCTTCGATGTGGTTTGATCCTGAAGGTGGTACAATGTCGCACACAAACAAAGCGAGATAGTAACCTACCTACCTACCGCTATCGACAAAGATCTCATACGCGTTTTATATTGGCTTCACCACAGTGCATTTGCGTTATGCGGAGAAGTGTCCACAATGTACTGCGGTGAAGGGGCACCAAAGCTGGAACGCGGACTGTTCCATTCGTTGCGGTCTCTCCGAGGCCTCCGCGTGCGGTGGGGTGTTCGCATACATGACTGGCTGTCCGCGGACATTCGATCGCATACACACGGCCTCCGCGGCCCCGACCCACGGATCACACTGGCTCCAGCTTTCATCTCCCCGCTGCCACTTAGGTGGCCTGGAAATCCTGCACCGCCCACTTCATTATAATTTCAGGTGCTCTCTGTTTGACGGTATTTTTCTTTTCGAATGCTTAATAATATCAGTGCCATATCTATTATATGCGTTCAATAATGACAAACTTAGTGCTTCACCGCAATACATACTCGTATTGCGGTGAAGCTTTACGTCCGTCATCATGGAACGCATTTAAGTGCCTTGCCCCGCTATGTGCCTGGTATAAGGCAAAGAATGCTTCATGTTAGTTAAAGTTGCTTAGTTTTTACAGAGAAGCTGTGTATGGCTAGGGCATGTCCGTTGTCCGTCATCATCATCATCAGCAATGGCTCGAGCGTTGTCTTCTTCCACAGCTCGTTGGAGCCACTCGGCGCAACCGCACGAACGAACTCGTGCCACTGCTCGCGTGTTCGTCGTCGTCTTCGTCTACAGTTGGCTCCGTTATGCAAAAACTATCATCATCACATCTATTTCCACCGCATTGAAGCGCGCTTTAGCTGCCACCTGTGTCCTTGAAACGCAATATACCTTCTCGCAGGCGGCTCTCAGTATCAGTCAGGTCGCTGCACTTGGAAGCGCCGGATGTGATCCACAACGTCCTACTCAGAGCGGTATCCTTCTTGTGTCTATCCGAGACCTGGTCGGATTTCTTCGTTCAAGTCGACGGCTACACCGGCGTAGCGTGCGCCGGTCGAGTCGCCGCCGTCGCGCCCTACGACGTTTCGTCCACCGCCCAACAACTAGACGCGCGGCCTGCTGTGCCGACGTGTGCGCCGTAAAGACCGCCGACGGGACGGTCGTTCCCACCGTGTATGTTCGACCTGCCTCTTTCACGCGCGACGTAGAGGACTTTATGAAGGACCACTTTGGATGGCTGCTCAATCCGGCCGACGACGATCAAACTCCTGTCCTCGACTCCTCGTCGTTGGCGATTTCAACAAGGACGTGTCGCGGCCAGGTGGCAATTGGCAATGGCTACCCTCGTTTATGCTCGAACGGTTACAACTATATACTGTGCTACACCAATCCCAAGGTGCCAAAGACCACAAAGGCGCACGTGTTTGGACTTGAACTTCGCCAAGAACCTGTCCATCATCGTCAGTGAACACATGGCGGTCTACCATAGCGACCACAAAGCAATAGTAACTTGCCTGAAAAAATAAACAACGCCAAAACATTTATGTATCGCTGTGTTGTACATTTAGATATACCATCTATTATACCATCTATACAGTTTCGCTAGTTATCCACCTGCACAGAGTGGAATTGCTTATGTATTTGTTTTCACAGCTAGTCATAAGAAGTACCAGTTATTGGCGAGATTTAAATGCCTCTGAAGGGGATATAAGGAATTGTGAGTCAATGAAGTGCAAATTATGATGCTAGCGCAGCACTGGCTTTGCAGTCTAAGCCACCACTTCAATTGATCCGGCGCGGACCGAGCGCTGTGCTGGTCATGACACATTATAGTTTATATATATATATATATATATATATATATATATATATATATTGTTTTCATTTCTATTTTAACTAAGGGTTATTTGAAGGGAACCAAATATGAAGTGAAGAATGAGAAGTTTGCGTCACTTCGAAGCGCGCAAGTTAGTCTGCGCTGCATCTGCCTCGATGATTGCCTGCATCCGAATTGTGCTTCTCGACACGCGAGGCTCATCGTGCCCTGCTTACGTTTCTACGAGGAGGAGGAAGAGAGAAGGCAGGGATGTTAAGCAGAAACGTGTCTGTTTGGCTACCCTACTCTGGGGGACGGGAAAGAGGGGAATTGAAAGATGAGATAGAGAGATGAGGTGGGGGGGGGGGGGAGGTAGGACACGGTGAGCTCGCCCACGCACGCGGAGGGCCTGAGCAATTCAAAGGCGTTCACATAGGCCAGTCGCCCTCAACAAAGGCAACATTGCCTTCACAGCTTTGTGGGCCGACGAGCAATGGGGACGGTCTTCAAGGAGCACCTGCACGGACAACGGCCGATCGTCAAGTCGTTGCAATGCGTTCGGTAATGTTTGTCTTTTCGACTGAAATCGATCGCAGTGACACAATAGATGTTCGATGTTCTCTTCGCTGCCGCAGGCGCACGTAGCACTTTCGGTCATTCCAATCAAAGCACAGTACGCCTTCGTGAAAGCCACTCCCAACCACAGCCGGTATTGAAGCGATGCCTCACGTCCGTGAATCCCGGGTGGAGGTCGCAGTTGGAGCGAATGCTTCAGTTCGTGTAGCCTGGTGCGCCTTATATTTTCGTTGTTCCACTCAGTTAAAGAGCGCTTGCGTGCCAAGTAACCAAGCTGCGTTGCAGCGTCTGTCCTGGAAAGAGGAATGGGAACGCTGTGTTGTTCTTGATGTGACTCTCGGGCCGCTTTGTCTGCGAGATCGTTTCCACTGATCCCGCAATGGCCAGGGAGCTACTGGAAAATAATTTCTTGGCCTTTCTGTTTGACGCCGTGGTGCAGTTGGACAATATCGTATGTTAGCTCTTGGTGAGCTCCACGTCGCAGAACTGCCTGCATACTGTGTAAAGCCGGTCTCGAGTCGGAAAACACGGCCCATGTACCAGGACTCTCTGCGTCTATAAATTGGAGTGCACTGCGCAGAGCCGTGAGCTCTGAAGCCGTGGACGTCGTGACATGTGACGTCTTGAATCGCATTGTTGCTCCTCTCGTCGGTATAAACACAGCACCTCCAGAACTGGTCGATGGAGTTGATCCGTCCGTATACACGTGCACGTCACTGCTGTATCTCTCGTACAACATAAGTAAGCTCAATTGTTTTAGTGCAGACGGTGACAGATCTGACTTTTTCTGAAGTCCTGGAATTCTAAGTTGTACTTAAGGACCGCACAAACACCATGAAGGAGACACCGGCCTGGCCGCAGGTGCGTACCCCGATGTAATTGAGGCAAGAAATGCACTGACAGTTGTGCTATATGACGTGCGGGGTCTTTCCACGGTGAGTGCGGCGAGGTGGTGGCAAGGCGTCCGGGCAATGTGCCTGACATGTGCACGCATTGTCTCGACGGCGATGTGCGCCGTGATTGAATAATCTTGAGCAATGGCGATTGTTTCATCCGTTGACGCACTGCGTGGTACTCTAAGGCATATCCTAAGAGCTTGAGCCTGAATGCTCTGAATTGTATGCAAATTAGTTTTGCAGGTGTTGCATATAACAGATAGGCTGTACCGGAGGAACCAAAAAACAACACCCTGTATAGCTGTAACATGGATTGTGTAGATACCCCCCAGTTCTTTCCTGCAAGGAACTTGAACAGACGACAAATAGCCGTCAGATGCTTTTTCACGTGAGGAGTTCAGGAGAGATCTCTGTCAATCACAACTCCCAAGACCCTGTGACTCCTGCTGAACGACATCACTTGTCGGTTGATTGATATGCCGTATGCAGACATTGGCTTCCGCGTAAATGCCACCACTGCGCAATTTTCCCACGTAACCTCCAGTCCTTGTTTACGAAGGTAGCATGATGTTGACGTGGCCACCTTCTGAAGCCGAACGCGAAGCTGAAGCCGTGTCACCCCCGACGTCCAGATACAGATGTCGTCGGTGTAGGTAGAGAGACGAACACTGCTTGGCAGGTTCTCGATTAGTCCAATAAGGGTTAGATTAAAGAGCGTCGGGCTTAGTACTCCGCCTTGAGGGACTCCGCGGCTACTGTAATACTGGGGTGTCGGGCCATCCCCGGCGAGCACGTAGAATTATCGCATCTGTAGGTAGCTGCGAACCCAGAGGTATGTCTTGCCACCATGTCCTATTACTTCTAGCGATTCCCGTTCGTAGAACATTTTTTTGCGAGGGACCAAGCCCTTTCTCTCTTTCTTTGTTTTATATTCTTTTGTAATTAGTGAGGCGTGCGTGTGCTTCTTCTTTTCCCGTTTCTGCTGCTTGCTTTTTTGTTGTTTTAGTTCTCTTCCTAATGGCGCCACTCTACTTGTCGTTGCTTTACTGTCGTCTCCCCTGTGAGCTCTTATCGCCTTATTTCTTTCCTCTTTACTTCCTTTCTTCCTCTCTCACACTTCTGCTTTTATACCCTCCTTCCTAAATTGTAGGCAGCCGTTGTGCTGCTTTCGGTGGCAATTGCCCAGCCTGCGCCCTGCCTCTTTCCCTCTCTAAGCATTGTATGTTTTTCATATCGACTCACTCACTCACTCACTCACTCAATCAATCAATCAATCAATCAATTTTCATTAACGTGCTCAGGAACAACGTGCCGGTCTTGGTACTGGCGCGCGCCAGAATTGGGTTAATATACGTACAATGTCGGAATCATCGAGGCGCCGTCGACTGCCCATCATGAAGATGGCTTAATCGGCAGCCGCTGGCAGAAGACGAAGCTGCTTCGATGGCGGTGGTTGACTGATCACAGGATGCTGTGCGCACGTTGAATCAAGCATGGCCACACCGCGGTCGTAAGCCGGTGCGACGAACGATCACGGGACAGATTGAAATGGGCCATTAGCAGCAAGCGCGTGAGCGTCAGGCGTGCGTCCCGCCGGGGCCAAGGTTATTTAGTCGGCCAGGGTTCGGCAAAGATGACGCCGAGGCTGCACGGAAGCTGCACACGTTTGTTCATTACTGTAGAGTTAATTTGTTTGAGTTTAAAGGTTTGTTTATTAAATGGGTTTTGTTCGAGTTAACAACTGATGCCTCATTCTGGTGAGAGCTATCACTGTTCCTGAAAAGAAGCGAACGTGCTTCTATACACAGCCGGTCAAGCGTCCACGTCACAGTATTTGGCTGGGCACAAGAAATAGGTGCATGCAGTCAAAGTAAACGTGGATTATTCAGGGTGGGAATACAAAAGGCAGACACTAGAAAGAAGTGAAACAAAAGCAGTATTCGAAGAAGCGTCGTTACGCCAAGCGTGGTGACTGTTACATGGCGAAACTGTCAATAAACCGCATTACAATATATATATATATATATATATATATATATATATATATATTGTAATGCGGTTTATTGACAGTTCGGAAACGCGACCGCCTCAGTCGAGCGTAAGACACCACGAGCGCGAGCCCCTTTTCGTCGGCGGGCCGATGATGATAGTACGTCCATAGGGTGCACCAGTCTTCCTCGCTGCAATATATATATATATATATATATATATATATATATATATACAAGGTGCCCCAACTATCACGCACCGAGATTCAAAAATATGCAAATGCCGCGTAGCTGAACAGGACCAAGTTAACTTTGCCGTCGCTTGGAGATACTATTATGTTTTGCAGTCCGCCTAATGACATACTGAGTTTTAATTCATTGATTGACTTCTCAAATAGTATAATTACATAAGAAGTGTCAATAAGAAAATTGTAGGGCAACATAAAAACCTCCCGATACAGCTTTCTGTTGCTCAATACGTGCTACATAAAAATGTTTTCCAAGCGTGACAGAAGCCCGTGAAAACACGCAACATTGCCGCGCGAGTGGCCACTCGGGGCACTTTGGTACGTGTAATACAAAACACATATTAAAAATCTACATTTGTAAAATACCTTACTTCTGTGATATTTCGTTCTTTTCAATCATTGTTCTTTTTATGGTTGAATGTTACCATTACTATGTTTTTCTGGTGTCTATGTGTTTTTTTCTTCGGAAATGTAATTGCATGTGATGTGCTGATGTAAGTTACTTATTCATTTCTTTAGAGTATTGGTACATTTCATTTAATTATATTTACGATATTATGTATTATAGTTCTCAGCCTAGAACTCTCCTCTGAGAAGGGCCGATTAATCGCATTTACGAGCAAAACAATGACTCCATATCTTATGTGCATAAATGAACAAGTAATTGCTTACTGAAGAAAGCACCGGCCGTTTCCTTGGAGTCGTCATCGACCGTGATTTGTCTTGGACGCCACATATTTCGTATGTGAAAAAGATTGACTGCAATTAGCCCATGTATTAGCATGTCGGCGGAAAGCCTTGGGGCGCATCTGTGCAATCGATGCTACAGCGGTACCATGCAATATTTATGGTCTCCCTAGGATACAGCCTGCCCGTGCTGGGAAACACCAGTAGAACGAACCTTCGCACACTCAGGAGTATGCAAGCCCAAGTTCTACGGACGTGCCTCGGCCTCCCTAAGTGTGCATCTACAGCGGCCACAATTGCCATAGCATGTGACCACCCTATATCAATGTACATTGCAGTCGACGCTCTAAGAGTGCACGTTCGACATTTTGCAAGGGTACCCTTTCACCACCTTGCTTGCCTGCAAACAACTAGGCCGCATACGAGCTTTAGCCGCCTTCTGACTACATCACAGAGCATCGCTGCCATCGAATTACGTCCCAGCTGCATGGCCTTCGCTGCCACTGTGGTCTCTACAGTCACCTTGAATATGCCTTACCATTCCAGGCATCAAGAAGCAGGCACAAATGTCGTCAGCAGCATTGAAGCAGGCAGTATCATTGCTACTACATGAAGTTCACACTGACCGCCTACATGTTTACACTGATGGGTAAGTCATGCACTCCAGTTCAGCAGCTGCAGTGTTTGTCCCAGCAAAATTTACAGTGATACAATTCCGGACATCGCACTTGACATCGACGATGGCTGTCGAACTTACAGTTCTGCGTGCAGCAATGCAATCGATCGATCAGGAACCGCCCCAGAAATGGTCCATCTTCTGCGATTCCAAGAACCTCCAGAGTTTGCTCTCTGCAGTACGCCATGGACCATCTGGCAGTTGAGAAAGGACATTACATCGTCTTTCAATGGCTGCCAAGTCACTGTGGTATCCTTGGAAACGAGCAAGCAGACGCAGTCGCTCGATCTTAACATACCAGTGCCGATTGCGTCGCTATCCCGACGACAAGAACAGACGCAGCGGGAAAGCTCCGTGCGCTTGCTCGCGAGCTTACGTTAGCCCACTGGAATTCAACAGGCTTTAAAAAACCAGCGCCTCTGTTCCCTGGATCTTAATCTGAAGCTACGCTTTCCACCTGACATACCACGACGGGAGGTAACTCTCATTTGTCGCCTTCGGCTTGTAGGAGCTTTTATCAACGCGTACTCCTACCTTATCGGAATGGCCACAAGTTCAGGTTGTGAAGTTTGCAGGTGCAAAGAGACCATAGCACACCTTCTGTGCGATTGCCGTCGTTTTAGTGCACAAAGGAAAGTCCTCAGCATCATGCTCGAGAAGATTAACAGCCGTCCCCTTACGGAAGCCAGAATTCTTGGTCTTTGGTCCCAGCTGACGTCGGCACGAACTGCTATAACAGCTGCTTTCTATAAAAACTGTCGACACGAACTGCTATAAGAACTGGTTTTTAAAAGAAACTGGAGAACTGCTTTTTAAAGAAACAGGACTTACTGAAAAACTACAGAACGTTACAAACTGATGCATTCCTTTCTTATTATTTTTTATCTTCTCTTGTTTTCTTATCTTTTCTACTCTTACCCCATCCTCCTGTGCAGAGAAGCCAACCGGACACTTAACCTGGTTAAGCTCTCTGCCTTTCACCTCTTGTTTTCCTTCCTTCGAATGCTAATCGCATTAACATTGACAGTCATCGTGAGATCAGTTCGGCCGTCATTTATTTTATTTAGTGTTTCTTGCAATCTGGTCAGTATTTCTTGCAATACGTAGTCAAAGTTTTATTTATTGCGCAAATACCAGTGCCTTTTTTTCTTCTTGTTTTTTCGGCGCACAAGCCATTCAGCAGTGTTTTCTTTTCTCCTCTGATCTTTCTTCAACTATTTCGCGTTTTTTGGAAAGCTAGTCATACAGCAGTCATTGATTTTGGGAATTAGTGGTCTTGTTACCCGCCGTGCTGGCGTAGTGGCTTTCCATTGCGCTGCTAAGCCTGAGGGCGCGGGATCAAATGCCAGCCGCAATTCGATGGCGGCCAAATGCAAAATTAGCCAAGAATCCCCCACTACAGCATGCCTCGTAATCGTGGTTTGGCACGCAAAACACCCGAATTTAATAAATTTGATGATCTTGTGTTTAACTGATCCTAATTGTTGGTTTGCTATTTTTTTTGCTAGTCAGTAAAACCATGGTACCTAATTATATCGAAATAAATACTCCTGCAGTAAATATATGCATCTGCGTTTCACTATTCGATATTCTATGCGATATTCCATACTACTATTCGTATTTCAAAAAGTCAAGAATTACTAGGGGTTCCCTATTCTACAGCTAAGACGACTTGCAGGCGAAAGCCCGAGCGCCGCTAACTCAATGACACGACACCACTTTTAACAGCGTAGCTGTTTATGCCGAGCGTAATCTGTCTGTCGTAGACAGGAAAGTGCTTAGCCTAGCCCAAATACGTGGTCAATACCTTGCGATATCCAATCGATAGCCAATCAGTAGGTAATCGATAATGCTTCAATAATAAATTAGTTCAGGAAAATGCTGGGGATAACTTGGTAGTCCTTGGCTTAGCCGAAATACGTGGCCAATACCTTGCGATAGCCAATCGATATCCAATGGATAACTAATTAATAATCGATCAATAACCAATATATTCTAGAAAAAATGCTGCGGATGACTTGGTAGTGCTTCATAATCATCATCATCATCAGCCTATTTTTATGTCCACTGCAGGACGAAGGCCTCTCCCTGCGATCTCCAATTACCCCTGTCTTGCGCTAGCGTATTCCAACTTGCGCCTGCAAATCTCCTAACTTCATCATCCCATCTGGTTTTCTGCCGACTTCGACTGCGCTTCCCTTTTCTTGGTATCCATTCTGTAACCCTAATGGTCCACCGGTTATCCATCCTACGTATTACATGGCCTACCCAGCTCCATTTCTTCAGCTTCATGTCAACTAGAATATCGGCTTTCCCCGTTTGCTCTCGGATCCACACCGCTCTCTTCCTGTCTCTTAACGTTAGTCCTAAGATTTTTCGTTCCATCGCTCTTTGTGCGTCCTTAACTTCTTCTCGAGCTTCTTTGTTAACCTCCAAGCTTCTGCCCCATATGTTAGCACCGGTAGAATGCAATGATTGTACACTTTTCTTTTCAACGACAGTAGTAAGCTCCCAGTCAGGATTTGGCAATGCCTGCCGTATGCACTCCAACCCAATTTTATTCTTCTGTAAATTTCTTTCTCTTGATCAAGGACCCCTATGAGTAATTGACCTAGATAAACATACTCCTTTACAGACTCTAGAGGCTGACTGGCGATCCTGAATTCTTGTTCCCTTGTCAGGCTATTGAACATTGTCTTCTGCATATTCTTACACTTTCTCGATTAAGGTCCTCAATCATTTGCTGTAATTCGTCTCCATTGTTGCTGAATAGGACAATGTCATCTGCAAACCGAAGGTTGCTGAGATATTCGCCGTTGATCCTCACCCCTAAGCCTTCCCAGTCTAAGAGCTTGAACACTTCTTCTAAGCATGCAGTGAATAGCATTAGAAAGATTGTGTCTCCTTGCTGACCCCTTTCTTGATAGGTAACTTTCTACTTTTCTTGTGGAGAGCCAAGGTAGCTGTGGAATCCTTGTAGATGTTTGCTAAGATATTCACGTATGCCTCCTGTACTCCTTGATTACGCAATGCCTCTATGACTGCTGGTGTCTCTACTGAATCAAATGCCTTTTTTATAATCTATGAAAGCCATATAGAGAGGTTGATTGTACTCCGCAGATTTCTCGATTACCTGATTGATGAAATGGATATGATCCATCGTAGAATATACCTTCCTGAAGCCAGCCTGTTCTCTTGGTTGGCTGAAGTCAAGTGTTGCCCTGATTCTATCGAAAATTATCTTAGTGAATATTTTATACAATACTGAAAGCAAGCTAATGGCTCTATAATTCTTCAATTCTTTCATGTCTCCCTTCTTATGGAATATTATAATGTTGGCGTTCTTCCAGCTTTTTGGTACACTTGAAGTTGTGAGGCATTGCGTATAAAGGGCCGCAAGCTTTGCAAGCATTATATCTCCTCCATCTTTGATTATATTTACTGTTATTCCATCTTCTCCAGCAGCTTTTCCCCTGGTCATGTCTTGCAAGGCACTTCTAACTTCATCGCTAGTTATAGAAGGAGCCTCTGTATCCGGTTCATCACTATTTCGAATGAAAGTAGTTTGGCTGTTTTGGGCACTGTACAGGTCAGTATAGAATTCTTCCGCTGCTTTTACTATGTCAACGAAATTGGTGATGATATTACCATGATGATCTTTCCGTGCATACATCTTGCCTTGTCCTATGCCAAGCTTTCTTGCTGATTTAATGCTGCGCCCATATTTTACGGCTTCCTCATTCTTTCCCACGTTATAATCTCGAATATCCCTTACTTTCTTCTTGTTGATCAGTTTTGACAGTTCAGCGAATTCTATCTGATCTCTTGAGTTGGACATTTTCATGTTATGTCGTTTTTTTATTAGGTCCTTTGTTTCTTGGGAGAGCTTAATACCTACTGGCTGCCTTGGTGCCTTACCTCCCACTTCAATTGTTGCTGCTGAGATCAAACTAGTAGCGGTTTCATTCATTACCTCTATGTTATTTTGATCTTCCTTTTCTAAAGCGGCATATTTGTTTGCGAGCACCAGCCTGGATTGGTCTGCTTTTACTCTTACTGCCTCTAGGTTGGCCTGTTTCCTCTTGACTAATTTCACTCTTTCTCTCTAAGGTAAGGTACAGTCACTGCACTGTACCTTGCCTAACACTTCTACATCCTGCACTATGCTTGGATCGGCAGAGAGCATGAAATCTATCTCATTCCTTGTTTCTCCATTAGGGCTTTTCCAGGTCCACTTTCTGTTGCTGCGCTTCCTGAAGGTGGTATTCATCATTCGGAGCCTATTCCTTTCCGCGAATTCTACTAACATCTCTGCTCTTGCATTCCTAGAATTGATGCCGTAGTTGCAGATTGCATGCACACTAACCTGCCTTTTCCCCACTTTTGTATTGAAGTCGCCGCCCATGACTACAGTATACTGAGTTAGCACCTTTCTGATTGCTAATTCAACATCTTCATAGAACTGTTCTATTTCTTCATCATCGTGACTAGAGGTCGCGGCGTAGGCTTGTACTACGTTCATTTTGTATCTCCTATTCAGCTTTATTACGACGACTGCTACCCTCTCATTAATGCTGTAGAATTCATCAATGTTGCCCGCTATGTTGTTATTGACTAGAAGTCCTACCCCGGGTTCTCTCTTATGTGGAAGACCTCTGTAGTAGAGGACGTAACGTTACTCAGCAGTGTGTAAGCCTCACCAGTTCTTCTAACCTCACTAAGGCCAATAATATCCCAGGCAATGCCTGATAATTCTTCAAATAGTCCTGCTAAGCTAGCCTCAATCGAGAGGGTGCGCGTGTTAAACGTTGCCAGGTTCAGTTTCCATTGGCGGCCTGTCCGGACCCAGAGATTCTTAGTACCCTCTGCCGCGTAGCAGGTCTGACCGCCGCCTTGGTCAGGTGCTCCGCAGCCACTGGGGACTGAGGGCCATGGGTTTGTAGTCGGAGTCATGAGGGAGGTAGTTGGCGAATACTGCACCAGGGAGGCCAAGTCCTGTTCTGGTGAGGGAGTGACTTTGATGAAGCTTAGTGGGCCTTCCTAGTTTGGTTGCACCTGAGCTAGTATAGCCCCACTAGCTCTCGGCAATATTTTTGTCTTGCTGGTGTCCGGCACCGCTCCACGCTAGAAAATGTGGTGCACTGGAGTAGGATTCTAACTTACGACCTTCAGATTTGAAGCCAGGTATTCTACCTCTGCGCCAAGCCACCACTTCTTGGTAGTGCTTAGCCTAACCCAAATACGTGTTCAATACCTTGCGATAGCTAATCAATATCTAATCGATAATCGATCAATAATAAAGAAATTCGGGAAAATGCTGGTAATGACTTGGTGGTGCTTAGCCTAGCCCAAAAAGCCAGGACTAAGTGTCCATCAGCTCTGCTGTCTCTTTTGCATTGCGCCTCCAGTGGAAGCTACGCTATTTTCTTTTTATTTTGCTGAGTCATCTTCGCTCTTAACCGCTCGTTTGCAATGTCACTTTTGCAAGTGATCCTTTTTAGCAGTTTTATGCTGCGTCATCATCACTCTGAAACCACAATTCACAGTGATTTATGCAAGTCACCCTTCCTTATATTCACCAAACTTGAACCGCGACTCAGCACTTTTTTTACATAGTAACTCTCACTTGGACCGTAAAATCACTTCCCCACTCCATAACTATTGATTCACTCTTAATTCACACTTTATTCACTCTTGATTAACCCTATCACCACTTGATTAACTTTCATTCACTCCTATTTCACTCCCATTTACCCTTCATTACCTTAGCTTACTTCATCACATCATTACCTTTCACTTGACTACTATCACCAAACTAAATCCCTTTAATTCACTGTCACTTCACTCTTATTTCACCTCATTGACCTCTGTGTATACCCATCTTTATCATCATCATTGCCATCATAACCATACTTACACCCATTACTATCTATAACTCTCGGTTCTTGGCCACATTCAGGGTTCTCGACCCATTTTTCCGCAATGACTTGCTAATTATCATAATTAAGTTATTTACTATATTGACCATTTATCAATATTTATATTCGTCATACAATTACCTATCGATTGATATATATAATGTTATGGCGTTTGTAATCATCTTATTGAGTTATCGACTTTTTTACATAATATTCACTGACTTTTTGTCCGATGTATGGCTCCACTTTTTCAAGGTCACCTCAAAACGAAACATATAAGAATTTCGCCTTAATATTCGCCTACCTATAGTTTATACGTCTGGAAATATTTTTTTCGAGTTTTGCACAGTACGCAGTAGGCTCTTGTGCGTCTGGCTTCGCCTGAGGGAAAATAAAGAAGCGAAAGCTACGTAAGCATGCGTACCATGATTCCTACGATTTAGGAAGCCGCAGTAATTGCGCTACGAACACTTATGAAGGCGACATACACTTGGAAGCCAGCTAAAACTCTTGCTGTACCGGAGCGCCACGGCAGCACCTGACGGCCGATAGGGTTGTCCAAATTTTGGTGTCGAGTACTTGACCGACATCGAAGTGCCTTACGAAAGCTCATTAACCGCAGCGACTGGGATAAGATACTTTGATTTACAAACGAAACACCCTTCGTCCTTATTTGAAAAATTTATTTTTTCTCCCAGAGCTGAAATGAAAAAAAATCATCGAGATTGCACACAAGTAGACAAATTAAACAAAAGCAATTAAACTGCAACCAGTCGCTGCTCCAAGGCCATGCTATAGGAAACCCTTAGCTATTCAGGATCTTGCACTCTCTCCCACTTTTTGAGTATGGTCCCTCTAACCGCTGGTAGGAGCGGCAGATCAAGCAATCGCAGAATGTTTTCGGGGATGTGACGGCCGCCGGGGCGCGTTGTTCCAGATCTCCTCCAGTCGCCCCTGCTTCAGCCTGTGATGTCCTTTGCAAGTTTTCTCCCAGTTTTCTGCCGTCCTCTGGGGCGGAATCCACACCATTCAGAATCTTCTGCATAAACTGCTCCTTCTCTGTCACCAACTATTTGACGATTGTCTCTCTAATCACTGATTTGAGGCGCAGAAGAAGTACTTGCAGCCACTATTCGTTGATGTGACGGCCGCCGGGGCGCATTATCCCAGAATCTTCTCCAATCGCTCCTTCTTCAGCCTGTGATGTCCCCTGCAAGTTTTCTCCCAGTTTTCTGCCGTCATCTTGGGCGGAATTCACACCATTCATAATCTTCTGCATAAGCTGCTGCTTCACTCTCACCAACTCTTTGACAATGGTCTCCATAATCACTGATTTGAGGCGCAGAAGAAGTACTTGCAGCCACTATTCGTTGATGTGACGGCCGCCGGGGCGTGTTGTCCATGAATCTCCAGCAGTCGCTGCTGCTTCAGCCTGTGAAGCCTGGTTCTCAGGGTTACCAAGTTGCCTTTCCATATCTTCTCTGACGGTGGTAGCGACGAAGAGCTTGCAATCGTTGATGTGGGAATAAAAACTGCAGACGCGCTCACGTTCGAACACGCTGGCGACCTTGTTGACAGGTTCATTTGAAGGAACGGCGACGTGGCGTTCTTGTAGATGTTGTTGTTGTTGTTGCCTCAAAACATGGCTCGTACCCACGAGGGGGATTGGCCACACTGGATAAAATAAAACATGCACCTAACAACGAACAAAATGGTAAATGTGAATAATCAAAATGAAGATTTTGGTAACTCCTTAACACAAATTTTAAGATGTCCTATACTGAAATTAACTTAATAAAAATTAAGAGAAAACTAACTACAAAAATAACAAGGTAACATGTCCCACGGTCGGTGCCCTAGCAGCGTAACCTTCCGGATGCTTCAATAAATTTGTGAACAGCAGTGATCATAGAGCCCTGACTTGTGCCTAATTGACAGGCCCCAAAAGACAAAATGTTTGGCGTTGTAAGTGACAAACCCAGATTACTGCTTGGAAATAACAGAAACATTCTACGGAGGGAGGAGAAGCGGTGGCAAGAAAGAAAGAAATGGTCAATAGTCTCCGGTTGATTACAAAACGAGCAGAGATCAGTGATTGATAAACCGGATCTATGAAGATAAAAATTTAGGCGGGGAACTCTGCAGCGAAAAGTTGACAGCGTCACCTCACATTGGCGTGAAAGGCACTTGCTCGTGTTCCACCGAAATTTTAAATGTTGAAAATCGTCTGAAGAAAGTATGGACGAGTCATGGCAACTCAGCAATAAAAGGCGTTTAAATCTAGCTCCTGTTATAAAAGAGAAATCAGGAAGAATATTTATGACCGGACCATTTAGTGATGTCGAAGCGAGCGAGTCAGCTGATTCATTTAAAAAGATTCCACTATGTCCGGGGACCCAGACAAAGCGGACTTCGGATAAATTTTCTGGGGCAAGAGTCGAAAATATACTCAGTAGGTGTGACTGATTATTGGAAGTTAAATGTGTACAGACCGAAAGCGCATCTGTAACAACTATTACCTTAGAATTATGTGGACCCAATTTTCGGATGGCAAGAATAACTGCCAGAAATTCTGCAAGAAATATTGGAGTGTAATCAGCGAGACGGAGAGCAAAAGACCAGTTGAGTTGATTCGAAAAGATGCCAACACCAGCCTTCTCTAAATTTTGTGATGCGTCCGTAGAAATAACCAAATGAGACGGAAATTGACTAAGATGGTCTTGAAGGAGACCTTCAAGTATGCGCGCAGGAAGAAGTTTTGCGTGTTTTGGAAAAATATCATCAAAAGTTAGTTTTATCTTGAATGAATTAGATTTTGGAGAAATCAGGCGCGGAAGGCTAACTTGAAGTTTAGATAACAGCGATTGAACAAAAATAACTTGTGGCTGTCGGTAACGCCGCCATCCTGTTCTGAAAAATGATTCTGGTGAATTGATGAAAACGGGTTGCAAATTGGAAAGGGGTGTATCATAAAGCTTCAGGAAAGTCAGGACAGTAAGTTGCTTAAATCTGGAATCAAGCGGAATAATTCCAGACTCCAGATAAAGAACATTGTTAGCCACAAAACTTGGCAGCCCGAGGCAGAGACGCAGCGCTTGCCTTTCCAGTAGAATTAAAGGTCTTACCTTGTATGCTGCACATCCTGAAAAAAGAACACAACCAAATTCTAGGATGGGGCGGACGTAAAGCTTATAAATCATCAGCAACGTAGATCTACGCATCCCTGTGTTTTTATTGCTGAATCGGCGCAACAATGCCATTGCACGTTCTCCTTTATTAGCATTTGCTTCTATTTGCTGCTGCCAGTTTAGCTTACCATCATAAGTTATCCCTAAGTACTTCAAAGTTGGAACTTGCGGAATCGGCTGATTACGGAATCGGCTGATTCTTGTAGATGGCGAGCTCGCACAGTTCTGCTCGTGCGCGCCGGCTCTTTATTCTTCTTTTCTTTATGATGACGATGATGATAGCGTTGTTATTTGTGATGCATTGCGAACGAGGCTGCGATCAAAAGGAGAACGGAATTTAAACAGTGGTTTTCGTGGCACGCGCTCACTATTTCGCCTATTCTTCATTTTCACCGCGCGGCGCCCAAAACTTGCTGTAACCATTTTTGCAGCTAAGGTGAATATGGCTAACTGATTTGTCCGTCCGTCGCCTGTGCGCAGATGATATCATCAGCAATGGCTCAAGCGTCGGCGTCTTCTTCCGCAGCTGGCTCTTTGGCGCTGCTCGGCGTAACCGCGCGAACGCGCTCGTGCTACTGCTCCCGCGTTCGTCGTTGTCTTCTTCCCCAGCTGTATGCGTTGGCGGTCGTCATTCCAGCGTAGAATTTAACTTTTCTTTCGTCGTAATGGGGAGGCCGCGTTTACGGGGGTATAAGACATTGCTTTCCTACGATTTAGGAAGCCGCAGTAATTGCGCTACGAACACTTATGAAGGCGACATACACTTGGAACCCAGCTAAAACTCCTGCTGTACCCGAGCGCCACGGTAGCACCTGACGGCCGATAGGGTTGTCCAATTTTGGTGTGGAGTACTTGACTGACGTCGAAGTGCCTCACGAAAGCTCATTAACCGCAGCGACTGCGATATGATACTTTGATTTACAAACGAAACACCCTTCGTCCTTATTTGAAAATTTTTTTTTCTCCCAGAGCTGAAAAGAAAAAAAAAACAGTCGAGATTGCACACAAGCACACAAATTAAACTTCACTTCACTTTATTACCTTAAAGACCCCATTGGAGGAGTATTACATAAGGGGTGGTTAAAAAATATATATAAACATTAGATACAGGCGTTCATTTTGAGATATGTGATAACAGCTTCGGTAAAGGCAGATGGGCTTGTGATGGCTGCGATGGCCTGTGGAAAGCCGTTCCAGTCCCTTGATGCTCGAATAAAAAATGATGCTTGAAAAGTGGTGGTCCGGGCACGTGCTCGTGCAACTTGAAGCGGATGACCGGTGCGATGAGATATGTATGAAGGGGGCGTGATGTACGGTGGGTGATTTAGAGAGCTGTAAAAAAATGAACGGAAGAGAGAGAGGGTGGCAACGTGTCGACGGAAAGAAAGCGTTTCCAAGCCAGATTCCGCTTTCATCGATGAAATGCTGATATCGTACGAATATGAAGAATGAATAAACCTAGTAGCATGATTTTGTACAGCCTCGAGTGCATTTATGATTAAATCTGATGCGGGTTCCAGATGGGAGATGCATACTCAAGTTTCGATCTTACAAATGATTTATAGGCCAACGCTTTTACTTCTTGTGAGGTATGATGTAAATGTCGCCTAAGAAATGCAAGTGATCTATTGGCTGATGAGATGATGTTGGTAGTGTGCAAGCGCCAGGACAGATCACAAGACAGAGTGACACCAAGATATTTGAATGATTGGACTGATTCTATTGGAACATCAGCAATGGAATAGGTAAATGTGAGGGGGTTACGGCAGCGAGTGAAAGACACGAGTTTACATTTGTCAGGATTTAGGTTCATTAGCCAGCGATTACACCATTCTTGTACATTATTGAGATCGTTCTGGATGAATGTGTGGTCAAATGTGTTGGTAACTTTGCGGTAGATTACACAATCATCTGCAAACATACGAATGTTACATGATACCTGTGTTGGTAGATCATTAATGTAAATTAGAAAAAGAAGCGGTCCTAAGACGGATCCCTGCGGGACGCCTGATGTTACGCGGAGTCTCCTAGAAGAATGGTTATTAACGAAAACAAACTGGGAGCGGTTAGTCAGGAATGCTTCTATCCACTTTAGTACGTCTGGGTGTAAATTTAACTGAGATAATTTTAGCAGCAAACGTTTGTGAGGAACTGTGCCAATGCTTTTGCAAAGTCTAGGAATATGGCATCAGTCTGAAGGTTACTGTTAAGGTTAGCATGCAGGTCGTGAAGGAAAATGGCCAACTGCGTTTCGCAAGAATAGCCTTTTCGAAATCCGTGCTGACAAGGGTGAAAAAAACAGATTGAGTCTAAGAAGTTCATGATATGTGAGTATATGACGTGTTCCATGATTTTGCAGGGCACACTAGTTAATGATATCGGACGATAATTTAATGGAGTTTCTCTATTGCCCGATTTGAAGACTGGAACGACCTTGCCCACTTTCCAGTCGGATGGTAAGGTGCCTGTAGAGAGTGACTGCGAAAACAACAAAGTTAGGTACGCAGCAGATACATATTTAATATTTTTTAAGAGTTTGGAATTAATATCATCTACACCTGCTGACGATGAAAGCTTGACGTTATCAATGATCGAGGTGATTCTGTCTGCCGAGAATATAATTGGTGGCATACACGCAGATACGTTAGTAGATGTGGGAAGATCTGGAGTTGAAGTCTCGTTAGTAAATACAGAGAAAAAGGCTGCATTAAAAATGTCAGCACACTCGCTGTCGCTGACCACTTCGCCATGTGCATTTAACACGCTGATCATGCGCGCCTCCCGAGGGTTTATTATTTGCCAAAATTGACGAGGGCTGTTTGTAAGCATTTTAGGCAGTTCATCGTGGAAAAAGGAGAACTTAGCGTTCCGTATAGCCCTCAGATAATCGTCTTCGGCCACAAAATATTTCTCCCAAGCAGAGGGGTGTCCGTTTAGTTTGGCTGAGCGGAAGAGACGTTTCTTTTTCTTTTCAAGTCGCTTAAGTGTTTTAGTGAACCATGGCTTGTTACGGTTTCCGCGGAACGTTATTCTCGGTATGAACTTGTCAACGAGATCACCTAGCTTGTTTTTAAATATTAACCAGTTTTCATTAGTAGAGCGCGTAGAACATAACCTCCCCGCAGGGGCGTCTGCGTCAGCAGGCGTTTGGTGTGTTGCGCCACCACGTACCCGAGCACATGAGGGTTGGACCCTCCCGCGTGTAGCCGTGCGTGGCTTAGCCGTGTCCGGGGGAAGGGGGATCCTGGTGGTTGAGCCGATGCCGGGTGTTCGGAACTTTACGGCCCCTCGGCGGAGGCAACACACCTCTTTGGCCTCTGCTTCACATAGACGGCGCCTCCAGACTGACCCACCTGGAGGAAATCGGCAGTCGCCTTTTCCTGTCCCCCTCTTCAATCTTTTGTCTTTCTCTCTCACTTTTTCCATCTATCCTGTCTTCTAGTCACTTCTTCTCACTTCCGAATTTCTGGGTGGCAAGGGTTAACCTTGTGTATTATATCCAGCCTTGGATATATATATATATATATATATATATATATATATTAGGTTATAGTGGCGGTGTATAGCTGGCGTGTGCAGGTAATCTTCAAAACCTTGTACCGTCCCCTTGTTGGGCTCCATGGTGGGCGGCTACCATCGCTGCCGAAATCAATAAACCTGTATGGCATTCGCATCCTTCCCTAAACCGCCTGATCGCCCTCTTACAAAAAGAGGGCGCACCGAAGAAACAGCTCAATTCTTCTTTCAACGCAAAGAAACCTTTCCACGATTTCATGTCATTCATACTGAAAACCCTGAAAAGACCGTAAGAATGATTTCACCTTTCACTGTTGCGAAAAATCTCACCGAAACAATTGGTCCCGGCTACAAAGTTACAAAGATGGCGAGCGGTGACCTCCTCCTTGAGGTCCGCGACAAACAACAATATGAGAAACTCCCAAATCTGGTCTCACTCGGTGGTGTGAACCTCACATTGACTCCACATCGATCCATGAACACAAGCAGAGGAGTGATTTCCGACGATGATCTGCTGTACCTGACCGAGGAAGAGCTCCTAGAGGGCTGGAAGGAGCAGAATGTTATCATAGTGAAGAGAATAATAATCAAACGTGAAAACAAAGAAATTCCAACTAAACATCTGATCGTCACCTTTGCGTCCAGTGTGCTGCCAGAAACGTTAGAAACTGGATACACGAAAGTACGAGTCCGACCATACATCCCGAATCCTCGAAGGTGTTTCAAGTGTCAGAGGTATGGCCACGGTTCACAAAGCTGCCGAGGCCGTCAAACCTGTGCGAAGTGTGGTGACCACGGTCACCCCTCAGATGACTGTGATGGCGCACTCCACTGTCCGATATGTGACGGTGGACATGCAGCTTACTCTAGAGCGTGCCCTACGTGGCAGAAAGAAAAGGATATAATCACCCTTAAAGTAAAAGAAAACATTTCATTCTAAGAAGCACGAAAGCGTGCTTCTTCATTCCACAGGGTATGCGGGTGCGGCGCGCAAGGGGGCAACGTCGCAGCAGACTCCGGCATCGGCCCGGTCCACAAAGAGTGTGGCCGCGGTGGTGCCACCAGCCCCCCAGGCGATAGCAGCCAGTGCTCCTGCGCCGTCTCTTAAGGAAGGCCCATCAACCTATGCGTTGGTGGCCTCCATGGCCCTACTTTCCGAGGCAAGGCCCACCCCGAAAACACCCCGGTCGCTTGAGCGGAAGTCCAGCGGCTCCTTGGAGTTGATGGACAACCCCAAGCCAGGCGACGCATCCAGCGCCTCCGGAGCGACGCGATTCTCGCGACCGCTCCAAGAAAGACAAACCCCGTATTACGGCGCCTGGAAAGGCTCCGTAAGCCAACTAGAATCGTCTCTTGACACACAGCCCCAAAACACAAAAATATGGATACACAAATATTACACTGGAACGTGAGAGGCTTAATGCACAACCTCGATGACATTAAAGAACTTTTACACAAATACAATCCAAAGGTGCTGTGTGTTCAGGAGACACACCTTAAGCCTACACAAACAAACTTTCTTCAGCAATACGCAATTTTCCGGAAAGACCGGGACGATGCTGCTACATCGTCAGGCGGTGTAGCTATAATTGCCGACAGAGGCGTTGCATGTCGGAAACTGCAACTACAAACTCCTCTTGAAGCAGTTGCTATAGAAGCAGTGCTGTTCAATAAACTAGTCATCATCGCGTCTGTATACATCCCCCCAGGTTATCAACTCTCTAGAACAACATTTCAAAACTTTATTGATGAACTCCGTCACCCTTACATAGTCGTTGGTGATCTAAACGCACATAGTACACTGTGGGGCGACTCTCGCTGTGATGCGAGAGGACGACTAATAGAAAAGTTTCTACTCTCTTCAAGTGCCTGCCTGCTTAACAAAAAAGAACCAACATTCTACAGCTCTATACATAAAACATTTTCTTCCATAGACTTAAGCATAGCGTCCAGTACAATTGTGCCGTATCTGAAATGGGATGTGATTAATAACCCTTATGGAAGTGATCACTTCCCCATCCTACTAAACCTGATAAAACAATCTGAGAGCTCTACACATGTTCTTCGATGGAAAGTCGACTCAGCTGACTGGACGCGGTTTCGCGAAGAAACACATTTGCCCTGGGACGATGTCCGTTCACTCGATATTGACGCTGCAGTAGCATACTTTACAGCGTTTATTATTGATGTTGCAACAGTATGTATACCCCAAACAAATGGGTCACCTTCGAAACGACGCATTCCATGGTGGAATAAGGAGTGTAGGGAAGCCCAGAAAAAGCAAAACAAGGCCTGGAATCTCCTTCGTAACTCCCCGACCACGGAAAACCTAATTAACTTCAAGGCGATTAAGTCACAAGGCAGAAGAACACGCCGCCGCGCTAAACGGGAAAGTTGGTAAAAATACATATTTAGCATCAACTCTTATACAGACGAACGCAAAGCCTGGAACAGGGTAAACAAAATAAAAGGCAGCGAAACTCATCGTCTACCTTTAGTAAACAAACAAGGAGACACTCTTGAGGACCAGGCTGATTGTCTAGGAGCACATTTTGAGTATATTTCCAGCACCTCTCATTACACAGATACATTTCTAAGATATCAGCGACAAGCGGAAGGACAACCTCTCGGTCGGAAAGACACAGCCAATGCAGCATACAATTGTCCATTTAGCATGGCGGAGTTTCAGGCTTCACTGAATTGTTGTAACGCGTCTGCTCCAGGAAGTGACAGAATACTGTATGAAATGATAAAACACTTACACCCTGAAACCCACAAAACACTACTGTCACTATTTAACACCATGTTCTCTGCCGGCTACATTCCGACTGCAAGGAAAGAAGCAATCGTAATTCCTATTCCCAAAGATGGCAAGGAACCTTCTTCGGCCAATAGCTATAGGCCTATAGCTCTGACAAGTTGTATATGCAAACTCTTCGAGAAAATGATTAACCGGCGCCTCATCCATTTTCTTGAAAGCAACAAAATACTCGATCCCTTACAGTGCGGTTTCAGAGAAGGTATGTCCACAACAGACCACCTTGTTCGTATTGTCTTATATTAGAGATGCCTTTATACATGGGCCGGTTTGTCTCTCAGTATTCCTTGACTTAGAGAAGGCTTACGATTCGACATGGCGCTACGGAATCCTCCGAGATCTTTCGGCGATGGGTGTCCGTGGCAACATGTTAAACACCATCGAAAGTTATCTCTCTAATCGTGCATTCCGTGTAAGAGTGGGTAACGCTCTGTCTAGGGCCTTCACCCAAGAGACCGTTGTACCGCAAGGGGGCGTGCTTAGTTGCATACTATTTATTGTAAAAATGAACTGCCTGCATATAGTCATTCCACGAACAATGTTTTATTCCGTTTATGTCGACGATGTGCAAATAACCTTCAAGTCATGCAATATTGCCATCTGCGAACGACAAGTGCAGCTTGTAATAAACAAATTGTCCAAATGGGCAGATAAAAATGGTTTTAAGGTAAATGCCCAGAAGAGCACTTGCGTACTCTTTACTAACAAGAGAGGCGTAACGCCAGTCCCAAGTATTTCAATCAAAGGAGATGGGCTCTCTGTGAGCAGCGAGCACAAGTTCTTAGGATTCATTTTAGATTTTAAACTTACATTTATTCCTCACCTTAAGTATCTGAGGGCAAAATGCCTGAAGACAATGAACCTTTTAAAGCTTCTGTCACGTACCACTTGGGGTAGTGATCGAAAGTGTTTGTTTAACTTGTATAAAAGGCTTATGCTCTCACGCCTTGATTACGGATCTATAATTTACAATTCAGCAACGCCCAGTGCATTAAAAATCCTAGACCCCGTCCACCACCTGGGTATCCGTCTCGCGACTGGTGCTTTCAGGACAAGTCCAATCCAGAGCCTGTACGTAGAGTCGAATCAGTGGTCGCTTCATCTCCAGCGGTCATACAACAGTTTCAAGTATTTTCTGAAAGTACAAGCAAACATTTAACATCCTTCTTACTCAACTATAAATGACATGAGCGCTGCCACACTCTTCCATAATCGACTTGCAGCGAGAAAGCCGTTCTCTTTGTGTGTGAGGAATCTTAGTGAGGAAATGGGTGTTCCGCTGCATGAACAATGTCCTATGGCTCCAGCGAAACTGTTGCCGCCGTGGCACTGGCAACTCATAGAGTGTGACACATCGTTCGTAGAGGTCACTAAACACGCGCCAGAGGCACACATTAAAATGCATTTCTTAGAACTCCAATCTAAATACTCGTGTACACAGTTTTATACAGATGCTTCCAAGTCACATGCCGGGGTATCTTATGCAGCCGTCGGCCCATCCTTTTCGGAATCCGGTGTACTCCACCGGGAAACGAGTATCTTTACGGCTGAGGCCTATGCACTATTGTCGGCTGTGAATCATATAAGGGCATCAAAACTTCAAAAAGCAATTATATTTACAGACTCCCTAAGCGTGGTGAAAGCTCTGATGTCACTCTGCAAAAACAAAAATCCTGTACTTACTGAGCTCTATTCCAGTTTATGCAGAGCGTATATATCTAACCAGCATGTGACTATATGCTGGGTGCCTGGCCATAGAGGCATTGAGGGTAATGTGCTTGCAGACCAGTTGGCCACATAAACTACATCGCAAGCTATTAATCCTGCGGCTACTATTCCTCCCGCAGATCTGAAGCCTTTTCTGCGAAGAAAACTGCGAGACCACTGGCAGCGCTTGTGGGACGCTGAAACAAATAATAAGCTTCACTTAATTAAGCCACAGTTAGGTTTCTGGTCACCCGCAACGAAAACACGACGAACTGATGTCCTGTTTAGTCGTCTAAGAATAGGACACACATATGGTACTCACAATTTTCTGTTGAATGGAAATGATCCTCCAACCTGTGGTAAATGTAGTGAAAGGCTGACCGGCCTCCATGTCCTCGTGGAGTGCCGGGAAGGCGAAACAGAAAGAAAGAAATATTTTCCACAAGCGTACCGATATCATGTCCCGCTTCACCCCATTATGTTCCTTGGTGAAGAACCGATTTTTAATGCCAAAGCAGTCGTCGATTTTTTGAACGATGTGGTCCTGCATGTTATTAGCCCAACTAGTTCGTAGCGCGTCCTCTCTCCAGAGGATGCCGCTGTGATATTTTTTAAAGCACATGCGTCCAGGCCCTTGTGGTTCAAGGGCTCTGTTTAGGCAGTAGTGCTTCTTGCCAATTACTGCATCTTAAATATTTAAATATCGTGTCATTACTTCTCAATGCATTCTTCATTTCATAGTACACCTCATGTAATTGCCATGATTTTAGTACATGTATATTTTACGCACTTTACAGCGATTATTTTTAGGCCCTTTTGCAGCCACGCTTCATCTACTTCTCAGAATTCATCGCTCCACTGCACACTCACAAACACTGGCATGGCGCTCTTTGGCCATAGCTGGCCCTTGCGCCATAAAACACCACACATCATCATCATCAGAACAGAACCTCACGAACATAGGAAGAAATGCGCTCAGATCACTAATAATGGCATCATAATTACCTTTATTGTACAGGCGGATTGTTTTGCTGACTAAATCGCGTCTTACGGGTTGAAACGAAAACGTGGCGTGAATTACTTTGTGGTCGCTGACTTCAGGTAGATATGCTATTGATGATAAGCTTTCCGGATTGCTGGTTAGGATGAGATCTAAGATGCTAGAAGTGCTCAGTGCAACGCGTGTAGGTTCTGATACAAGTTGAGTTAAATTGAAATGAAGGCAGAAATCCACAAAATCTCTGGCAGGCTCACTGCCCATAGTTATGGGGACGTCATTGCTCCAGTCTATTTGAGGAAAATTAAAATCACCAAAAAGGAGGACTTCTGCTTGTGGGTGTTGATTAGTAAGGTCACTCAAACTGTTATTAAGTTTAAATGTGAAATCTGAAATATTATTTGGAGGCCTGTAGCAAACACCTAGAATGATTGTATGGGGGGAAGCGTGAATAATTAGCCATAATACTTCAAGATCAGACGCGATGTTTTTGGCTACGGAGCACGATAACTGCTGGTGCACAGCAATCAGTACACCGCCCCCCCCGCATGCCTTTGCGATCTTTTTGATAGACATGAAATTCTGGTAGGTCGGCTAGTACTTCTGTATCTGTTATATCTTGTTAGCCACGTTTAGGTTATCACCATTATATTACTGTTGGAGGAAAAAACAAGGTTGGAAAAAGCGTCACGTTTTGGAAGGAAACTGCGTGCGTTCGTAAATATTACAGACAACGATATGTTAGATTTGGGCTTCGCAGCACAACGGACATTTTTACGACGGGGAAATTGCTATATGATTTCTTTGACAGATTGTGTTTGCTCGTCGTAGACGTAGCGCTTATGGCCCAAATGCAGTGTTTTGAATCGCAGAGAGAAAGGTAATGATTTGCTTTCAGCGAAAGTAACGAGATGCCTGCGAGCGTTTTGTACGGAACGAGAGAAATCCTCTCCAACGCTGAAGCTGGTTCCTTTGAACTTGCGGCCGTTGGAAAGAACCAATTCTTTTGTTTTATGGAAGGTGAATTTCGCTATCATAGGACGGTGGCGGTTAGTACCTGTGCGATGACCGAAACGATGTGCGCGCTCAATTTCTTTCGGCTCGATACAAATATTCAAATGATCGTGGCAGTGCTTGATGATAAGTCGCTCGGTCTGGGCAAACGTCTCCGATCCAGTTGATTCAGGGAGGCCATAAAAAATAATATTATTGCGTCGTGACTGGTTCTCGGCGTCATCAATACGCGTTTCAAGTCGGTGTACCGCGGTGGCCACTTGAGCGGTACACGTTTTCACGGTTTCGAAGTCAGAGCGTAGGGAGACAAGATTTTGATAATGCCCCTCTAGATCAGTCATGCGCCTGCCGAGATCAGCACTAGCTTTGTCCGTCGACAATAAGTGAGTTTTCAGGTCTTCAACCTGACTGATTAATTGCGACTGTCCAGCAGACAAGTTCTTCAATTCAGCTAGTAAAGCATCGGAGTCCGGGCACGGGTAGCTTTCGACATCACCCGACATCATCAACAAAGCACGAATTACATGAGAACACTCAAGAGCGACAAGAAGGCAGCAGTGCGGGCTCGGCAGCTGAAGCAGGAAACGATTGCTAGACTTCTTAGAAAAAAGACTAAGCTTTACTAACCTGCATGACAAGAGTGAAAGGATTAGCGGTCTGCGTCTGTGCACAGCCGCCGAGCCCACAAGGCGCCACCGGTATTGCCTGCTCTTTTATAGTTGACGGGAGAGTTGATGTTGATGACGACAGGTTTGTCCACGCTGCATCGAGCACTACTGCCTTCGGTAGCGGTGTCATCGAAAGCGCAGATCTGCCGCTCCCGACGAAATCCAGGGGCCTGAAGGGCAGGTGCAGATCCAGAGGTGCGCATCAGGGATGGGTGACAGGCAATCCTGTCATGTACACCTGACCAAGCACGATATTGCAGCGGGACTGCCAGGGAAGCCGTCACTAAGGATGGAAGCAACAGGCGCACGAATGCGCGCTGAAACACCTGCATGACAAGAGTGAAAGGATTAGCGGTCTGCGTCTGTGCACAGCCGCCGAGCCCACAAGGCGCCACCGGTATTGCCTGCTCTTTTATAGTTGACGGGAGAGTTGATGTTGATGACGACAGGTTTGTCCACGCTGCATCGAGCACTACCGCTTTCGGTAGCGGTGTCATCGAAAACACAGATCTGCCGCTCCCAACGAAATCCAGGGGCCTGAAGGGCGGTGCAGATCCAGAGGTGCGCATCAAGGATGGGTGACAGGCAATCCTGTCATGTACACCTGACCAAGCACGATATTGCAGCGGGACTGCCAGGGAAGCCGTCACAAAAGCAATTAAACTGCAACCAGTCGCTGCTCCAAGGCCAGGCTATAGAAAACCCTTAGCTATTCAGGATCTTGCACTCTCTCCCACTTTTTGAGTATGGTCCCTCTAACCGCTGGTAAGAGCGGCAGATCAAGCAATCGCAGAATGTCTTCGGAGATGTGACGACCGCCGGGCGCGTTGTTCCAGAATCTCCTCCAGTCGCTCCTGCTTCAGCCTGTGATGTCCCCTGCAAGTTTTCTCCCAGTTATCTGTCGTCCTCTTGGGCGGAATCCACACCATTCAGAATCTTCTGCATAAACTGCTCTTCTGTCACCAACTCTTTGACGATTGTCTCTCTAATCACTGATTTGAGGCGCAGAAGAAGTACTTGCAGCCACTATTCGTTGATGTGACGGCCGCCGGGGCGCATTATCCCAAAATCTCCTCCAGTCACTCCTTCTTCAGCCTGTCACCTGCATCAGGTCTTGGCTACGGAGCACGATAACTGCTGGTGCACAGCAATCAGTACACAGCCCCCACGCATGCCTTTGCGATCTTTTCGATAGACATGAAATTCACTGATTTCAGGCACAGAAGAAGTGCTTGCAGCCACTATTCGTTGATGTGACGGCCGCCGGGCCGCATTGTCCATGAATCTCCTGCAGTCGCTCCTGCTTCAGCCTGCGAAGCCTGGTTCTCAGGGTTACCAAGTTGCCTTTTCATATCTTCTCTGACGGTGGTAGCGACGAGGAGCTTGCAATCGTTGATGTGGGAATAAAAACTGCAGACGCGCTCACGTTCGAACACGCTGCCGACCTTGTTGACACGTTCATTTGAAGGAACGGCGATGTGGCGTTCTTGTAGATGGCGGGCTCGCACAGTAGTGCTCGTGGCACGCGCCGGCTCTTTATTCTTCTTTTCTTTATGATGACGATGATGATAGTGTAAGTATTTGTGATCCATTGCGAACGAGGCTGCGATCAAAAGGAGAACGGAATTTAAACAGTGGTTTTTGTGGCACGCGCTCACTATTTCGTCTCTTCATTTTCACCGCGCGGCGCCCAAAACTTGCTGTAACCATTTTTGCAGCTAAGGTGAATATGGCTAGCCGATTTGTCCGTCGGTCGCCTGTACGCAGATGATATCATCATCAGCAATGGCTCAAGCGTCGGCGTCTTCTCCCGCAGCTGGCTCTTTGGCGCTGCTCGGCGTAACCGCGCCAACGCGCTCGTGCTACTGCTCCCGCGTTCGTCGTTGTCTTCTTCCCCAGCTGTATGCGTTGGCGGTCATCATCCCAGTGTAGAATTTAACTTTTCTTTCGTCGTAATGGGGAGGCCGCGTTTACGGGGGTATAAGACATTGCTTTCCTACAATTTAGGAAGCCGCAGTAATTGCGCTACGAACACTTATGAAGGCGTCATACACTTTGAACCCAACTAAAACTCCTGCTGTACCCGAGCGCCACGGTAGCACCTAACGGCCGATAGGGTTGTCCAAATTTTGGTGTCGAGTACTTGACTGACAGCGAAGTGCCTCACGAAAGCTCATTAACCGCAGCGACTGCGATAAGATACTTTGATTTACAAACGAAACACCCTTCGTCCATATTTGAAAAATTTATTTTTTCTCCCAGAGCTGAAAAGAAAAAAAAATCGTCGAGATTGCACACAAGCACACAAATTAAACAAAAGTAATTAAACTGCAACCAGTCGCTGCTCCAAGGCCGGGCTATAGGAAACCCTTAGCTATTCAGGATCTTGCACTCTCTCCCACTTTTTGAGTATGATCCCTCTAACCGCTGGTAGGAGCGGCAGATCAAGCAATCGCAGAATGTGTTCGGGGATGTGACGGCCGCCGGGGAGCGTTGTACCAGAATCTCCTCCAGTCGCTCTGGCTTCAGCCTGTGATGTCCCCCTGCAAGTTTTCTCCCAGTTTTCTGCCGTCATCTGGGGCGGAATCCACACCATTCAGAATCTTCTGCATAAACTGCTCCTTCTCTGTCACCAACTCTTTGACGATTGTCTCTCTAATCACTGATTTGAGGCGCAGAAGAAGTACTTGCAGCCACTATTCGTTGATGTGACGGCCGCCGGGGCGCATTATCCCAGAATCTCCTCCAGTCGCTCCTTCTTCAGCCTGTGATGTCCCCTGCAAGTTTCTCCCAGTTTTCTGCCGTCTTCTGGGGCGGAATCCACACCATTCATAATCTTCTGCATGAACTGCTCCTTCACTCTCACCAACTCTTTGACGATTGTCTCTCTAATCACTGATTTGAGGCGCAGAAGAAGTACTTGCAGCGACTATTCGTTGATGTGACGGCCGCCGGGGCGCATTATCCCAGAATCTCCTCCAGTCGCTCCTTCTTCAGCCTGTGGTGTCCCCTGCAAGTTTTCTCCCAGTTTTCTGCCGTCCTCTGGGGCAGAATCCACACCATTCATAATCTTCTGCATGAACTGCTCCTTCACTCTCACTAACTCTTTGACGATTGTCTCTCTAATCACTGATTTGAGGCGCAGAAGAAGTACTTGCAGCGACTATTCGTTGATGTGACGGCCGCCGGGGCGTGCTGCCAATGAATCTCCTGCAGTCGCTCCTGCTTCAGCCTCTGAAGCCTGGTTCTCAGGGTTACCAAATTGCCTTTCCATATCTTCTCTGACGGTGGTAGCGACGAGGAGCTTGCAATCGTTGATGTGGGAATAAAAACTGCAGACGCGCTCACGTTCGAACACGCTGCCGACTTTGTTGACAGGTTCATTTGAAGGAACGGCGACGTAGCGTTCTTGTAGCAGGCGCGCTCGCACACTTTTCTCGTGCCACGCGTCGGCTCTTTATTCTTCTTTTCTTTATGATGACGATGATGATAGCGTTAGTATTTGCGATGCATTGCGAACGAGGCTGCGATCAAAAGGAGAACGGAATTTAAGCAGTGGTTTTTGTGGCACGCGCTCACTATTTCGCCTATTCATTTTCACCGCGCGGCGCGCAAAACTTGCTGTAACCATTTTTGCAGCTGAGGTGAATATGGGTCGACGATTTGTCCGTCCGTCGCCTGTACGCAGATGATATCATCATCAGTGTTGTATAAGGCATCGCAGCCGACTGCAGTGCCATTAGGATGCCACTGCAGATCAAGCAATCGCAGAATGTCTTCAGGGCTGTGATGGCCGCCGGGGCGCGTTGTTCCAGAATCTCCTCCAGTCGCTCGTGCTTCAGCCTGTAATGTCCCCTGCAAGGTTTGTCCGAGTTTTCTGCCGTCCTCTGGGGCGGAATCCACACCATTCATAATCTTCTGCATAAACTGCTCCTTCTCTGTCACCATGAACCACCTGCTGCAGAGCGCACGCAACGAGCTTCATTTAATCTGCCGGAATGCGAAGCACGCGTGAGAAGAAGCGCCCGTAACAAGAAGACGCCGAAGAAGCTGCAGGACTACGTTAGGCAATAATGGACAAACAACCGTTTTCTTTTTTTTCTTTTTTTTCTTTCTTCGTGTTTTTTTTTCCAAGAGGGGATATATTGTATAAGGCATCGCTTCCGACTGCAGTGCCATTAGATGGCGCGTGCTTGGAGCCGGCCTGAAGAGGAAGATGAGGATGGAATAAACAGGCAGGAACTGAGTAATGTCTGTAATGTCTCCTTTCAGTATCATGCACGATACAACAATCAGCGATGGCTCAAGCGTCGGCGTCTCCTTCCGCAGCTGGCTCTTTGGCGCTGCTCGGCGTAACCGCGCGAACGCGCTCGTGCTACTGCTCCCGCGTTCGTCGTTGTCTTCTTCCCCAGCTGTATGCGTTGGCGGTCATCATTCCAGCGTAGAATTTAACTTTTCTTTCGTCGTAATGGGGAGGCCACGTTTACGGGGGTTTAAGACATTGCTTTCCTACGATTTAGGAAGCCGCAGTAATTGCGCTACGAACACTTATGAAGGCGTCATACACTTGGAACCCAACTAAAGCTCCTGCTGTACCCGAGCGCCACGGTAGCACCTGACGGCCGATAGGGTTGTCCAAATTTTGGTGTCGAGTACTTGACTGACAGCGAAGTGCCTCACGAAAGCTCATTAACCGCAGCGACTGCGATAAGATACTTTGATTTAAGAACGAAACACCCTTCGTCCTTATTTGAAAAATTTATTTTTTCTCCCAGAGCTGAAAAGAAAAAAAAATCGTCGAGATTGCACACAAGCACACAAATTAAACAAAAGTAATTAAACTGCAACCAGTCGCTGCTCCAAGGCCGGGCTATAGGAAACCCTTAGCTATTCAGGATCTTGCACTCTCTCCCACTTTTTGAGTATGGTCCCTCTAACCGCTGGTAGGAGCGGCAGATCAAGCAATTGCAGAATGTGTTCGGGGATGTGACGGCCGCCAGGGCGCGTTGTACCAGAATCTCCTCCAGTCGCTCCGGCTTCAGCCTGTGATGTCCCCCTGCAAGTTTTCTCCCAGTTTTCTGCCGTCCTCTGGGGAGGAATCACACCATTCAGAATCTTCTGCATAAACTGCTCCTTCTCTGTCACCAACTCTTTGACGATTGTCTCTCTAATCACTGATTTGAGGCGCAGAAGAAGTACTTGCAGCTACTATTCGTTGATGTGACGGCCGCCGGGGCGCATTATCCCAGAATCTTCTCCAGTCGCTCCTTCTTCAGCCTGTGATGTCCCCTGCAAGTTTTCTCCCAGTTTTCTGCCGTCCTCTGAGGCGGAATCCGCACCATTCATAATCTTCTGCATGAACTGCTCCTTCACTCTCACTAACTCTTTGACGATTGTCTCTCTAATCACTGATTTGAGGCGCAGAAGTACTTGCAGCGACTATTCGTTGATGTGACGGCCACCGGGGCGCATTATCCCAGAATCTCCTCCAGTCGCTCCTTCTTCAGCCTGTGATGTCCCCTGCAAGTTTTCTCCCAGTTTTCTGCCGTCCTCTGAGGCGGAATCCGCACCATTCATAATCTTCTGCATGAACTGCTCCTTCACTCTCACTAACTCTTTGACGATTGTCTCTCTAATCACTGATTTCAGGCGCAGAAGAAGTACTTGCAGCGACTATTCGTTGATGTGACGGCCGCCGGGGCGTGTTGTCCATGAATCTCCTGCAGTCGCTCCTGCTTCAGCCTGTGAAGCCTGGTTCTCAGGGTTACCAAATTGCCTTTCCATATCTTCTCTGACGGTGGTAGCGACGAGGAGCTTGCAATCGTTGATGTGGGAATAAAAACTGCAGACGCGCTCACGTTCGAACACGCTGCCGACCTTGTTGACAGGGTCATTTGAAGGAACGGTGACGTAGCGTTCTTGAAGATGGCGAGCTCGCCCAGTTGTGCTCGTGCCACGCGCCGGCTCTTTATTCTTCTTTTCTTTATGATGACGATGATGATAGCGTTAGCATTTGTGATGCATTGCGAACGAGGCTGCGATCAAAAGGAGAACGGAATTTACGCAGTGGTTTTCGTGGCACGCGCTCACTATTTCGCCTCTTCTTCGTTTTCACCGCGCGGCGCGCAAAACTTGCTGTAACCCATTTTGCAGCTGAGGTGAATATGGCTCGCCGATTCGTCCGTCCGTCGCCTGTAGGCAGATGATATCATCATCAGTGTTGTATAAGGCATCGCTGCCGACTGCAGTGCCATTAGGATGGCACTGCAGATCAAGCAATCGAAGAATGTCTTCGGGGCTGTGACGGCCGCCGGGGCGCATTGTTCCAGAATCTCCTCCAGTCGCTCCTGCTTCAGCCTGTGATGTCCCCTGCAAGTTTTTTCCGAGTTTTCTGCCGTCCTCTGGGGCGGAATCCACACCATTCATAATCTTCTGCATGAACTGCTCCTTCACTCTCACTAACTCTTTGACGATTGTCTCTCTAATCACTGATTTGAGGCGCAGAAGAAGTACTTGCAGCCACTATTCGTTGATGTGACGGCCGCCGGGGCGCATTATCCCAGAATCTTCTCCAGTCGCTCCTTCTTCAGCCTGTGATGTCCCCTGCAAGTTTCTCCCAGTTTTCTGCCGTCCTCTGGGGCGGAATCCACACCATTCATAATCTTCTGCATGAACTGCTCCTTCACTCTCACTAACTCTTTGACGATTGTCTCTCTAATCACTGATTTGAGGCGCAGAAGAAGTACTTGCAGCCACTATTCGTTGATGTGACGGCCGCCGGGGCGCATTATCCCAGAATCTTCTCCAGTCGCTCCTTCTTCAGCCTGTGATGTCCCCTGCAAGTTTCTCCCAGTTTTCTGCCGTCCTCTGGGGCAGAATCCACACCATTCATAATCTTCTGCATGAACTGCTCCTTCACTCTCACTAACTCTTTGACGATTGTCTCCCTAATCACTGATTTGAGGCGCAGAAGAAGTACTTGCAGCGACTATTCGTTGATGTGACGGCCGCCGGGGCGTGCTGTCCATGAATCTCCTGCAGTCGCTCCTGCTTCAGCCTCTGAAGCCTGGTTCTCAGGGTTACCAAATTGCCTTTCCATATCTTCTCTGACGGTGGTAGCGACGAGGAGCTTGCAATCGTTGATGTGGGAATAAAAACTGCAGACGCGCTCACGTTCGAACACGCTGCCGACTTGGTTGACAGGTTCATTTGAAGGAACGGCGACGTAGCGTTCTTGTAGATGGCGCGCTCGCACAGTTTTCTCGTGCCACGCGTCGGCTCTTTATTCTTCTTTTCTTTATGATGACGATGATGATAGCGTTAGTATTTGTGATGCATTGCGAACGAGGCTGCGATCAAAAGGAGAACGGAATTTAAGCAGTGGTTTTTGTGGCACGCGCTCACTATTTCGCCTATTCATTTTCACCGCGCGGCGCGCAAAACTTGCTGTAACCATTTTTGCAGCTGAGGTGAATATGGGTCGACGATTTGTCCGTCCGTCGCCTGTACGCAGATGATATCATCATCAGTGTTGTATAAGGCATCGCAGCCGACTGCAGTGCCATTAGGATGCCACTGCAGATCAAGCAATCGCAGAATGTCTTCAGGGCTGTGATGGCCGCCGGGGCGCGTTGTTCCAGAATCTCCTCCAGTCGCTCCTGCTTCAGCCTGTAATGTCCCCTGCAAGGTTTGTCCGAGTTTTCTGCCGTCCTCTGGGGCGGAATCCACACCATTCATAATCTTCTGCATAAACTGCTCCTTCTCTGTCACCATGAACCACCTGCTGCAGAGCGCACGCAACGAGCTTCATTTAATCTGCCGGAATGCGAAGCACGCGTGAGAAGAAGCGCCCGTAACAAGAAGACGCCGAAGAAGCTGCAGGACTACGTTAGGCAATAATGGACAAACAACCGTTTTCTTTTTTTTCTTTTTTTTTCTTTCTTCGTGTTTTTTTTCCAAGAGGGGATATATTGTATAAGGCATCGCTGCCGACTGCAGTGCCATTAGATGGCGCGTGCTTGGAGCCGGCCTGAAGAGGAAGATGAGGATGGAATAAACAGTCAGGAACTGAGTAATGTCTGTAATGTCTCCTTTCAGTATCATGCACGATACAACAATCAGCGATGGCTCAAGCGTCGGCGTCTCCTTCCGCAGCTGGCTCTTTGGCACTGCTCGGCGTAACCGCGCGAACGCGCTCGTGCTACTGCTCCCGCGTTCGTCGTTGTCTTCTACCCAGCTGTATGCGTTGGCGGTCATCATTCCAGCGTAGAATTTAACTTTTCTTTCGTCGTAATGGGGAGGCCACGTTTACGGGGGTTTAAGACATTGCTTTCCTACGATTTAGGAAGCCGCAGTAATTGCGCTACGAACACTTATGAAGGCGTCATACACTTGGAACCCAACTAAAGCTCCTGCTGTACCCGAGCGCCACGGTAGCACCTGACGGCCGATAGGGTTGTCCAAATTTTGGTGTCGAGTACTTGACTGACAGCGAAGTGCCTCACGAAAGCTCATTAACCGCAGCGACTGCGATAAGATACTTTGATTTAAGAACGAAACACCCTTCGTCCTTATTTGAAAAATTTATTTTTTCTCCCAGAGCTGAAAAGAAAAAAAAATCGTCGAGATTGCACACAAGCACACAAATTAAACAAAAGTAATTAAACTGCAACCAGTCGCTGCTCCAAGGCCGGGCTATAGGAAACCCTTAGCTATTCAGGATCTTGCACTCTCTCCCACTTTTTGAGTATGGTCCCTCTAACCGCTGGTAGGAGCGGCAGATCAAGCAATCGCAGAATGTGTTCGGGGATGTGACGGCCGCCGGGGCGCGTTGTACCAGAATCTCCTCCAGTCGCTCCGGCTTCAGCCTGTGATGTCCCCCTGCAAGTTTTCTCCCAGTTTTCTGCCGTCCTCTGGGGAGGAATCACACCATTCAGAATCTTCTGCATAAACTGCTCCTTCTCTGTCACCAACTCTGTGACGATTGTCTCTCTAATCACTGATTTGAGGCGCAGAAGAAGTACTTGCAGCCACTATTCGTTGATGTGACGGCCGCCGGGGCGCATTATCCCAGAATCTTCTCCAGTCGCTCCTTCTTCAGCCTGTGATGTCCCCTGCAAGTTTCTCCCAGTTTTCAGCCGTCCTCTGGGGCGGAATCCACACCATTCATAATCTTCTGCATGAACTGCTCCTTCACTCTCACCAACTCTTTGACGATTGTCTCTCTAATCACTGATTGGAGGCGCAGAAGAAGTACTTGCAGCGACTATTCGTTGATGTGACGGCCACCGGGGCGCATTATCCCAGAATCTCCTCCAGTCGCTCCTTCTTCAGCCTGTGATGTCCCCTGCAAGTTTTCTCCCAGTTTTCTGCCGTCCTCTGAGGCGGAATCCGCACCATTCATAATCTTCTGCATGAACTGCTCCTTCACTCTCACTAACTCTTTGACGATTGTCTCTCTAATCACCGATTTGATGCGCAGAAGAAGTACTTGCAGCGACTATTCGTTGATGTGACGGCCGCCGGGGCGTGTTGTCCATGAATCTCCTGCATTCGCTCCTGCTTCAGCCTCTGAAGCCTGGTTCTCAGGGTTACCAATTGCCTTTCCATATCTTCTCTGACGGTGCTAGCGACGAGGAGCTTGCAATCGTTGATGTGGGAATAAAAACTGCAGACGCGCTCACGTTCGAACACGCTGCCGACCTTGTTGACAGGGTCATTTGAAGGAACGGTGACGTAGCGTTCTTGAAGATGGCGAGCTCGCCCAGTTGTGCTCGTGCCACGCGTCGGCTCTTTATTCTTCTTTTCTTTATGATGACGATGATGATAGCGTTAGTATTTGCGATGCATTTCGAACGAGGCTGCGATCAAAAGGAGAACGGAATTTAAGCAGTGGTTTTTGTGGCACGCGCTCACTATTTCGCCTATTCATTTTCACCGCGCGGCGCGCAAAACTTGCTGTAACCATTTTTGCAGCTGAGGTGAATATGGGTCGACGATTTGTCCGTCCGTCGCCTGTACGCAGATGATATCATCATCAGTGTTGTATAAGGCATCGCAGCCGACTGCAGTGCCATTAGGATGCCACTGCAGATCAAGCAATCGCAGAATGTCTTCAGGGCTGTGATGGCCGCCGGGGCGCGTTGTTCCAGAATCTCCTCCAGTCGCTCGTGCTTCAGCCTGTAATGTCCCCTGCAAGGTTTGTCCGAGTTTTCTGCCGTCCTCTGGGGCGGAATCCACACCATTCATAATCTTCTGCATAAACTGCTCCTTCTCTGTCACCATGAACCACCTGCTGCAGAGCGCACGCAACGAGCTTCATTTAATCTGCCGGAATGCGAAGCACGCGTGAGAAGAAGCGCCCGTAACAAGAAGACGCCGAAGAAGCTGCAGGACTACGTTAGGCAATAATGGACAAACAACCGTTTTCTTTTTTTTCTTTTTTTTCTTTCTTCGTGTTTTTTTTTCCAAGAGGGGATATATTGTATAAGGCATCGCTTCCGACTGCAGTGCCATTAGATGGCGCGTGCTTGGAGCCGGCCTGAAGAGGAAGATGAGGATGGAATAAACAGGCAGGAACTGAGTAATGTCTGTAATGTCTCCTTTCAGTATCATGCACGATACAACAATCAGCGATGGCTCAAGCGTCGGCGTCTCCTTCCGCAGCTGGCTCTTTGGCGCTGCTCGGCGTAACCGCGCGAACGCGCTCGTGCTACTGCTCCCGCGTTCGTCGTTGTCTTCTTCCCCAGCTGTATGCGTTGGCGGTCATCATTCCAGCGTAGAATTTAACTTTTCTTTCGTCGTAATGGGGAGGCCACGTTTACGGGGGTTTAAGACATTGCTTTCCTACGATTTAGGAAGCCGCAGTAATTGCGCTACGAACACTTATGAAGGCGTCATACACTTGGAACCCAACTAAAGCTCCTGCTGTACCCGAGCGCCACGGTAGCACCTGACGGCCGATAGGGTTGTCCAAATTTTGGTGTCGAGTACTTGACTGACAGCGAAGTGCCTCACGAAAGCTCATTAACCGCAGCGACTGCGATAAGATACTTTGATTTAAGAACGAAACACCCTTCGTCCTTATTTGAAAAATTTATTTTTTCTCCCAGAGCTGAAAAGAAAAAAAAATCGTCGAGATTGCACACAAGCACACAAATTAAACAAAAGTAATTAAACTGCAACCAGTCGCTGCTCCAAGGCCGGGCTATAGGAAACCCTTAGCTATTCAGGATCTTGCACTCTCTCCCACTTTTTGAGTATGGTCCCTCTAACCGCTGGTAGGAGCGGCAGATCAAGCAATTGCAGAATGTGTTCGGGGATGTGACGGCCGCCAGGGGCGCGTTGTACCAGAATCTCCTCCAGTCGCTCCGGCTTCAGCCTGTGATGTCCCCCTGCAAGTTTTCTCCCAGTTTTCTGCCGTCCTCTGGGGAGGAATCACACCATTCAGAATCTTCTGCATAAACTGCTCCTTCTCTGTCACCAACTCTGTGACGATTGTCTCTCTAATCACTGATTTGAGGCGCAGAAGAAGTACTTGCAGCTACTATTCGTTGATGTGACGGCCGCCGGGGCGCATTATCCCAGAATCTTCTCCAGTCGCTCCTTCTTCAGCCTGTGATGTCCCCTGCAAGTTTTCTCCCAGTTTTCTGCCGTCCTCTGGGGCGGAATCCACACCATTCATAATCTTCTGCATGAACTGCTCCTTCACTCTCACCAACTCTTTGACGATTGTCTCTCTAATCACTGATTTGAGGCGCAGAAGAAGTACTTGCAGCGACTATTCGTTGATGTGACGGCCACCGGGGCGCATTATCCCAGAATCTCCTCCAGTCGCTCCTTCTTCAGCCTGTGATGTCCCCTGCAAGTTTTCTCCCAGTTTTCTGCCGTCCTCTGAGGCGGAATCCGCACCATTCATAATCTTCTGCATGAACTGCTCCTTCACTCTCACTAACTCTTTGACGATTGTCTCTCTAATCACTGATTTAAGGCGCAGAAGAAGTACTTGCAGCGACTATTCGTTGATGTGACGGCCGCCGGGGCGTGTTGTCCATGAATCTCCTGCAGTCGCTCCTGCTTCAGCCTGTGAAGCCTGGTTCTCAGGGTTACCAAATTGCCTTTCCATATCTTCTCTGACGGTGGTAGCGACGAGGAGCTTGCAATCGTTGATGTGGGAATAAAAACTGCAGACGCGCTCACGTTCGAACACGCTGCCGACCTTGTTGACAGGGTCATTTGAAGGAACGGTGACGTAGCGTTCTTGAAGATGGCGAGCTCGCCCAGTTGTGCTCGTGCCACGCGCCGGCTCTTTATTCTTCTTTTCTTTATGATGACGATGATGATAGCGTTAGCATTTGTGATGCATTGCGAACGAGGCTGCGATCAAAAGGAGAACGGAATTTACGCAGTGGTTTTCGTGGCACGCGCTCACTATTTCGCCTCTTCTTCGTTTTCACCGCGCGGCGCGCAAAACTTGCTGTAACCCATTTTGCAGCTGAGGTGAATATGGCTCGCCGATTCGTCCGTCCGTCGCCTGTAGGCAGATGATATCATCATCAGTGTTGTATAAGGCATCGCTGCCGACTGCAGTGCCATTAGGATGGCACTGCAGATCAAGCAATCGAAGAATGTCTTCGGGGCTGTGACGGCCGCCGGGGCGCATTGTTCCAGAATCTCCTCCAGTCGCTCCTGCTTCAGCCTGTGATGTCCCCTGCAAGTTTTTTCCGAGTTTTCTGCCGTCCTCTGGGGCGGAATCCACACCATTCATAATCTTCTGCATGAACTGCTCCTTCACTCTCACTAACTCTTTGACGATTGTCTCTCTAATCACTGATTTGAGGCGCAGAAGAAGTACTTGCAGCCACTATTCGTTGATGTGACGGCCGCCGGGGCGCATTATCCCAGAATCTTCTCCAGTCGCTCCTTCTTCAGCCTGTGATGTCCCCTGCAAGTTTCTCCCAGTTTTCTGCCGTCCTCTGGGGCGGAATCCACACCATTCATAATCTTCTGCATGAACTGCTCCTTCACTCTCACTAACTCTTTGACGATTGTCTCTCTAATCACTGATTTGAGGCGCAGAAGAAGTACTTGCAGCCACTATTCGTTGATGTGACGGCCGCCGGGGCGCATTATCCCAGAATCTTCTCCAGTCGCTCCTTCTTCAGCCTGTGATGTCCCCTGCAAGTTTCTCCCAGTTTTCTGCCGTCCTCTGGGGCAGAATCCACACCATTCATAATCTTCTGCATGAACTGCTCCTTCACTCTCACTAACTCTTTGACGATTGTCTCCCTAATCACTGATTTGAGGCGCAGAAGAAGTACTTGCAGCGACTATTCGTTGATGTGACGGCCGCCGGGGCGTGCTGTCCATGAATCTCCTGCAGTCGCTCCTGCTTCAGCCTCTGAAGCCTGGTTCTCAGGGTTACCAAATTGCCTTTCCATATCTTCTCTGACGGTGGTAGCGACGAGGAGCTTGCAATCGTTGATGTGGGAATAAAAACTGCAGACGCGCTCACGTTCGAACACGCTGCCGACTTGGTTGACAGGTTCATTTGAAGGAACGGCGACGTAGCGTTCTTGTAGATGGCGCGCTCGCACAGTTTTCTCGTGCCACGCGTCGGCTCTTTATTCTTCTTTTCTTTATGATGACGATGATGATAGCGTTAGTATTTGTGATGCATTGCGAATGAGGCTGCGATCAAAAGGAGAACGGAATTTAAGCAGTGGTTTTTGTGGCACGCGCTCACTATTTCGCCTATTCATTTTCACCGCGCGGCCCGCAAAACTTGCTGTAACCATTTTTGCAGCTGAGGTGAATATGGCTCGACGATTTGTCCGTCCGTCGCCTGTACGCAGAATCAGTGTTGTATAAGGCATCGCTGCCGACTGCAGTGCCATTAGGATGCCACTGCAGATCAAGCAATCGCAGAATGTCTTCAGGGCTGTGATGGCCGCCGGGGCGCGTTGTTCCAGAATCTCCTCCAGTCGCTCCTGCTTCAGCCTGTAATGTCCCCTGCAAGGTTTGTCCGAGTTTTCTGCCGTCCTCTGGGGCGGAATCCACACCATTCATAATCTTCTGCATAAACTGCTCCTTCTCTGTCACCATGAACCACCTGCTGCAGAGCGCACGCAACGAGCTTCATTTAATCTGCCGGAATGCGAAGCACGCGTGAGAAGAAGCGCCCGTAACAAGAAGACGCCGAAGAAGCTGCAGGACTACGTTAGGCAATAATGGACAAACAACCGTTTTCTTTTTTTCTTTTTTTTCTTTCTTCGTGTTTTTTTTCCAAGAGGGGATATATTGTATAAGGCATCGCTGCCGACTGCAGTGCCATTAGATGGCGCGTGCTTGGAGCCGGCCTGAAGAGGAAGATGAGGATGGAATAAACAGTCAGGAACTGAGTAATGTCTGTAATGTCTCCTTTCAGTATCATGCACGATACAACAATCAGCGATGGCTCAAGCGTCGGCGTCTCCTTCCGCAGCTGGCTCTTTGGCACTGCTCGGCGTAACCGCGCGAACGCGCTCGTGCTACTGCTCCCGCGTTCGTCGTTGTCTTCTTCCCCAGCTGTATGCGTTGGCGGTCATCATTCCAGCGTAGAATTTAACTTTTCTTTCGTCGTAATGGGGAGGCCACGTTTACGGGGGTTTAAGACATTGCTTTCCTACGATTTAGGAAGCCGCAGTAATTGCGCTACGAACACTTATGAAGGCGTCATACACTTGGAACCCAACTAAAGCTCCTGCTGTACCCGAGCGCCACGGTAGCACCTGACGGCCGATAGGGTTGTCCAAATTTTGGTGTCGAGTACTTGACTGACAGCGAAGTGCCTCACGAAAGCTCATTAACCGCAGCGACTGCGATAAGATACTTTGATTTAAGAACGAAACACCCTTCGTCCTTATTTGAAAAATTATTTTTTCTCCCAGAGCTGAAAAGAAAAAAAATCGTCGAGATTGCACACAAGCACACAAATTAAACAAAAGTAATTAAACTGCAACCAGTCGCTGCTCCAAGGCCGGGCTATAGGAAACCCTTAGCTATTCAGGATCTTGCACTCTCTCCCACTTTTTGAGTATGGTCCCTCTAACCGCTGGTAGGAGCGGCAGATCAAGCAATCGCAGAATGTGTTCGGGGATGTGACGGCCGCCGGGGCGCGTTGTACCAGAATCTCCTCCAGTCGCTCCGGCTTCAGCCTGTGATGTCCCCCTGCAAGTTTTCTCCCAGTTTTCTGCCGTCCTCTGGGGCGGAATCACACCATTCAGAATCTTCTGCATAAACTGCTCCTTCTCTGTCACCAACTCTTTGACGATTGTCTCTCTAATCACTGATTTGAGGCGCAGAAGAAGTACTTGCAGCCACTATTCGTTGATGTGACGGCCGCCGGGGCGCATTATCCCAGAATCTTCTCCAGTCGCTCCTTCTTCAGCCTGTGATGTCCCCTGCAAGTTTCTCCCAGTTTTCTGCCGTCCTCTGGGGCGGAATCCACACCATTCATAATCTTCTGCATGAACTGCTCCTTCACTCTCACCAACTCTTTGACGATTGTCTCTCTAATCACAGATTTGAGGCGCAGAAGAAGTACTTGCAGCGACTATTCGTTGATGTGACGGCCGCCGGGGCGCATTATCCCAGAATCTCCTCCAGTCGCTCCTTCTTCAGCCTGTGATGTCCCCTGCAAGTTTCTCCCAGTTTTCTGCCGTCCTCTGGGGCGGAATCCACACCATTCATAATCTTCTGCATGAACTGCTCCTTCACTCTCACTAACTCTTTGACGATTGTCTCTCTAATCACTGATTTGAGGCGCAGAAGAAGTACTTGCAGCGACTATTCGTTGATGTGACGGCCGCCGGGGCGTGTTGTCCAGGAATCTCCTGCAGTCGCTCCTGCTTCAGCCTGTGAAGCCTGGTTCTCAGGGTTACCAAATTGCCTTTCCATATCTTCTCTGACGGTGGTAGCGACGAGGAGCTTGCAATCGTTGATGTGGGAATAAAAACTGCAGACGCGCTCACGTTCGAACACGCTGCCGACCTTGTTGACAGGGTCATTTGAAGGAACGGTGACGTAGCGTTCTTGAAGATGGCGAGCTCGCCCAGTTGTGCTCGTGCCACCGCCGGCTCTTTATTCTTCTTTTCTTTATGATGACGATGATGATAGCGTTAGCATTTGTGATGCATTGCGAACGAGGCTGCGATCAAAAGGAGAACGGAATTTACGCAGTGGTTTTCGTGGCACGCGCTCACTATTTCGCCTCTTCTTCGTTTTCACCGCGCGGCGCGCAAAACTTGCTGTAACCCATTTTGCAGCTGAGGTGAATATGGCTCGCCGATTCGTCCGTCCGTCGCCTGTAGGCAGATGATATCATCATCAGTGTTGTATAAGGCATCGCTGCCGACTGCAGTGCCATTAGGATGGCACTGCAGATCAAGCAATCGAAGAATGTCTTCGGGGCTGTGACGGCCGCCGGGGCGCGTTGTTCCAGAATCTCCTCCAGTCGCTCCTGCTTCAGCCTGTGATGTCCCCTGCAAGTTTTGTCCGAGTTTTCTGCCGTCCTCTGGGGCGGAATCCACACCATTCATAATCTTCTGCATAAACTGCTCCTTTTCTGTCACATGAACCACCTGCTGCAGAGCGCACGCAACAAGCTTCATTTAATCTGCCGGGATGCGAAGCACGCGTGAGAAGAAGCGCCCGTAACAAGAAGACGCCGAAGAAGCTGCAGGACTACGTTAGGCAATAATGGACAAACAACCGTTTTCTTTTTATTTCTTTTTTTCTTTCTTCGTGTTTTTTTTTCCAAGAGCGGATATGTTGTATAAGGCATCGCTGCCGACTGCAGTGCCATTAGATGGCGCGTGCTTGGAGCCGGCCTGAAGAGGAAGATGAGGATGGAATAAACAGTCAGGAACTGAGTAATGTCTGTAATGTCTCCTTTCAGTATCATGCACGATACAACAATCAGCGATGGCTCAAGCGTCGGCGTCTCCTTCCGCAGCTGGCTCTTTGGCGCTGCTCGGCGTAACCGCGCGAACGCGCTCGTGCTACTGCTCCCGCGTTCGTCGTTGTCTTCTTCCCCAGCTGTATGCGTTGGCGGTCATCATTCCAGCGTTGAATTTAACTTTTCTTTCTTCGTAATGGGGAGGCCACGTTTACGGGGGTTTAAGACATTGCTTTCCTACGATTTAGGAAGCCGCAGTAATTGCGCTACGAACACTTATGAAGGCGTCATACACTTGGAACCCAGCTAAAACTCCTGCTGTACCCGAGCGCCACGGTAGCACCTGACGGCCGATAGGGTTGTCCAAGTTTTGGTGTCGAGTACTTGACTGACATCGAAGTGCCTCACGAAAGCTCATTAACCGCAGCGACTGCGATAAGATACTTTGATTTAAGAACGAAACACCCTTCGTCCTTATTTGAAAAATTTATTTTTTCTCCCGGAGCTGAAAAGAAAAAAAATCGTCGAGATTGCACACAAGCACACAAATTAAGCAAAAGTAATTAAACTGCAACCAGTCCCTGCTCCAAGGCCGGGCTATAGGAAACCCTTAGCTATTCAGGATCTTGCACTCTCTCCCACTTTTTGAGTATGGTCCCTCTAACCGCTGGTAGGAGCGGCAGATCAAGCAATCGCAGAATGTCTTCGGGGATGTGACGGCCGCCGGGGCGCGTTGTACCAGAATCTCCTCCAGTCGCTCCTGCTTCAGCCTGTGATGTCCCCTGCAAGTTTTCTCCCAGTTTTCTGCCGTCCTCCGGGGCGGAATCCACACCATTCAGAATCTTCTGCATTAACTGCTCCTTCTCCGTCACCAACTCTTTGACGATTGTCTCTCTAATCACTGATTTGAGGCGCAGAAGAAGTACTTGCAGCCACGATTCGTTGATGTGACGGCCGCCGGGGCGCATTATCCCAGAATCTCCTCCAGTCGCTCCTTCTTCAGCCTGTGATGTCCCCTGCAAGTTTCTCCCAGTTTTCTGCCGTCCTCTGGGGCGGAATCCACACCATTCATAATCTTCTGCATGAACTGCTCCTTCACTCTCACCAACTCTTTGACGATTGTCTCTCTAATCACTGATTTGAGGCGCAGAAGAAGTACTTGCAGCGACTATTCGTTGATGTGACGGCCGCCGGGGCGCATTATCCCAGAATCTCCTCCAGTCGCTCCTTCTTCAGCCTGTGGTGTCCCCTGCAAGTTTTCTCCCAGTTTTCTGCCGTCCTCTGGGGCGGAATCCACACCATTCATAATCTTCTGCATGAACTGCTCCTTCACTCTCACTAACTCTTTGACGATTGTCTCTCTAATCACTGATTTGAGGCGCAGAAGAAGTACTTGCAGCGACTATTCGTTGATGTGACGGCCGCCGGGGCGTGCTGTCCATGAATCTCCTGCAGTCGCTCCTGCTTCAGCCTGTGAAGCCTGGTTCTCAGGGTTACCAAATTGCCTTTCCATATCTTCTCTGACGGTGGTAGCGACGAGGAGCGTGCAATCGTTGATGTGGGAATAAAAACTGCAGACGCGCTCACGTTCGAACACGCTGCCGACTTTGTTGACAGGTTCATTTGAAGGAACAGCGGCGTAGCGTTCTTGTAGATGGCGAGCTCGCACAGTTTTCTCGTGCCACGCGTCGGCTCTTTATTCTTCTTTTCTTTATGATGACGATGATGATAGCGTTAGTATTTGTGATGCATTGCGAACGAGGCTGCGATCAAAAGGAGAACGGAATTTAAGCAGTGGTTTTCGTGGCACGCGCTCACTATTTCGCCTATTCATTTTCACCGCGCGGCGCGCAAAACTTGCTGTAACCATTTTTGCAGCTGAGGTGAATATGGGTCGACGATTTGTCCGTCCGTCGCCTGTACGCAGATGATATCATCATCAGTGTTGTATAAGGCATCGCTGCCGACTGCAGTGCCATTAGGATGCCACTGCAGATCAAGCAATCGCAGAATGTCTTCGGGGCTGTGACGGCCGCCGGGGCGCGTTGTTCCAGAATCTCCTCCAGTCGCTCCTGCTTCAGCCTGTGATGTCCCCTGCAAGGTTTGTCCGAGTTTTCTGCCGTCCTCTGGGGCGGAATCCACACCATTCATAATCTTCTGCATAAACTGCTCCTTCTCTGTCACCATGAACCACCTGCTGCAGAGCGTACGCAACAAGCTTCATTTAATCTGCCGGAATGCGAAGCACGCGTGAGAAGAAGCGCCCGTAACAAGAAGACGCTGAAGAAGCTGCAGGACTACGTTAGGCAATAATGGACAAACAACCGTTTTCTTTTTTTTCTTTTTTTTCTTTCTTCGTGTTTTTTTTCCAAGAGGGGATATATTGTATAAGGCATCGCTGCCGACTGCAGTGCCATTAGATGGCGCGTGCTTGGAGCCGGCCTGAAGAGGAAGATGAGGATGGAATAAACAGGCAGGAACTGAGTAATGTCTGTAATGTCTCCTTTCAGTATCATGCACGATACAACAATCAGCGATGGCTCAAGCGTCGGCGTCTCCTTCCGCAGCTGGCTCTTTGGCACTGCTCGGCGTACCCGCGCGAACGCGCTCGTGCTACTGCTCCCGCGTTCGTCGTTGTCTTCTTCCCCAGCTGTATGCGTTGGCGGTCATCATTCCAGCGTAGAATTTAACTTTTCTTTCGTCGTAATGGGGAGGCCACGTTTACGGGGGTTTAAGACATTGCTTTCCTACGATTTAGGAAGCCGCAGTAATTGCGCTACGAACACTTATGAAGGCGTCATACACTTGGAACCCAACTAAAACTCCTGCTGTACCCGAGCGCCACGGTAGCACCTGACGGCCGATAGGGTTGTCCAAATTTTGGTGTCGAGTACTTGACTGACAGCAAAGTGCCTCACGAAAGCTCATTAACCGCAGCGACTGCGATAAGATACTTTGATTTAAGAACGAAACACCCTTCGTCCTTATTTGAAAAATTTATTTTTTCTCCCAGAGCTGAAAAGAAAAAAAATCGTCGAGATTGCACACAAGCACACAAATTAAACAAAAGTAATTAAACTGCAACCAGTCGCTGCTCCAAGGCCGGGCTATAGGAAACCCTTAGCTATTCAGGATCTTGCACTCTCTCCCACTTTTTGAGTATGGTCCCTCTAACCGCTGGTAGGAGCGGCAGATCAAGCAATCGCACAATGTCTTCGGGGATGTGACGGCCGCCGGGGCGCGTTGTACCAGAATCTCCTCCAGTCGCTCCTGCTTCAGCCTGTGATGTCCCCTGCAAGTTTTCTGCCAGTTTTCTGCCGTCCTCTGGAGCGGAATCCACACCATTCAGAATCTTCTGCATAAACTGCTCCTTCTCTGTCACCAACTCTTTGACGATTGTCTCTCTAATCACTGATTTGAGGCGCAGAAGAAGTACTTGCAGCGACTATTCGTTGATGTGACGGCCGCCGGGGCGTGTTGTCCATGAATCTCCTGCAGTCGCTCCTGCTTCAGCCTGTGAAGCCTGGTTCTCAGGGTTACCAAATTGCCTTTCCATATCTTCTCTGACTGGTGGTAGCGACGAGGAGCTTGCAATCGTTGATGTTGGAATAAAAACTGCAGACGCGGTCACGTTCGAACACGCTGCCGACCGTGTTGACAGGTTCATTTGATGGAACGGCGGCGTAGCGTTCTTGTAGATGGCGAGCTCGCACAGTTGTGCTGTGCCACGCGCCGGCTCTTTATTCATCTTTTCTTCATGATGACGATGATAATAGCGTTAGTATTTGTGATGCATTGCGAACGAGGCTGCGATCAAAAGGAGAACGGAATTTACGCAGTGGTTTTCGTGGCACGCGCACACCATTTCGCCTCTTCGTTTTCACCGCGCGGCGCGCAAAACTTGCTGTAACCCATTTTGCAGCTGAGGTGAATATGGCTCGCCGATTCGTCCGTCCGTCGCCTGTAGGCAGATGATATCATCATCAGTGTTGTATAAGGCATCGCTGCCGACTGCAGTGCCATTAGGAGGGCACTGCAGATCAAGCAATCGCAGAATGTCTTCGGGGCTGTGACGGCCGCCGGGGCGCGTTGTTCCAGAATCTCCTCCAGTCGCTCCTGCTTCAGCCTGTGATATCCCCTGCAAGTTTTGTCTAAGTTTTCTGCCGTCCTCTGGGGCGGAATCTACACCATTCATAATCTTCTGCATAAACTGCTCCTTTTCTGTCACATGAACCACCTGCTGCAGAGCGCACGCAACAAGCTTCATTTAATCTGCCGGGATGCGAAGCACGCGTGAGAAGAAGCGCCCGTAACAAGAAGACGCCGAAGAAGCTGCAGGACTATGTTAGGCAATAATGGACAAACAACCGTTTTCTTTTTCTTTTCTTTTTTTTCTTTCTTCGTGTTTTTTTTTCCAAGAGCGGATATGTTGTATAAGGCATCGCTTCCGACTGCATTGCCATTAGATGGCGCGTGGTTGGAGCCGGCCTGAAGAGGAAGATGAGGATGGAATAAACAGTCAGGAACTGAGTAATAGACAGTTTTAGTTTAGCGTGGTTACCGGAATAGCGGGCGTACCGGAATAGTGGGATCGAAGTGCGCATGCGCAGAACGCTAACCGACCCATACCGTTTACCGTGCGCACGCTATTTCTCAGAGTTAACGTTACCGTGTTAGCGTGGTGTACGTAGTGTACGTAGTGTACGTAAAACATGGCGGCGGTCCCGGTCGCCCGCTTCAAGCTGAATTTGGCGTTGTTTTTGTAGAATTCACTTCGTTCATAGCAAATGACTGCGTAAACGGCTTTTGCTTAGTCTCATGCCGCTTCGCCGAGAGAGTGTTATGGCTAATCTTGAGGAATTTTCGAGATCGCTTCTCGTTTCGAACGCGCCTAAGCCTAACAAGAGAAATTTTTTCTGAGATGCGAGCGCCATCTGTCGCTAAAGTCGGAAGATAGGCGCGACGACGGCATATGGCCTCTGAGATGAGAGGATGTCGGAGGCTATGGTAGACAGCTTGTACTGCTTGTCTGTTTCGTTGCAGATCGACGGACATGTGAAGTAAAAATACAACGCGCTCCTGGCTTCCATTGCGCTGCCTATCGCACTTTCCGGACGCACACACACATAGAATTAGGTGCCCTGTGTATGCGAAATTCAAAGCGTAATGGAATAGCGTCCCGCACGTAAAATACGCTATCACGCTATACTAAAACTCTCTTTCTGCAAAGTTCGTTTGCGGAACGGTAACGCTATTTCACGTAGCCCCGCTATTACGCTAACGCTAAACTAAAACTGTCTAATGTCTGTAATGTCTCCTTTCAGTATCATGCACGATACAACAATCAGCAATGGCTCAAGCGTCGGCGTCTCCTTCCGCAGCTGGCTCTTTGGCGCTGCTCGGCGTACCCGCGCGAACGCGCTCGTGCTACTGCTCCCGCGTTCGTCGTCGTTGTCTTCTTCCCCAGCTGTATGCGTTGGCGGTCATCATTCCAGCTTAGAATTTAACCTTTCTTTCGTCGTAATGGGGAGGCCACGTTTACGGGGGTTTAAGACATTGCTTTCCTACGATTTAGGAAGCCGCAGTAATTGCGCTACGAACACTTATGAAGGCGACATACACTTGGAACCCAGCTAAAACTCCTGCTGTACCCGAGCGTCACGGTAGCACCTGACGGCCGATAGGGTTGTCCAAGTTTTGGTGTCGAGTACTTGACTGACATCGAAGTGCCTCACGAAAGCTCATAACCGCAGCGACTGCGATAAGATACTTTGATTTACAAACGAAACACCCTTCGCCCTTAATTGAAAAATTTATTTTTTCTCCCAGAGCTGAAAAGAAAAAAAATCGTCGAGATTGCACACAAGCACACAAATTAAACAAAAGTAATTAAACTGCAACCAGTCGCTGCTCCAAGGCCGGGCTATAGGAAACCCTTAGCTATACGGGCTCGTGCACTCTCTCCCACTTTTTGAGTATGGTCCCTCTAACCGCTGGTAGGAGCGGCAGATCAAGCAATCGCACAATGTCTTCGGGGATGTGACGGCCGCCAGGGCGCATTATCCCAGAATCTCCTCCAGTCGCTCCTTCTTCAGCCTGTGGTGTCCCCTGCAAGTTTTCTCCCAGTTTTCTGCCGTCCTCTGGGGCGGAATCCACACCATTCATAATCTTCTGCATGAACTGCTCCTTCACTCTCACTAACTCTTTGACGATTGTCTCTCTAATCACTGATTTGAGGCGCAGAAGAAGTACTTGCAGCGACTATTCGTTGATGTGACGGCCGCCGGGGCGTGTTGTCCATGAATCTCCTGCAGTCGCTCCTGCTTCAGCCTGTGAAGCCTGGTTCTCAGGGTTACCAAATTGCCTTTCCATATCTTCTCTGATGGTGGTAGCGACGAGGAGCTTGCAATCGTTGATGTGGGAATAAAAACTGCAGACGCGCTCACGTTCGAACACGCTGCCGACTTTGTTGACAGGTTCATTTGAAGGAACGGCGACGTAGCGTTCTTGTAGATGGCGAGCTCGCACAGTTTTCTCGTGCCACGCGCCGGCTCTTTATTCTTCTTTTCTTTATGATGACGATGATGATAGCGTTAGTATTTGTGATGCATTGCGAACGAGGCTGCGATCAAAAGGAGAACGGAATTTACGCAGTGGTTTTCGTGGCACGCGCACACTATTTCGCCTCTTCGTTTTCACCGCGCGGCGCGCAAAACTTGCTGTAACCCATTTTGCAGCTGAGGTGAATATGGCTCGCCGATTCGTCCGTCCGTCGCCTGTAGGCAGATGATATCATCATCAGTGTTGTATAAGGCATCGCTGCCGACTGCAGTGCCATTAGGAGGGCACTGCAGATCAAGCAATCGCAGAATGTCTTCGGGGCTGTGACGGCCGCCGGGGCGCGTTGTTCCAGAATCTCCTCCAGTCGCTCCTGCTTCAGCCTGTGATATCCCCTGCAAGTTTTGTCCCAGTTTTCTGCCGTCCTCTGGGGCGGAATCTACACCATTCATAATCTTCTGCATAAACTGCTCCTTTTCTGTCACATGAACCACCTGCTGCAGAGCGCACGCAACAAGCTTCATTTAATGTGCCGGGATGCGAAGCACGCGTGAGAAGAAGCGCCCGTAACAAGAAGACGCCGAAGAAGCTGCAGGACTACGTTAGGCAATAATGGACAAACAACTGTTTTCTTTTTCTTTTCTTTTTTTTCTTTCTTCGTGTTTTTTTTTCAAGAGCGGATATGTTGTATAAGGCATCGCTGCCGACTGCATTGCCATTAGATGGCGCGTGGTTGGAGCCGGCCTGAAGAGGAAGATGAGGATGGAATAAACAGTCAGGAACTGAGTAATGTCTGTAATGTCTCCTTTCAGTATCATACACGATACAACAATCAGCAATGGCTCAAGCGTCGGTGTCTCCTTCCGCAGCTGGCTCTTTGGCGCTGCTCGGCGTAACCGCGCGAACGCGCTCGTGCTACTGCTCCCGCGTTCGTCGTTGTCTTCTTCCCCAGCTGTATTCGTTGGCGGTCATCATTCCAGCGTTGAATTTAACTTTTCTTTCGTCGTAATGGGGAGGCCACGTTTACGGGGGTTTAAGACATTGCTTTCCTACGATTTATATGATTTAGGAAGCCGCAGTAAGTGCGCTACGAACACTTATGAAGGCGACATACACTTGGAACCCAGCTAAAACTCCTGCTGTACCCGAGCGCCACGGTAGCACCTGACGGCCGATAGGGTTGTCCAAGTTTTGGTGTCGAGTACTTGACTGACATCGAAGTGCCTCACGAAAGCTCATAACCGCAGCGACTGCGATAAGATACTTTGATTTACAAACGAAACACCCTTCGTCCTTAATTGAAAAATTTATTTTTTCTCCCAGAGCTGAAAAGAAAAAAAATTGTCGAGATTGCACACAAGCACACAAATTAAACAAAACTAATTAAACTGCAACCAGTCCCTGCTCCAAGGCCGGGCTTTAGGAAACCCTTAGCTATTCAGGATCTTGCACTCTCTCCCACTTTTTGAGTATGGTCCCTCTAACCGCTGGTAGGAGCGGCAGATCAAGCAATCGCACAATGTCTTCGGGGATGTGACGGCCGCCGGGGCGCGTTGTACCATAATCTCCTCCAGTCGCTCCTGCTTCAGCCTGTGATGTCCCCTGCAAGTTTTCTCCCAGTTTTCTGCCATCCTCTGGGGCGGAATCCACACCATTCAGAATCTTCTGCATAAACTGCTCCTTCTCAGTCACCAACTCTTTGACGATTGTCTCTCTAATCACTGATTTGAGGCGCAGAAGAAGTACTTGCAGCGACTATTCGTTGATGTGACGGCCGCCGGGGCGCATTATCCCAGAATCTCCTCCATTCGCTCCTTCTTCAGCTTGTGATGTCCCCTGCAAGTTTTCTCCCAGTTTTCTGCCTTCCTCTGGGGCGGAATCCACACAATTCATAATCTTCTGCATGAACTGCTCCTTCACTCTCACTAACTCTGTGACGATTGTCTCTCTAATCACTGATTTGAGGCGCAGAAGAAGTACTTGCAGCGACTATTCGTTGATGTGACGGCCGCAGGGGCGCATTATCCCAGAATCTCCTCCATTCGCTCCTTCAGCTTGTGATGTCCCCTGCAAGTTTTCTCCCAGTTTTCTGCCGTCCTCTGGGGCGGAATCCACACAATTCATAATCTTCTGCATGAACTGCTCCTTCACTCTCACTAACTCTTTGACGATTGTCTCTCTAATCACTGATTTGAGGCGCAGAAGAAGTACTTGCAGCGACTATTCGTTGATGTGACGGCCGCCGGGGCGTGTTGTCCATGAATCTCCTAGTGTCGTTCCTGCTTCAGCCTGTGAAGCCTGGTTCTCAGGGTTACCAAATTGCCTTTCCATATCTTCTCTGACGGTGGTAGCCACGAGGAGCTTGCAATCGTTGATGTGCGAATAAAAACTGCAGACGCGCTCACGTTCGAACACGCTGCCGACCTAGTTGACAGGTTCATTTGAAGGAACGGTGACGTAGCATTCTTGTAGATGGCGAGCTCGCACAGTTGTGCTCGTGCCACGCGCCGGCTCTTTATTCTTCTTTTCTTTATGATGACGATGATGATAGCGTTAGTATTTGTGATGCATTGCGAACGAGGCTGCGATCAAAAGGAGAACGGAATTTACGCAGTGGTTTTCGTGGCACGCGCACACTATTTCGCCTCTTCGTTTTCACCGCGCGGCGCGCAAAACTTGCTGTAACCATTTTTGCAGCTGAGATGAATATGGCTCGCCGATTCGTCCGTCCGTCGCCTGTAGGCAGATGATATCATCATCAGTGTTGTATAAGGCATCGCTGCCGACTGCAGTGCCATTAGGATGGCACTGCAGATCAAGCAATCGCAGAATGTCTTCGGGGCTGTGACGGCCGCCGGGGCGCGTTGTTCCAGAATCTCCTCCAGTCGCTCCTGCTACAGCCTGTGATGTCCCCTGCAAGTTGTGTCCCAGTTTTCTGCCGTCCTCTGGGGCGGAATCCACACCATTCATAATCTTCTGCATAAACTGCTCCTTCTGTGTCACCATGACCCACATGCTGCAGAGCGCACGCAACAAGCTTCATTTAATCTGCCGGGATGCGAAGCACGCGTGAGAAGAAGCGCCCGTAACAAGAAGACGCCGAAGAAGCTGCAGGACTACGTTAGGCAATAATGGACAAACAACCGTTTTCTTTTTCTTTTTTTTCTTTCTTCGTGTTTTTTTCCAAGAGGGGATATGTTGTATAAGGCATCGCTGCCGACTGCAGTGCCATTAGATGGCGCGTGCTTGGAGCCGGCCTGAAGAGGAAGATGAGGATGGAATAAACAGTCAGGAACTGAGTAATATTCCCACATTTATGTTTGTTTTGATTTATACAGCTCCCTTCTGATTGCTATTTCAAACTACCCGGTTCTTGGCCAATCCCCCAGAGTGGGTATGTGCCAGTAACTTCAAGGCTCTACCTCTACCTCTAACTGAGTAATGTCTGTAACGTCTCCTTTCAGTATCATGCACGATACAACAATCAGCGATGGCTCAAGCGTCGGCGTCTCCTTCCGCAGCTGGCTCTTTGGCGCTGCTCGGCGTAACCGCGCGAACGCGCTCGTGCTACTCCTCCAGTCGCTCCTGCTTCGGCCTGTGATGTCCCCTGCAAGTTTTCTCCCAGTTTTCTGCCGTCCTCTGGGGCGGAATCCACACCATTCAGAATCTTCTGCATAAACTGCTCCTTCTCTGTCACCAACTCTTTCACGATTGTCTCTCTAATCACTGATTTGAGGCGCAGAAGAAGTACTTGCAGCGACTATTCGTTATGTGACGGCCGCCGGCGCGTGTTGTCCATGAATCTCCTGCAGTCGCTCCTGCTTCTGCCTGTGAAGCCTGGTTCTCAGGGTTACCAAGTTGCCTTTCCATATCTTCTCTGACGGTGGTAGCGACGAGGAGCTTGCAATCGTTGATGTGGGAATAAAAACTGCAGACGCGCTCACGTTCGAACACGCTGCCGACCGTGTTGACAGGTTCATTTGAAGGAACGGCGACGTAGCGTTCTTGTAGATGGCTCGCACAGTTGTGCTCGTGCCACGCGCCGGCTCTTTATTCTTCTTTCCTTTGTGATGACGATGATGATTGTGTTAGTATTTGTGATGCATAGCGAACGAGGCTGCCATCAAAAGCAGAACTGAATTTAAACAGTGGTTTTCGTGGCACGTGCTCACTATTTCGCCTCTTCTTCATTTTCGCCGCGCGGCGCTCAAAACTTGCTGTAACCATTTTTGCACCGAAGGTGCCTATGGCTAGCCGATTTGTCCGTCCGTCGCCTGTACGTAGATGATATCATCATCAGCAATGGCTCAAGCGTCGGCGTCTTCTTCCGCATCTGGCTCGTTGGTTACGCGCGAACGCGCTCGTGCTACTGCTCCCGCGTTCGTCGTTGTCGTCTTCTTCCCCAGCTGTATGCGTTGGCGGTCATCATTCCATCGTAGAATTTCACTTTTTTTTCCTCGTAATGGGGAGTCCGCGTTTACGGGGTTTGAGACATTGCTAAAGGGGGTATGAGCCATTCATTGTGTTACGTTATGGACAGATTTAATTTTCAAGCAATTTAATTTTGAAGAATAGCAAGCGGCAATGGCGAACTGTGAACAGCGGGCATACCGTCAGTGACGATGTTTTCTCCGTCGCAGCCGAATGTGTGTGTAACCTCATTAAGAAACACAAAGACGTGACCAATAATTGAGAAATATTAAGTTACCGTCGGGATTAACCGAGTGATAAACACCGGGGCTGCGCGTTTCTTATTGTGAAGTTTGTGGGCGCAAAGAGACCATAGTTCACCATCTGTGCGATTGTCGTCGTTTTAGTTCACAAAGGAAAGTCGTCAGGACCACGCTCGACAAGACTGACAGACGTCCCCTTACGGAAGCCAGAATTCTTGGTCTTTGGTCCCAGCCGACGTCGGCACCAACTGCTTTAAAAACGCTAGTATGCTTTTTAAGAGAAACAGGACTTACTGAAAAACTATATAATGTTGCACACTGATGCGTTCCTTTTTTATTATTTTTTATCTTCTCTTGTTTTCTTATATTTTCTGCCCTTACGCAATCCACCTGTGCAGAGTAGCCAACGGACACTTAACCTGGTTAACCTCTCTGCCTTTCACCTCTTGTTTCCCTTCCTTCGAATGCTAATCGCATTAACGTTGACATTCATCGTGAGATGAGTTCAACCGTCATTTATTAAAGACGATAGTCTTTCTTGGGGAACTTAAACGCTGAAAATTTGGTCTGTCTGTCTGTCTGTCTTTCTGTTTGTCTGTCTGTCAACCGATTCAGCCACCCGGCCAAAGTTGGACCACTTGCTTACCGCCCACACTACTTAAACTGGTACGGCTGTTCATACTTGTGAACGTTATCGATCATGAAGTAAATATTGCGCATATCTGAGGCGAAACATCACTAGGTAAGTATTAGGAGGTGTGTTCCTTTAATAGAAAATACATAGATACGTAACTCTAAAGACCCTAGTTTCTTAAGCTGCGCTGAAAATGCCATGCTATGCGCGCCGATGAATGACGTTCCCCGACTGCGCGCCGACGAGCGCCCTTTGCCATGGAGGAAGGAAACCCTCTGCACAAGCTCATGTTTTCCGATGTATTGCCAGATGGTGTCCATGTCTCACGCAGCGCCTCCTCAATTTTATCAATGCCAGCCAGATGCGGCCGATTCAAAATAAAGGAAGCGCTGTCTGAGGCAGCGCAAAACATAAATGGCCGCTTGATGAAATAATGCCGTAAAATGAAATCTGTTCAAACAAACCTTCATGCGAGGACGGAAATGGTACGAGAACAGCATCACGGGTGGCCGCGGATCAGACCAGCACTCATGTAATACGGCCGGCAGAAGACTATCGTCTTTCGACGACATTTGCAGCGAAGCACGCAGATACGCGGCAAATTTTTTTTATTTGGTATTTCTTGCAATCTGGTCAGTATTTCTTGTAATACGTAGTCAAAGTTTTATTTATTACGCTACCACCATGCAGTGATGTTTTTTTCTTGTTTTTTCGCTGCACCAGCCATTCAGCAGTGTTTTCTTTTCTCCTCTGATCTTTTTTTCAACTATCTATTTCGCGGTTTTGGAAAGCTAGTCGTGCAGCAGTCATTGATTTTTGGAATTAGTGGCCTTGTTACCCGCCGTGCTGGTGTAGTGGCTTTGGCGTTGCTCTGCTCAGCCCGAGGGCGCGCGATCAAATCCCGGCCGCAATTCCATCGGGGCCAAATGCAAATTTAGCCCAGAATCCCCGACTACGGCGTGCCTCATAATCGTGGTTTGGCACGTGAAACACCCGAATTTAATAAATTTTCAAATTTGGCGATCTTGTGTTTAACTGATCCTAATTGTTGGTGATACTTGGCTGTCATTTTTTGACTAGTCAGTAAAACCATGGTACCTGATTGTACCGAAATTAATACTCCTGCAGTAAATATATGCATCTGCGTTTGACTATTCGATATTCGATGCGATATTCGATACTACTATTCCTATTTGAAAAAGTTAAGAATTACTAGGGGGTTTCCTGTTCTACAGCTAAGACGACTTGCAGGCGAAAGCCCGAGCGCTGCTAACTGAATGACACGACACCACTTTTAACAGCGCAGCTGTTTAGGCCTGAGCGTAATCTGTCTGTCGCAGACAGAAAAGTGCTTAGCCTAGCCCAAATACGTGGCCAATACCTTGTGATAGCCAATCGATAGCCAATCAATAGTTGATCAATAATCGATCAATAGTCAATAAATTCGGGGGGAAATGCTGCGGATGCCTTGTTAGTGCTTGGGCTAGGCCATATAAGTGGTCAATACCTTGCGATAGCCAATCAAGAGCTAATCGAGAATCGATCAATAATAAAGAAATTCGGGAAAACGCTGGGGATTACCTGGTATTCTTAGCCTAGCCCAAATACGTGACCAATACCTTGCGATAACCAATCAATATCTAATCAATAATCGATCAATAATAAAGAAATTCGGGAAATTGCTGGGGATAACTTGGTGGTGCTTAGTCTATCCCAAAAATGTTGCAGTGGCTTAGCTCGGCTATGCCAGGATATACGTAGCGTTAGCAAAGTTTCAGCTGATTATTCTTAGCTTATTCTTAAGGTTATTCTTAAGATAAGATTATTCTTATGAGTCAAGCTTCTCCGTGCTTCTGCGCTGTTGAGCAGCATTTGCGCTCTCCTTCTCCATGGCTATACCACTCTGGCAAACGCCAGTCAGAAGCGCAGCGGCTCCAGCGCAGTGTCAGACGGCGACTGCACAGCGAGCGCGCGCCGGCGCCAGTGCGTCTACCACGGCTACGACGTCACTCCTCTGGAATGCGCAGACCGGCGGCGGTGAGTCGCGCGCGGCGGCGGCGGAGTGCGCGAGAGGTGCCGGCTCCGGTGGCTCCGGTGCGCAAGCCGTGTGACATCACTGATCCTTGCGCATGCGCAGCACGGCTCTTGATGTGCCGCTCGAAACGGGCTTGGCTAGGCCAGTGTAGCTAAAGCTACAAAAGCCAGGACTAGATAGGTGTCCATCAACTCCGCTGTCTCTTTAGCATTGCGCCTCCGGTGCAAGCTACGCAATTTTTTTTTCTATTTTGCGGAGAGAGAGAGAGCGAGAGAAAATAAACATCTTTATCTTCACTCCGAACCCATCTTTTGCAAAGTCAATTTTGCAAGTCATCCTTATTTCACCGAACTTGGACCGTGACTCAGCACATTTTTGATGAGTCATCGTCACTCTGAACCCATATTATGCAGTCATTTTTGCAAATCATCCTTTATTCACCAAACTTGAACCATGACAGCATTTTTTGCGGCGTCATCATCACTCTGAAAACACAATTTACAGGTATTTTTGGAAATCACCCTTCCTATAATTCGCCAAACTGGAACCGAGACTCAGCACTTTTTTTACATAGTCACTCTCACTTGGATCCTCAAATCTCACATATTTTTGGCAAGTCACTCCTCCACACCATAACTGATTGATTCACTCTTAATTCACAGTTTATTCACTCTTGATTAACCCTATCATTGAATAACTTTCATTCACTCCTAATTCACTCTCATTTACCCTTCATTACCTTTCGTTTGACTACTTTCACCAAACTAAATCCCTTTAATTCACAGCCAATTCACTCTTAATCCACCTCATTCATCTCTGTGTATAACAATTTTTTGTCATCATCATTGTCATCGTAAGCATACTTACACCCATTACTATAATTAATTCAACGTTCTTGGCCACATTCCGGTTTTTCGAACCGTTTTCATGCTTTGTCATGCTAATTATCATAGTTGTTTAATGAATTTAATGATCATTTGTTGATATTTATATTCCTTATGTAATTACCTATGGATTGATATATAATGTTATGGCATTCGTAATGATGTTATTGAGTTATCGATTTTTTGTACATGTTTTTCACCGATTTTTGTCCGATTTTTGGCTCCACTTTTTCAAGGTCACCACAAAACTAAACATATAAGGCTTTCGCCTTAATATTCATTCGCCCATTTATAGTTTATACCTCTGGAAATTTTCGTTTTCGAGTTTTCCACAGTACGCAGTAGGCTCTTGTGCGTCTGGCTTCGTCTGAGGGAAAATAAAGAAGCGAAAGCTACGTAAACATGCTTACCATGATTCCTACGATTTAGGAAGCCGCTGTAATTGCGCTACGAACACTTACGAAGGCGACAGATGGAACACAGCTAAAACGCCTGCTTTACCCGAGCGCCGCGGTTAGACCTGACGGCTTCGGATAGGGTTGTCAAAATTTTGGTGTCGAGTACTTGACTAACATCGAAGTGCCTCACGAAAGCTCATTAACCGCAGTGACTGCGAGAAGATATTTGATTTGCAAACGAAGCCCCCTTCGTCCTTTTTTGAAACATTTATTTTTTCTCCCAGAGCTCAACAGAAAAAGAAGAACTGTGGAGATTGCACACAAGCACAGAAATTAAACAAAAGCAACTAAACAAACTGCAACCAGTCGCTGCTCCAAGGCCAGGCTATAGGAAATCCTTAGCTATTCAGGATCTTGCACTCTCTCCCACTCTTTGAGTATGGTCCCTCTATCCGCTGGTAGGAGCGGCAGATGAAGAACTCGCAGAATGTCTTCGGGGATGTGACGGCCCCGGGAGCGCGTTGTCCCAGAATCTCCTCCAGTCGCTCCTGCTTCAGCCTGTGATGTCCCCTGCAAGTTTCCTTCCAGTGCTCTGCCGTTCTCTGGGGCGGAATCCACACCATTCGGAATATTCTGCATAAAATGCTCTTTCAATGTCACCAACTCTTTGACGATGGTCTCTGTAATCATTGATTTAAGGCGCTGAAGAAGTACTTCCAGCCACTGTTCGTTGATGTGACGGCCACCGGGGCGCGTTGTCCATGAATCTCCTCCAGTTGCTCCTGTTTTAGCGTGTGAAGCCTGGTTCTCAGGGTGGCTGTTAGGCCGCGCTTCTACCGAACATACAGAATGGGCGGTGTAGGGCTGCATGTTTTTTTTGTATATATTGTCGCAGTGCAGCAACTTGCCCACGTTTTTTATGAATAGGGAGGCGGTCACTCCCCAGCGCGTCCGGGCAGCAACCGTTTCTGTTTTTGAGGGGTCGAACGGCCCGCGTGGTGTCGGGTGACGAGCAGCGGCGCGCGCCGGGGGGCGCGGTGCGGATGCGGAGAACGGATTCGGAGAACGCGGTCTTGCGCACACTGGGTTGGCATTCCGCCGATGGTCATAATAAGTCAACGCGGACAAACCTCGAGTGGAACGGCGGTACGCGGTGTTGTGGCGCCGGCCTCCGAGTCCCCTGCGGGCTAGAGACGGCGCCGAGGTTGATGGCCTAGCATTGTTGACCATGTGCTGTGCGTACGGAGCGGGGGTCCACTCCCCTACGCGTCCGGGCGGCAACCACGTGTATCTTGTGTTGAGCGCTGAGAAAAGCCCGCGTGGTGTCGAGTGTCAGCTTGCAGTGCGCGCCATAGAGGCGCAGTGCGCATGCGAGGATCGCGTTCGAAGAACGTCGTCTGGAAAACACCGGGTCCGAATGCCGCCAACGGTCATTATTTTTCCATGCGGAAAAACCTTGAGGGGGGGGGGACTGCGGTACGCAGTGTTGTGACACCAGCCCCCGAGCCCCCTGCTGGCTAGAAACGCCAGAGAGGTTTGAGATAGCCTAGCAATAAATCGTGCGTGCCTGGCGTGTTTGCTGAGGCCGTCACTGACCACGTGGAAATAGCAGAGGGAAACGGAGTTGCGGAAAGAAGGAAAACAGGGTTGTTTTCCAATACATTTACTTTTAATTGTAAGCCCATCCCTTTGGGTTGTGGCTTAACAAACTTTCAGCTCTCATTGGCAATTGCTTCCGTGGGATGGGCCAACGGTCCTATCGCCCTTTTTCTTTGTCTCTTTCACCTATAACAATCGAGACGAGGTGCTTGTTCCTCAGTCTAGGCTGTAATCACTAAACCTGATAGATCAGTAAGACTCCGTACGATGCAACGCTAGTCTGGGCCGTAACCACTTAGTGGTAGAACAGTGAGACTCGGTTGGTCGTATGTAGTGAAAGTTGTCCTAGGCTCTAACTTAAGAAAAAGTCGAAGAGTAAGGCGCTGTTTACTTGTGTGTTTTGCATCAGTGTTCTTTTGCTAACTCTGCATTTGACTGTGTAAATATTTTCGTTGCAATATATCTTCAAGTTTTGTTACCTCCAACCTGCCTCCTGCTTCATCAACCCCGATAAACACCTTGAAGAGACTTTCATAGACTTCAAGGACAAAGAACAAACTTAACTGTGGCCAAGTTGCCTTTCCATATCTTCTCTGAAAGTGGTAGCCACGAGGAGCTTGTACAAAATCGTTGATGTGGCAATAAAGACTGCAGATGCGCTCACGTTCGAAAACGCTGCCGACCTTTTTGACAGGTTCGTTTGAAGGAACGGCGACGTGGCATTCTTGTAGATGCCGAGCTCGCACAGTTGTGCTCGTGTCACGTGCCGACTCTTTATTCTTCTTTTCTTTATGATGACGATGATGATAGCGTTAGTATATGTGATGCATAGCGAACGAGGCTGCGATCAAAAGCAGAACGGAATTTAAACCGTGGTTTTCGTGGCTCGCACTCACTATTTCGCCTCTTCTTCATTTTCACCGCGCGGCGCTCAAAACTTGCTGTAACCATTTTTACGGCGAATCAGTGTTGCCAGGTTTGGCCACATATAGCCAAATTGGGCTACGGGAAAAATTTTTTGGCGTCGACTTGGACGAGTTGGCTATGTGGCTATATTTGGGCTACTGAAAATCTGCGACTTGGCTGTGTTTGGGATATAAGCGGCGCCCTAATCCAGGCTCCCGAGGTGGCCCTGATCGGGTAGAAGCAAATTTCGCAGGCTGTGTTTTAGCTGGCTGAGCCGCCGGCGTGGCTGTACGTGTGTGCGTGCGCGAAACGACCCCCCCCCCCCCGCCTTTCCTTTACTCCCTGCGCCGCTGTCTGAGCCGGCATCTTGGATCTTTGATGCACTTAAACTTACACCCTGCTTGACCGTTATCGGCACCCGATCCCCGGGCATCGGGATGAACCTGGGAGTAGTGGGTTTTTCACAGTACACTGTACTAACACGGCTATGCTCAGGAAGGGAGAGCAATAACATAGGGTCGGGGCCGTCGGGCGATCGTGGCGCCGACATCAAAGAAGGGAAGCACGGGTGGATGACACGTTCCACTGTGTTCATGGCCATGTCTTCCAGATGAAGTATCGCGCCGGGCACAGCTTTTGACCTTCTCCACGTTTCTGGCGCGAAGCTTTACTGCCATTTTCCTTTTCCTGGTAGATGAATTTTTTTTCGTGCTTAGATTTGAGATTTATTTTGATAGGTTGGACGTAAGATCGGAACCTCCTCAGAGAGGAGAATCCAAACATGGAGAAGTGGGCCAAGTATGCAAGAACGTATAAAAAATAGAACGGGAGCAGGACCCCGAACCAAAGGTGGGTTCTGGTGCTTTTACTTCTAGATGGTTTGCCCGTAACGTCATGGATGCAGATAGTCATTCTGCGAATATCCAAACATGTTTGCCACGATGACATCAGTGCACCACGACACATGAACTTCACCCACCGTGTTAGCTTAACTTGTGAGGTGTCGTGCTGCTGGCTCGAGGACGCGGGTTTGATTCCCGGCCACAGCGGCCGCATTTCGTTCAAGGCGAAATGCAGGAACATCCGTGTACTTAGGTACACGTTAAAGAACCTGAGGTGGTGGTGGTGGTGGTAACATTTATTTAGGTCCTGAAGAATCTTCACCCCGTTTTTATAGGGGCAAGACTGCGGGCCGCTCCCACGTTGGGACGGGAAGGCCAAGCCTCACCGCCGCATCGTGGGCCTTCTGGACAGCCCGGAGTAGATTAATCCATTCGTGGCTCTTGACCAATGAATAAAATGCGTCCGCCATCAATACGTGGTCCGTGGGGTGCTGTAAAGAGGGGCACTCCCAGAGCATGTGTTTGAAATCGCTAACTCCGCCGCAGTCGGGACAAAGAGGGGAGACCTCCGTGTACCTACTGATGATGGAGAGTGGGTGTCCAAAATTAATCCGGATTCCCCCACTGCGTCATGCCTCCCAATCATATTGTGGTTTTGGCACGTAAAACCCCTGCAATTATTAGATTTTTAGAATAGGGGCCTCAAACGTAATGGGGCTCCAAAGAAATAGCGTCGAAGTCACTGCGCATGCGCAAGACGGAAACTGTGTTTGGGTTTTGCGTCAGGCACGCTATTTCATCGATTTAACGGGAGCCCCAAAAGCTTTCGTCAACAAACATGGCGGCGCCCATCGAAGCGACGGTTCTCATTTAGCACAAAACTGGGCTCGATTCGTGGTAATGCGTGAAGTTCGTAAGCTAGGAGAAGTGATTGCGGTTATCGCTTTCGCTCAACTAACACGTATAATGAAGATTGATTCATTAAACGCTGCTGATTCCGAATTCAATTGTTGATTTCATGGCTCGTATGCCTATCACGGATTGACTTGGTTGGGTGAAGGTGCGTAAAGTTGGTTACTCAAAACTAAGCGCAACAAGTTGCATGCTGCTAATAGAATAAGTTCTAAATTGTATTTAAAGGCGAAAACACGAAAATCTAAATTACTTTTCTTATCTATAAATTGTATATCTTATTTTAATATATATAACAGCTTTCTTTGACGCCGTAGTGACGCTGCAAACGCAACACGCTATCCGCAAACGCAAACGCCTATTCCAAGACTCTTCATTCCTGCATGCCCCAACGTTTACACCCGCAAAGCTCTTTGGGGCCCCAAACTTTAGGGGCCCTATTCTAAAACTTTATTAGCTATGAACGTGGTTTGCTTTTTGGCAGTAACCGGTTTTCACAGCATTACCACTGTTATCAATTTGTTGTTTACCATTACTGTTTGTCCGCCGTCGCGGCTTTTACCATTTCGAGCGAGTTACGTTCGGGACGTGGTCGTCGCCAAAAACGACTGCGTGCTTCTTACACTAGTGTGCCTGTTTGCGCAGTAATCTTTTAAAGCTCCGCTTACAACGATTCAGACAGTGAGCGCCATCTGTTACCTGTCCATTTTCTTAACGACACACTGTCCCTTTTCTTAACGAGACCTAAGATGGCGGCCAGGTTGATGTAAATTGACACTATATAGGTAGTGTGTGTCCCAGCTAATCCGGGCCAAGCTAATTGAAAAACAAAAACAAGAAAATGAGAAAACAAGATAGGACGATGAGACACGAGATATAGCACGAAGACTTGTTTTAGGTCATAAAAAAGAAGCCGTGAGCACGTCGCCGTCGAAGATCGCTGGACAGCTGAATTTCTACGCCGTAGGCAGAGATAACGTGAGAGATCGATGACGCTGAACATTATTTTGTGTTCACGACAGCTAAAAAGAAGAGTTCGTCGTTAATATTACTGTAAATAACTAAAAATAATAACTTAGTACTATCCGTCATAAAATAAAAGCACTGATTTCGCTCTCTGCAGCGATTCGCTGAAACTTAAGAGCTTCCGGGGCCAACCAAAAAAGTGTTCTGTGCAAGCATGATGTCACTTTTGTTGATGTAAAGGGCTGACCGTCACGGCGGCACGGACATTTTAGTCGAATGTGAAAATGTATAAACAAATAAAATTGCAAATAAAAATGGCTATATTTGACTACGAAATATCTTGCACTTTCTTCTGTTTGGCTGCATTTGGGCTACAACTTCTCTAGCTTTTGGCTACGCCGCCTCGTCGGACCTGGCAACACTGGTTCTTGGGCCATGTCATAAACAAGTCTGGAGTGCGCCCTGACCCACATAAAAGGCGGCCATCACTGACTTTCCACCGCCCGTCGACAATTCAGTGCGTAGATTTCTTGGACTGTGCGCCTATTACAGGCGCTTCGTCAGACTTTTCACGGATCGCCGAGCCGCTGACGTACCTCACGAAGGCCGACGTCAAGTTCAAGTGGGAGACGCCGCAAGCGAAGTATTTGAAGAACTGAAGGGATGCCTGCAATCACCGCCAATACTTGCGCATTTCGACGAAAACGCCGATACCGAAGTCCACACCGACGCAAGCAGCATAGGACTCGGCGCCATGCTTGTGCAGAGGATTGACGAACTAGAAAGGGTTGTGTTACGCTAGTAGGTCGCTATCGAAGGCGGAAGCAAATTATTCCACAACAGAAAAGGAGTGCCTCGCCATCATCTGGGCTACATCAAAGTTTCGCCGCTACCTCTATGGCAGGCCCTTCCAAGTTGTGAGCGGCCACCACGCCTTGTGTTGGCTAGCTAACTTGAAGGATCCTTCAGGTCGTCTCGCACGATGGAGTCTGAGACTTCAAACATTCGACATCAGCGTCGTTTACAAGTCCGGGCGAAAGCACTCAGACGCCCACTGCTTCTCTCGCGCCCCCGTCGAACCGCCGCCACAGGACGACCAGGATGACGTTACTTTCTTGGGACCCATCAGTGCCGACGAATTCGCCGAAAAACAGCGAGCCGACCCGGAACTAAGAAGCCTTGTAGACTACTTGGAAGGCAAGACCGTCATTGTGCCCAAGGTGTTCAGGCGAGGATTGGCGTCGTTTTTCTTGCAAAACGACATTCTTTTAAAGACGAACTTCTCGCCTCTTCGAGCCAACTACCTCCTCATGGTACCCTCAGCATTGCGTCCAGAGGTTCTGCAAGCTCTCCATGACGACCCAACGGCTGGACACCTCGATTTTTTCCCGCACGCTAGCGAGGATACAAGAAAAATTCTACTGGCCTCGCCTCTCTGCCGATGTCGCCCATTACGTAAGGACATGCCGAGACTGTCAGCGACGGAAAACACCGCCGACAAGGCCAGCCGGACTTCTACAGCCGATCGAACCACCTCGCTGATTTCGCCCTCTGCAGCGATTCGCTGAAACTTAAGAGCTTCCGGGGCCAACCATAAAATGTTGTCGCAGTTTCACCTGAAAGGCGAAGCATCAATTGCGATAGCAAACTTGTAGAGAGCTATACGGAGTAATGATATTAGCTTTATCAGCTGTATAAACTTGGACATGCAGCATCATCGGTAACACGCAGAACTGTTGTCGACGCCATCGGCGTTTTGCCCGCGTTCGCTCAAAATGCGTGCGGCGTTGGTGACTGTTGCCGGAGCCTCTGATATAAATAGGCACTGCGTGCCACAGCTAAACGTCGCCTCCCTCCCCCTCCCTTACGGCATCTCGCTCGTCGGAAGAAGGCGCGTTTGCTCTACATACATGGTGATTGTGAAGGAGAACAGAGACGCCTACTTCTGCAGCCCTTAAGCGAGCACGGCGCAGAACGCGCGTTTGTTCTCCGCCGTGCGTTCACTCCCCGTGAAAGACGCGCCCCTCGCGCCCTTTCACTCGCACATACAGCGTTCGGCGCGCGGCGACGATTTTTTCTCCAAATGACGTCATACGGAACCTCACGGCGACGGCAACGGCAGAAATCTGCTTTTGAGTGTCCATATAATTGCTATCGCAATAAAAGTGTTCGGTGCAAGCATGATGTCGCTTTTATTGATGTAAAGGGCCGACCGTCACGGCGGCACGGACATTTTGTTACGATGGGTTGTGCAAAAAAGGATTGCCGTAGTCGAATGTGAAAATGTATACACAAATAAAAATTGCAAATAAAAATGGCTATATTTGGCTACGAAATATTTTGCACTTTTTTTCTGTTTGGCCGCATTTGGGCTACAACTTGTCTAGCTTTTGGCTACGCCGCCTCGTCGGACCTGGCAACACTGCAGTGAGTGTGTATATGGCTAGCCGAATTTTTTTACGTCCGTCGCCTTTACGCAGATTATATCATGATCAGCAATGGCTGAAGTGCCGGCGTCTTCTTCCGCAACTGGCTCGTTGGTGCTGCTCCGCGTAACCGCCCGAACGCGCTCATGCTACTGCTCCCGTCATTGTCGTCTCCTTCCCCAGCTGGCTCCGTTCTTCTTCTTGCCATTCCGTTCCTATTCGGCCTTCGGAATTTTGTATCGGTTGTTCTTTAACTTGTCAGGGTTCGATTCGTCGCGAAATTGTGGTTTTTCAGGCGATATTTCGCCTTTTTTCAACCGTAGCCTGCCGTCGGCCGGCCTCCCGCTGATAGGCATGGCCGTTGCCTGTTTGCGTAGCCATATCTGAGACCAGGGATGTGCAGGACGCCCCGCCGTCCGGACGTGGCCCTCCTGATGGGGACAGGTCGCCGCGCTCGAATGGTTCGAGTGATTCTGTGTTTTCTGCACATGGTGACGCGATTCTTTGCGGGGCGGAGTTGCCAGGGGGGGAGCGTGATCCGCCTGCCGGGGTGGTACCCACTACCGCCATATTACCGCCTAAGGACACAGTTCAGAGCCCTCCGCCTTCGATTTACGGAACTTTTGTTTCGACGGTTCAGCCGGGTTCGGATCAGGCAATCACTGCCGCTATGCATCGCATTGCTGACAAGCAGAAACAAATAATGGACCTGCTTTTTCATTCCTCTTGCAAGATACCCAATAGCCGACGGTCGCAGATAATTACGCGGCTCTCGGAGACGTACCTCGCACAGACCCGGACTTGGTTTTTCCGCCTCCTCGGGACTTTGCTCCCAGGCGAGACCATAACTTTATTATGTTTTTGACGCCCATTGCTCCGTCCGCCGCGCCCGCGCGAGACGTCGCGGCGCTTCTCAAACATAACACAGACTTGGTTACTGAGGGCATAGGTGATATCAGTCCGCGCCACACGCGCTTTGGTTTGACGATATTCACTAACTTAAGAGTCTTTCGAATGCCTTAAGACTGCGATTGAGCGCAATCCGGTCACCTGCACCGCCATATCAATTAAGGTCACCGAAAAAAGGCCTCCCCATGTTCGGTTATCGGGTGTTGATCCTGATGTAGGTGCACATGGCCTGAATGCCGCGATCAATGCTCGGAACCCGACTCTCCAACTTGGTGCTGACTCGTGTAAAGTGCGGGTCTCTTTTCGGGAGAGATCCGGCAACTACACGCTCGTCCTTAATGTTGACGCGGCCGCATTCCCCTCGCTCATGGCGCGCGGAAGATTATTGATTGGCTGAACGTCTGTCGCGGTGCGCGAGGATGTGCACATCTCGACCTGCACGTACTGTGCCACGTATGGGCACACTAAACGTGGGTGCCCGCACAGAATGGGCCCTTCGAAGGCACTCTATACAAAAAATGTCACAGTTTCGCCCTAAGGGCGAAGCAATGAATGCGATAGCAACACAGCAATGTCATACGAAGTAAGGTGAGCGGCTTTGGTAGCAATATGAATTGTAGTAAACATGAGCTGATTAAGTAAGCAGGTGTGCTGCGGCGTAAGTAGACCGACATGAAGAGAGACTCGATGACCACGAGAAGGCGCGTGTGAAATGGCGGTGTTGCTGAGAAGCGCTTCCCGTGGGCAGCGCGTGCGAAGGGACACACCTGTAGCGCTGCACTGCTGACCCGGGCAGCATTGCATGTGTAGCGTGCGTTGGAAAATGTGGCCCGACTATTACTAACTGATTGAAGAAGCGTGGTGTGAGCGCGCACAAACAAACATGAATAGATCACACTGAATGACTGCAGACAACGACCGTCAAAACGCTGGCAGCGAGCGGATATATACGCCGCAGCAGGGGGCGAAGGTACGCGCGGTCTATCGCTTCAAGGGAAACTGAGCGGCGAATGCGCATAAAGGTCAGAGCCGTGTGGAGATAAGAGACGGTGCGGTCGAACGAACGACGAGCGCGGTTGTTGGCAGCGTAGAAGTGCGCCCCCCCCCCCCCCGCTCCTTCCGGCGCTGGCTTCCCGCTTCCTTGCTTGCGCGTGGGAGAGATAAGAGACTGTGCGGACGAGCGACGAGCGCGGTTGTTGGCAGAGAAGTGCCCCCCCCCTGCTCCCTCCGGCGCTGGCTTTCCGCTTTCTTGCTTGCGCGTGGGAGATTGAGTGCGTTCGCTCTCCGTGATAGCGCGCATCCCCGCACGCTGCCTCTGGGGCATACGGCGCGCGGCGAAGATTTTATCTATACGGAACCTCACGGCGACGGCGACGGCGACGCCGACGGCAGAAATCCGGTTGAAGTGTCCATATAATTGCTATCGCAATAAAATGTGCCGGTGCACACCTCTCGGAAACGTGCTCTGCTCCAATGGGAGACGCGGCGGTGTCTTGCGCGGAGTGCCGGCGGGTGGAGCGGGCGTCGTCGCATCCGACGGGAGACGCGCGGTGTCCAGTTTTACTGGAGCGCATTGCGCGCATGCGTATGCGCACAAACTATGGATAACACGACACCGACCCCCTTTCCTGGTACCTGGTGGGTCGCGCAGTTGCTTTTGTCAGTTCCTTCAACAGGTGGCTTCTGGATCTGCCCGGTCGATCCGTTTTGGCCGCTGTGTTTTCCGGCAACATCTGTTGGCAGCTGCGCGGCCCCTTTCCCTCTCCGGCGGGCGGATGCGCCCCTCTGGCCTTCTCTGCTCCTGTGTGTCACCTATTATTTTTATATGTCATTCTCTTCTCTCCTTTCTTATATAACTCACTCTCTTCTTTTATTTTCCGTTCTCTTTAATTTACTTTTGAATCTGTTGTTTATGTCCTTCCGAGTTACCCTCATCTCTGGGCAATTAAGTAATCTAGTGCTCTCTTCCCCCCTTTTTTTATCTCTCGCGCTCCGTTTCCCGCTACAACACCACACCTTATGTACGAAAATCTTTCAGCACCCTTTCTTTTTTTCTCTCCGCTGCCGAGCATTTCCTTAGTCTGGTGTTACCAACGGTTATAGCATGTTATGGTAGGTGTGTTCGCTTATGGCACCACAGGTTTGCGTTCCCTTTCTGGTTATCTGACATCGAAAATGGATAACAACACACCTGTTAAATTCCTGCAGGCGAATCTCGCTCACTCCAGACAACCCACCCTGCTTCTGCCAGATTTCATTGCACAGCATGAAATTGATTTTATTATTCTTTCTGAACCTTATACACGTGCTAACTCCCTCCCGCACCTTCCCCATACACATATTACATACGCTTCTCCCGTTAATCCCCGCCTGGCTCTGTTAGCAACCAAAAATATCTACGACGTGTTTTTAGTAGACGCCCACTCCCTGTATCACCTGTGCCGCCCCCTCAGTTTCGTTTACGGTGGTTGCTGTCTATGCCCCTCCGCAAAAACCTCTTGAACCGCTGTTTGACGAGCTGCAACTCCACCTGTCCCAGATCACGATGCCTTTTGTTATTATGTATTATGGCAGGTGATTTTAATGCTAAACACCGACTCTGGGGTCATGTGGATGGCGATACCTGTGGCGCGCAGCTCGCACAATTCACCGCAGCAAATAACCTCATAGTTTGAAATGACCCCCGCTCGCCACCTACCTTTCAATCACACCTCGCGGAAAGCTGAATTGATGCCTCCTTCGCTTCCGTTCCTCTCGCCTCATGCGGCTATAGCTGGGCAGTAGAGGACTCCGAAACACTCTCTGGCCACAATTTTATTCAATTTTTATTTTTCAGACAACTCAAACCTAAGAATAAACGTCTGACCAAATCAGCTACATCGGCTCTCTTACAGTCATTTGTCAATTTAATTGCCTTGGTTTACCATGGTGCAGGGGACGACTTTGCACTCGCCGGAGGCGGTCCACTTGGTTATAGCCAAGTTTTATGGCATCTTCGACCACCTTTGTCGTACGCATTCTCGTTGGGTCAAACCGCGCCAACAGTCGAACAATTCATGGTGGACTCCCGAGCTCACCGTTGAGAGAAAACGCGTCCGTGCCCTCCGCCGGCGCTATCAAAGAACCACCGACCATTCACTCAGACAGTCATTTAAGGAATGTTATTATGCCGCTTACGTTAATTTTAAAATGAACATTGATAGTGCCAGAACAGCAGCTTCGAAATCTATCTGTTCGGATCTGTCTAAACGCAACCTATCCGGCCTCCCCTATCGCATCTCTTTTGGTAAAATCCATAACACCAGCCAGCTTCTCTCACTCCCCTTACCTAACGGACAGTGTCCGTCCAGTGTACTGGACTCCACCCGGTTCCCGCTTTCCCAACAAATTTATGTAGATTCTCGCTCGACGGACGACGAGCATCATGTTCGCTTGCGCAGTATTGTTGACACGCCTTATTTAATGCCAACTCCGGACCTCCCTCATACAATTGGCGAGATTGAACATGTGCTAAACTCAGGTAACTTAAACGCCGCTCCTGGTCTTGATGGGCTCACTCTTCCCATGCTCAAAACACCTTTTAACTATCACCCGTCCTTTTTTCTCTTTCTCTTTAATCATGCAGTGTTTACAGTTATACTTCCCTTCTTATTGGCGTAAAGGTCGGATCATTTTTATTCCGAAACCTAACCGCCCTCCTGACTCCCCCTCCTCATATCGACCTATCGTTATGAATTCGCTTTTTGGTAAAATTTTGGAACGGCTGTGAAATTCTCGCCTATATTATTTCCTCCACTCTCACAACCTCCTTCACAAGAATCAATTTGGCTTTACTCATGGGAAGAGTGTGCCCATTGCTTTATATCATCTTAGGCGAACACTAGCGGCCTTCAAAGACAAAAAATTGCTCGCCGTACTGATTGCTCTCGATTTCAAGGGCGCCTTCGACAGCGTCTGGCACCCTGCTGTGTTACACTTTCTGCGGTCGCACAACTGTCCGGCGAACTTATACCACCTTCTCAAATCCTTCCTCACCGACCGCAGTGATTTTTCGTTCCCACGCCGGTGAAGTATCCGCCGCTCCAACATTGGGCAGCCCCCAGGGGTCGCCCATAAGTCCACTGTTGTGGAACATAATAATTTATGGCTTGCTGGAACTTCCTTTCCCCGCTGACGTGTTTGCTCAAGCGTGCGCTGTTGACACGGTTGTTGTGATTTCTGCACCCAACCGCTTGAACTAGAAGCGAAATCTTCAATTGCTCTCAGTCTGATCTCTGCCTGGGCGCACCGCACCAAAGTAGTCATTAGTGCTGAGAAGTCGAACTTTCTCTATTTTGCGAACAGTCATTCAACTTCATCTGGACGCATCCGCCAACCCATTGTTCGTCTGAATGGTCAACCGCTTAAGTCTCAGACAACCGGTAAAATTCTCGGCGTGGTATTTGACACACATCTCACTTTCAATGAACACCTCAATTACCTTCGTACCAAATTAGATCTTCTTTCTTTCCGTCTCCTCCTTTTTCTCGGAATGCATTATTCGATGTCGTCATCTGTTCTCTGTCTCCTCTATAACCAAGTGCTGCTTCCTTCTCTCACCTATGCATCTCCAGTCTGGTGGCCGACTTTCCCTACTTCACAATTCAAGTCCAAACTTCTATCCATTCAGCGAACTCTTTTGTTAACAATCACCGGTGCGTTTCGCACAACGCGAACATCATCTCTTGATGTTCTTGCAAATACCCTACCGCTCCCAATAGAATTAGACCGTTTAAATGCCCAATTTTCATTATTTACACTTAAAGCCGTTACCTTTTATGGTCCTACTACTTATAACCCGGTGCAAATTCAGTTCCCTCTTAATCCCTGAGACATTCACCCCAGCCGTAAACAACGCTTCATTTTTCACCGCCTCCACCTTCATCAGGTCCTCACAGTAACCTCTCTCCTGGTTTATCATCTCTACACGGATGGCTCTTACACACCACATTCCTCTGGTTCGGCATTTACACTCTTTAACGCCCAGGGACAAATTACGAAATGAGGCAGATATAGAATCATTGGCGCCACAAGTTCTTATTTAACTGAAACAATCGCATTATTAGAAACTCTTGCATACATTCGCACTTTGTCAAACAATACCCCGGTCAACATATATTCTGATTGTCTATCACTATTGACTGCGTTATCCTCTCTTACTACCACTAATCCATATGTATTTCAGGTCAAGCAACTCCTCTTATCAATGTCCTTTACGTCACGTGCCTCTTTATCATGTCCCCGCGCATTGCGGAGTCGAAGGTGACAAAATGGCTGAACACTTTGCGGATTCTGGCGCATCGCATGGTCTGTCCGGGTTCGTTCTCGCCTTTCCAACTACGATCAAAGCACAAATGCGCACCTCATCCTATGCGCAGTGGAAAGTGGCGTGGACGCGGACACTGAACACGGAACTCTTTCGGTGGATCCCCAGCATCAATAATATGCCTATGTTTTTCCGCCTAAAAAACACTCGCACATTTCATCACTGTACATGCTAGGATGCCTTTTTATTATTTCCGATGTAACCTTTCCCCTAACAGCAATTGTGCGTGTGGGATGCCATGCACAAATGTACAGCACTATTTCAAGGACTGTCATCTCACTGATCATCTCGCCCGTTTATTAAAAGAAAATCCTCAAACACCTGTTGGGACGCGCTGCAAGGCTGATCCAAGCGAGTACAGGCAACACGCAACCCAAACAACAACTGAACTTTTATTCACTCCGAAGCTCCGAAGAAAAGTGACCTGGTTCCTCGCGCATGCGCTCTTGGCATTGCGCACGGAAGCGCCGTTTCGTGGCGCCACAATACTCCCCCCCCCCTAGAGGATGGGTCCACAATGAGCTGAGGTTCACAAGTTCATTCGCAACGGAGGTCTTGTGCGCCGTCCACTCCGTGTGAACCTTTCGACGAGTGGTTGTGCCGGTTCAGTCTGTTCTGCTGGTAGTCCTTGTGGCTGTAGAACTCGAGATGACAAACGCAATTCACTGTTGCTGTCCACATGCGCTGGTTTTACGCGGTCAAGCGAAACCACGTCATGACGGCCACCTCGGTCGATCGTGATGTGCTTTTCTCCTCGTTTCACCACCTTGAACCACCCATCATACGGGGGCTGGAGTGGACGCTGTACGGCGTCGTGCCTTACAAACACGTGAGAGCAGGGGGAGAGATCACTGTGGACGTGGACAAGCCGTGGTGCTGGCAGACGCGGAGGGACAGCGCGTAGCTTGCTCATAATGTCCCGCAGTCGCAGGGCGTAATCGTTGTTGGCCTGGGCGTTTGCATTTTTACTGTCAGAGCGACAAACTCCCCCGGAAGGCGAAGTGTTGAGCCGTATACGAGTTCAGCCGGGCAGTAGCCAATGTCCGCTTTCAGAGCCTTCCTAATTCCCAATAAAATCAGGGGTAGCGCCTCTACCGAACTGTGACTTGAAGTTGCCGTCAGGCTAGTCTTTAGCTGGTGATGGAATCTTTCCACCATACCGTTGCTGATGGGATGGTAGGCCGTGGTTCTGATGCGCATGATTCCTAGGAGCCGCGTGATGTTCCCGAATAGGGCAGACTCGAATTGCGTTCCGCGATCCGTTGCCACTGTTGATGGAACTCCGAATCGCGCTACCCAGTGGTAGATGAAAGGGCGGGCCACAGTGTCGGCGGTCATATCTGGGATGGGGACGGCCTCCGGCCACCGCGTGAAGTGGTCTACGCAAGTTAGTAAGTAGTTTTGCCCTTGGAAATAAGGCAATGGTCCCACAAGGTCCAAATGCACATGGGAAAATCGAGTGTCCGGCTCGGGGAAGGATCCTAAGGGGGTCACCGTATGGCGCTGAACTTTGGAACGCTTACACGATAGGCACTCCCGTGTCCAACGTCGGACATCCCGGTTTATCCCGGGCCACACGAACCTAGCTGTGCACAGCCATTGAGTGGCTCGAATCCCCGGATGCGAGAGGCCGTGCAGCAATTCATAAATGTTGCGGGGAAGATCATGGGGCACGAACGCTGTGGCCCTACCTGTGGACATGTCAAAGCATACTGATCCTGTCGGTCCATCCACCAATTTTAGCTTCAAGGCGCTGGTTGTGGACTTCAGTAGGTGTTTCAACTCCCTGTCGCTGTGTTGAGTGGTCGTTAGTGCGGTGAAGTCAATGCCGTTTGGTAGGCTGATGGCGTTCACTGGGCTGCGCGAAAGAGCATCTGCCGCTGCATTGTCCTTCCCGCTGACATAGCATATATATGTCGTGAATTTTGCGATGTATGACATTTGGCGGAGCTCTCGTGCCACGTGTGCACCTGTGTCTGAGTTTGTCGCGCGCAATGCGTAAGTCAGCGGCTTGTGATCCGTGATTACAAAAAATTCTCGCCCTTCTACATAGTGGCAGAAATGTCGTATAGCAGCGTATATGGCCAGGAGCTCCCTACCAAAGGTGCTGTACCGTCGTTCGGACGGGCTCAATTTTCTGGAGAAGAAGGAAATTGGTCGCCACCTTCCGCTCGACTTCTGCTGCAATACGGCTCCAATAGCTGCGTCGGAGGCGTCCACCATTAGGCATTGCGGAACCCCAGGCTGTGGGTACACGAGCAGAGCGGCATTCGCGAGAGCCTCCTTAATATGCAGGAACGCTTCAACGGCTTGGTCGTTCCACTGAATGGTGCTTGCATTAGTCCCCGATGCTGCTAGTAGGCTGTGCAGCGGGTGAAGGATGTGGGCGCACTTCGGAACGAACCTACGGTAGAAGTTTACGAGTCCCAGGAACTCTCGGAGCTGGCGGATTGTCTTTGGCTGTGGAAACCGTCGTACTGCTTCGACCTTGTCCTGATGTGGTTGCACTCCCGCGCTTGAAATGCTGTGGCCCAAAAATGGTAGCGATGGTACCCCGAACACGCACTTGGCCATATTGATAACGATCCCGTGCTCTGCCAGTCGCTGTAGTACGCAGCGTAGATGACCCTCGTGCTCTTCGGGCGTGCGGCTAGCAATCAGCAGGTCATCCAGGTAAACCTTGCAGAAGTCGAGGCCCCGGACAACACCATCCATAAACCGTTAAAAAGTTTGGCCTGCATTCCGTAAGCCGAAAGGCATCCGTAGAAATTTGAACATTCCGAATGGCGTTGTTATTGCAGTCTTGGGAACATCCTCTGGTGCTACCGGTATCTGATGATATGCTCTCACCAGATCTATTTTTGAGAAAATGTAAGCGCCATGCAGGCAGGAGGTGAGGTCGTGAATGTGCGGCACTGGGTAACGGTCCGGTACAGTCACACGGTTTAGTGCCCTATAATCTCCACAAGGACGCCAGTCGCCGCCTGTTGACTTGGGGACCATGTGAAGAGGCGACGCATATGGGCTGGACGAAGGGCGTACTATGCCGAGTTCCATCATATGCGAAAACACCTGTCGGGCTAGCCGTAGCTTCTCGGGTGAAAGACGCCGTGGCCGCGCGTAGACCGGTGGTCCTGTGATTTCTATGTGATGCTGAACATCGTGTTTCACTTCGGCGAATGCCTGTTGCTGTCGCGTCAGCTCTGGGAACTCTTGTACTATGGTGGTGAAGCGGGATTCTCCGGACGGACGGAGTAATGTCGGGCTGAGAGGAGGCCGCCAACACGGCTTGCCTTTTACCAGTGCACGACATACAGGATCCTGAAGCTGTTTGTTCCGAACATCGACTAGCAGACCGAAGTATTGCAGAAAGTCAGCGCCCAATATGGCGAACTTGACATCAGCGGCTATGAACACCTATTTGAACGTTCTGTTGGAACCGAAATTCAGCGTGAGTGAACGATGTCCGTATGTTCGTATCACCGTGTTATTTACGGCTTGGAGTGGCGACGTACTAGGGTTCTTCCTTTCGGCTTGTGACGCGGGTATCACGCTCACCTCGGCGCCTGTATCGATTAAGAAACGAGCCCCGTTGTTGCGGTCGGTAACAAAAAATACCCAGGGACGACTTTAAGGCAACGTACAAGCACTGGTCGCCCTCAGTGCTTGCCGCTGTCGTTTCCCGAGCGCGCGCAGGGTGGAACGCAGTTACGCGCAGCATTTCCGAACCGCCGATGATACCAGCATATATTCTCCTGTTGAGGTTGCGATAGCGACGTGTTTGGCTCGCTTAACTTTGGTGCATTAGTGCTTGTGCGCAAAGCTGATAACGTTTCGGTGAGTCGAGAAATATCGTCACGCATTTGCTGAAGTTCGTCCTGAGCATGTTGTGCTCGCACGGAAGCCAGTGATGTGGGTGCGGTGATCGCCATGAGTCGATCAGCAAGCTCGGCGACCGCAGGTAGGTCTTTCTGTTCTGACGCAGCGACAACCAAGCGGACATTTGACGGCAGCTTTTGCAAAAAGAGTTCACTGTTTGTTGTTTCACCGCGCAATAGTTGTATGTGCCGCAACAGCTGACAGGGAGTACGGTCGCCGAGGTCCGTGTCGCGAAGCAGTTGCTGCAGTCGCTGCGATTCGAGGGGCGTGACAGGGCGGATGAGGGTCTCTTTTAGCGTTGCGTATGCTTTTTCAGCAGGCGGGTCGAGTAAAAGATCCCGTATTTCACTGGCTATGGGCGGCGGGAGACTGCTTACGACGTAGTGGTATTTGGTAAGGTCTGCTGTGATGCGTCGTGCTGCGAACTGCGCTTCTACTAGAATAAGCCAGAGTGCGGGGTCTGCGGTCCAAAAGGGGGGCAGCTTACCGTTGACTGAAGAGACTGTCGGCGTAGCGTCCGTCGTGGACGTCGAAGTCATAGTCGTGGAGTCCGTCGTCTACGTCGAAGTCATAGCGACGTTGATGTTCAACCCCGGTGGCTGCGCCACTATTCCGGGTCACCAATGTTGGGACGCGCTGCAAGGCTGAGCCAAGCGAGTACAGGCAACACGCATCCCAAACACAACTGAACTTTTATTCACTCCGAAGCTCCGAAGAAAAGTGACGTGGTTCCTCGCGCATGCGCTCTTGGCATTGCGCACGGAAGCGCCGTTTCGTGGCGCTACACACCTAATCATTATAAAGTTTTCCTTAATGACAAGTGGAAGAGAGCACTTCTCATTCAACTTTACTACCTTATAGCCTCATTTACTTTCCCGGCCACTTCATAATTAGCCCATGTCCAAGCGAGTGCTCTAATTTTTTTTCCTTCTTTCATTCTCCCTCCTCCACATTCTTGGTTTACCTGCCTTTTGCTTCATTTCTGCCTTCATCCTCAGCTTTCGTTCCGTGCTGTCCTTTGTTATGCCGACAAAGGTGGAGCTTGGCTCCGGGGACAGTCTGGAAGGAATGTCTGACATACCCACTCATATCCATTATCTCCTCCCAACTCATTTTCGCTCTTTACCACTTCTCTGAGCCGCAAGTTCACTCCTGGTCTAGTTTTTCAGGCCCTTCGTCAGCGGAGCCAATGGGTCCAGCTGGGTGCCAGGGGTCCTGACTGTCAATACTGATGGCGCCTCATGGAAACCTGCGTCATTCACGTCAACCGTTTTATTTGGACTGTTCCTGTTGGCAGTTTTTTTCCCTCTCTTTCTTATCTTTCTTTCTTTTTTACCTCTGTTCTTTTTGCTTCTTTTTTATTACTCTCTTTTCTTTCTAATTGTAATGCGTGTATGTATGTCAAAATAAAAAATCCGAGACGTGCCATGCCACGCCACTGCAGACACATAGCTTCCCGCTTACAGACAGGACATGTGCAAATGTCTTTTTCGTTATTTGGGGTCGGCTAACCCTCGGTATTCTTTCTTTTTTGTTATTTCCAATGGCTTTCCACTAAATTATTCTTTGGGTTATTTCCCTATTCATTTTCTTTTGATTGGCTTGAGCCTGCGATACTTTGGTGTTTCGGGCTACCCTCTTTTTAATTTAGGTTCTTTGCCTTATTTCGAGGGACTCAAAAATATGCCGTAGTGGAGGGTTCCGGATTAATTTTGACCACCTGGGGTTCTTTAACGTGCACTATTGCTAAAGGGGGTATGACACATTCCTACTCTTACGTACCGGACAGATTTAATTTTCCACCAATTTAATTTTGAAGGATCTCAAGCTGCAATGCCGAACTGCGGGCATACCGTCAGTGACTTCATTTTCTGTCGCAGCCGAATGTGTGTGTAACCTCATTATAAACATAAAGACGTAATCAATAATTAAGAAAGGTTTTAAGGTACCGTCGGGATTAACTAAGTGATAAACACCGGGGCCCCACGTTACAGCTTCGCCGGTTAACCGTCTGTACGGAGTGCTTGGGCGGCGATTTGCTTTTTGTTTTCATTTTGCTTTCTTTTCATGCGTACCATGATATTCATTATTCTGTGCTTTCCAAACTCTTTTAGAGCGCAGCTCCTAGGCGCCCGTTCCTGGGTTGAGCGTCGGCGTCTCTCGGGGTAACCGAACGAACGCGCTCGTGCCACTCAGTGCTCGTGCGTTCGTCGTCGTCCACAGCTGGTTCCGATGCTGCTCATCATGCCAGCGCCCCGATACCAGTGGCCCACTACCAGTCGGTGCGGTGATTTCGGTCGGAAATTCATTGCCTCAATATATCGCGAAATGAAAACACGTATACAGCTCCGCTCAAATTTCACATTAGGGTTTTATTTCATTATCATTTAGACATTCCGGCAGAACCAGTCTCACGACAACTGTGGACGTTAATTCGACTAGCATTCAAGCAATGTAGCGACACACCGCATTGCCACCGAAACGCGTCATATATGAGCAGTGCACTCCTCTCTCAATCTTTTTATGATGATGATTTCTATTGGAATCCTCATTTAAACGGGACGGCGACAAATTATTCAGACAGAAGGTCATGTATTCCATCTGAATGAAAAATCGCAAAAGCTATACAGTTGTTTACAAAAAAACCGGGAGACGGTCAAGCTCTGTTTCAGACATCAGGTGCAACTCTGTGGAAGTATGCAAGAAGTTCGGTTACGAAAACTTATCACTCCACGATGTGTCGCTATGCGTTCCGTCCACGCTTGGCTGCCCTCCTGCGGAGTTTTCTGGCACGAGCATGCACGTGAGGCTGCCGCGACGGGCAAAAAAAAGCCGAAAAGAAAAACAACGAAAAGCAAATTTATCTTAAACAACGGATTAGCAGTCATATGCCACAGTTTGTTTGTTTCTAAGGGTTAAAACTTTTTAACACGACAGTGTTTAATGCCGAGGTCCACCATCCATTTCCTGTAACGGATGTGACGTTGGCGTGAACGCGTAAAATATGCTCTCTCTTTACTGGGATGGCGCCGCCATCTCGGACCTGTGAATTGAAGTAGTGCATCATGACACTAACTAGCACCGACAGTGAGCGCTTCGGTAGTCTCAGAGCAGTGATGGCTCCAACGAGATGTAGCCTGGTGTAGGCGGTGTAGGCCTTCTGCTGAGGTGACGACGCAGTTTCCGCTCATGGTTTGTCTTTCGCGTCCGATTAGCCTGAATCACATGCATCAAAGCTTGCATTGCGAGTATTTTGAAGTACAGTTTCAGTTTTCTTTCTTGCAATTTATGCTATATGACAGTTGAGGTGATGACTTCAGTTTCCTGTTTTACGTTTAGGCTACTGACACCGCACAAACTATATTTTAATCATAATACGGAATACAGGCAGCAGAGTGTGGTTCATAAACACACCGGGATAATGAGGTATAATTTGTAAGTACATTTCTCACTATGGGTAATATAGGAGCCCTTTCTCACAAATATGTGTCTTGGTTCAGAGCGCGTGTGCCGAAAGTGGACTGTTTGTCCCCGCTTTCCGTGCTGCTACCGAAGTGACCGTGATAGCCCTTCGATGTTGAAAGGTTTAAGCGTTTCGATGACAAGCGCCTGAGATATACCCAAAGAACGCGCTCGTCCACAACCAGAAAGGTCGCAAGCATCATGCTAAGGTCGGGATTACCCTTCTACGGGTTTGTCCCGTCCTTGGGAAACAAATAAAAACCAGGGAGTGACAAGTCATTTCTAACGCGGGCTGTCGCTCTTATCGTTATCACAAATGACTTGCGCCAACGTACCGCCCTTTGTCGGAAAGCTGGGATGGTTTATTCTTTAGCATGGAGGAAGGAAACCTCAGGAGATGCCCTGGCCAGCACGAACGTATTGGAGAAGGTGTGGCGGAAGTCACGTGCTGTTTTTCGCAAAGGAGCACTGGGACGGGCACCCCAAATGTCAACGTTGCCATAGCAACTACGCTCCTGAAAAGCTCGCTCTCGGCTCCTGAAAAGCTCGCTCTCGGCTCCTGAGAAGTGAGATTTTCGCCTCGGTTACTCGCGGGCTGTCTCCTTTTGCGAAGTACGTACACTTGTGCAGAGGAAAGACAACTACCTGTTCGCAAGACTAGCTGTGTTTGCAGTGTGGCGTGTGAGTTTGAAAATTGTTGTTTGGGTCTGTGAACTGTGAGGGTCACTCTGTGAGGGCGCTTCACTCACCGGGTAGAGGAGTTGTTGCTGCGTGCCGTTTTACCATATTTTCAAGCATTGTGTTAAAAGAAAATGACGGTATTCACGGCTGTGCCGTTCCTTATCGTTCCAATCAGCGGTGATCGCACGGAGATCAGTACAGAGTCTCGCTTGCACGCGTGGTCTTGGTGCGTTTTGACAGAAAGGTAGGAAACGGCAAAATGGTTCCGAGCCTTTCTCTTGTGTTTGACGCTTCACCGCCCTGCTCCGAAAACCTCGTAACTCTAGTCGGGCACGATTTAATGTATTGAATATGTGCATAGCGCTGCATTATCCTTTAGAGAAAGTAATGCATAAATTCAGAACGCTTTCAGGCTTGTCATTCAAGATAGTGTGGCGTTACTAACTGCCAGATGTGCTTCAGGTTTCTATTATCAAAGATTGCCTTAAGTTTGAACGAGCTTGAATAGTAATAAAATTATCAAATCAGCGTGCCACCTACCTTTCCAGCTGCAAAAGGTTATAATTTAGGTAAAAGTTATATTCCTGTGAAAAATTATCACCGGCAAACAGCAAAGCAATGTACGTGGAACATATATGTATGTATGTATGTATGTATGTATGTATGTATGTATGTATGTGTTTTTTTTCTGTTCCTTTACCTGGCCTGTAATACAGTAGATTTGTGCGGCACCGTTCGTCACAACATTGTTCTCTGGACATACCGGTTCTTAGCCAAAAAAGGCGGGGTGTCAACCCTACCGGCGTGGCTAGTGCAATGTTGTATGTTGCTGCTGCTTGTACTGAAGCTTTGCCTGATTAGTGTCTCTGTTTCGTGCGTACGTGTATTAAGTTTGTGTTGACAAAACCTGCTACATTTTTACTGGGGGTTCTAGAGCATCGTGACAGCGTTTCATGCGCAAGACATTAGCAACTAGCATTTTTACGGACAATAAAGCCCGACTAGTGCAGTAAGTGTTATTCTTGTAATACTGCTCTTAAACTGACTTGCCTGACCATGGTAGCACTGATAAAGCACTATTATTTAGAGCGTGATCATTAACTTGAATGCAGTTACTGTTCCCACTTACACTGTGTGGAGTACGTGTAGTAAATATGCAAGAAATGTCGGTTAAAAATGAACTATTTTCGCAAACTTAGCAAACCAGTTTCAGGGCAACACAAGAATGGTAGAAAAATGTTCTTGTAATGCGCTAAGAGCTAGAGATGAGCATGGAAGGACACGCCTTACAAGGGTCATGAAGTGCAAAGTACTGCTTTGGAGGTAGGTAGTTCATTGGTTGTAAAACTGTGGTATTCTTACTGAGTAACTGAAAATTATTCTAGGAGTTACCTGTCCCTGCTTAAGAACAGGTGTTTACGTAAGAACTCTGGCTCTGCTGTAGCAGAATCATTTGGAACAGTCGCCACTTGCATCAAAATTTCCTCCCCGAGACTATTATAAATGTAATGTGCCGTTATCTGTTCATTCGAATAGAAATGAAAGCTCAATAATTTGAATAGTGGATTAACAAATGAAGAGTAAAATATTAGATTAGTATTGAACTTTGTAATGAGTGGCCAAACACAGTTCCACATCAAGGAAAGTCGGAATAAATTGTTGACATTTATTTCTTGTCAAGGAGAGTACATTAGTAGAAAAAAAGTTTGTTTCAGTTACGGATTAGTAAAGCACAAAATACTTAGCTATTAGTTTGTTAAAACTGTCCACAGCTCAAACTTCAATTCAACGTATAAAAAAATGCAACACAGCGCAGAATATATGATACATTGGGCATCATTACAGGTTGAAACACTGCCACATCCCTTATCATTTGTAACATATTGTATTTTGCATTCCGAATGCTCTGTCAATCCTCAAAACAGAGCACAAAAGTTACATGTTGAGATTGGACGTTACAATACTGTTATCAAAAGTGGTAACAATTGGGCAGTGACGATGGGCTAGTAAGGCTATATCTCATTGTCCCTCAAACTGAGTAAGTTTTCTGAACACTTGACGTATTTTGGTAGTGTGCACATTCTCAGTTGCCCGCCTGCCTAAATGGAACAGGCGCATGTTAAGGTAGGTTTCTGCTATGCACCGTACAAGGTGGATGTAATGGTTGTCAAGCGGAGTGTTCTCAAACATGTGCTCATGAAGTTCTGAAAACAGGTCTTTCCTATAGAATGCATCAACAACCTGATGTAAAAGATCATGCAGCAAGGTTCTGGATGCTAGTTCCTTCATGTGCAGTGCCATTCGGACAAGTGATTCTGATTTCCGACATATTTTCAACGCACTTTCTGATGGAAATCGTAGCCTCCCCTGTTCTTCCGTACAATTAATGAATATGATTCTCCTGGCTGGGTAGTAAGTAGTGCGGTCGTGCAGTACTCGCATGTCACTTTTGACGACAACTTATGTGCTACATACCCTGCCATGTACGTAACAATCCGCCCGCCACATTCGCTGATGTATTCAGGAGCAATGATGTAATCATGCTGCCTGCTGATATGGGACTGCTCAATAGTCTCAGCATCTAAAAGCTGCTTTATTTGCACTGATTCATTTAATACTTTCATCGATGAAGCTTTTGTAGAACTGCTGCATGATAATATTGCAATGCTGTCCAGGCTCAGACAGTTTCCTTTTGAAACATCTGCAAGTTAATTTTGCACAATAACCTTTTTAAATTGTCGGGATATGGGGGGATGCCAACGGCCCTCTACCTCGACACACCGAGCCCCGCGGTTGGCGCATGCCTGCGCATCAACCGCGGTCCTGTACAAGCTCGAGGAAGCAATAGACGACAACCACGTGTACACTCGGAAAGCATTTATTACGACTGCAACTAACACTTCGAGCAGGCCAGCTAGCAATAGTTGACATCGCTGAGGGTTCCCTCGAAGAGAATAATACACTAGGTAAAGAAGGGCTTCCGACTTACCAACTGGGGAATACGGGGGGGGGGGGCGGGGGGCGGCGTTTGCCGCGGCAAGAAGGCGGTTGACTAACGACGTGCGGGAATATGGGAGCGACGGCGGAGACTTCCGCCGTCGCCGCTTGCTGGAGACCAAAGAGACCCAGGCGATATCAGCGGGATCTCACGTGACCCACCTGGTGGCGCTGATAGCGCTTGCGATTCCCGCGCGCCGCCCGCGGAAGGAAAGTTTCCCCTATCCCAACTCTCCCTGGCACGCATGCGCTTGATGCGACGTCCGCTGCCCGTGCGGCGGTTATGGGACCCGAGGATACCCACATCCCTCCACCCTTAAATATTGCCCTACGGCGGAGAAATCGCTGGAACGACGGCATTCACAAAGTACCCGGGCAGATGCGATGGTAAACTCCGGCAGGAAATGTCCGAATCCACGTTGATAGGCAGCACTGTCCTGTGTGGCGGCCGTCACAGTGGTTGACGATCACGGGGGCTGAAGATGGCTTGCCCTCAAGGTGCGCGCCGCAATGTCCACCCGGGAACAGCGGGTCTGGACTTTCGCGAAGCGGCACGCGCGCCGTCACGATGAACCTCGCACCGACGCATCCTCGTGGGAGTATGATGGTGGGCCTCCCTCCTCGTGGTTGGCATGTGCTGCTGCATCGGACCGGGAACAGGGAGGGACCGAGACAGCAGGCAGGGACGTAGACCATGGCAGCAATATCAAGTCAAGGTGGCTTCACTCGTTCTGCAAAGTCGCTCAAATGCACTCCACAAACACTTATAATTAAGGCAGTAGACGCCGCCGCAGCGTCGGCCGTCTGACACGATGCTGAACCACCCGTCTACCGCAAAGCTTTATGCGGCAACGAGAAAAAAAAACAATCCAGTTCGTTTGAATGAAGTTATTCGCTTCGACCGAATTTTTCCGGTCCGATACAGCGCGAAAAAGGGCGATGCTCGTATAAACAAAGCGCTCTCTGGTCCCCCGAGATTTCGGTTATGCCGCCCGCAAAATATTTGGTCCATCTGAACAAAATAAGCTTTCTATTTCGAACGAGGTTTCTCCGCTCGGGCGAGTATAGTAAAACTAGCGAATCCGTTTGCACCCGCTAAATGTCACGGCATGGTCGTCTTCGAACTTACGACCGGCAGCTCCGCAAAGCCTTAGACCTAATCGTGTCCATGACCGATACCAATGCCACAAAAGACCCATAAAGGGTTCCAATGAGCCGCCGCGAGGAGATGCAGGCCTAGCTAAGTGGTCCCCGCTCGCTGCTCAACACGCAGCTTCCTAGAAGTACCTGGGACTGCGCCCCACTGACGTCCTAGCCAGCGTTTCCGGCGCCCAGCTCCCAGAGCCAAAGATACAGAAAGGAGGTTATTTACATATGTACTGGGGAAAATCGACCACCGCGCCGGCTGCTGCACTCACTCGCTTCGGGCGTACTCTTAACAAAAAAAAACTTGCTGCAAATCTCAGCGTCTACACGAGTTCGGCGACACTGGCGCAGCGTTAACTCGCCCTCAAGAAAGCACACACAGATCTAGCTAGCAATCACGCCTTCGGCTGAGGCCTGACGCTGGTTCGGACAGATCGTCGTCCCTTTTTCCAAGAGCTTGCCCCACGTTGGGAACGCCAAAATGTCGGGATATGGGGGGATGCCAACGGCCCTTTACCTCGACACACCAAGCCCCGCGGTTGGCCCATGCCTGCGCATCAACCGCGGTCCGGTACAAGCTCGAGGAAGCAATAGACGACAACCACGTGTACACTCGGAAAGCATTTATTACGACTGCAACTAACACTTCGAGCAGGCCAGCTAGCAATAGTTGACATCGCTGAGAGTTCCCTGGAAGAGAATAATACACTAGGTAAAGAAGGGCTTCCGACTTACCAACTGGGGAATACGGGGGGGGGGGGGGGGGGGGCGGCGTTTGCCGCGGCAAGAACGCGGTTGACTAACGACATGCGGGAATACGGGAACGACGGCGGAGACTTCCGCCGTCGCTTGCTGGAGACCAGAGACCCAGGCGATATCAGCGGGATCTCACGTGACCCACCCGGTGGCGCTGATAGCGCTTGCGATTCCCGCGCGCCGCCCGCGGAAGGAAAGTTTCCCCTCTCCCAACTCTCCCTGGCACGCATGCGCTTGATGCGACGTCCGCTGCCCGTGCGGCGGTTATGGGACCCGAGGATTCCCACATCCCTCCACCCTTAAATATTGCCCTACGGCGGAGAAATCGCTGGAACGACGGCATTCACAAAGTACCCGGGCAGATGCGATGGTAAACTCCGGCAGGAAATGTACGAATCCACGTTGATAGGCAGCACTGTCCTGTGTGGCGGCCGTCACAGTGGTTGACGATGACGGGGGCTGAAGATGGCTTGCCCTCAAGGTGCGCGCCGCAATGTCCACCCGGGAACAGCGGGTCAGGACTTTCGCGAAGCGGCACGCGCGCCGGCACGATGAACCTCGCACCGACGCATCCTCGTGGGAGTATGATGGTGGGCCTCCCTCCTCGTGGTTGGCATCTGCTGCTGCATCGGACCGGGAACAGGGAGGGACCGAGACAGCAGGCAGGGACGTGGACCATGGCAGCAATATCAAGGCAAGGCGGCTTGACTCGTTCTGCAAAGTCGCTCAAATGCACTCCACAAACACTTAGAATTAAGGCAGTAGACGCCGCCGCAGTGTCGGCCGTCTGACACGATGCTGAACCACCCGTCTACCGCAAAGCTTTATGCGGCAACGAGAAAAAAAACAATCCAGTTCGTTTGAAGTTATTCGCTTCGACCGAATTTTTCCGGTCCGATACAGCGCGAAAAAGAGCGATGCTCGTATGAACAAAGCGCTCTCTGGTCCCCCGAGATTTCGGTTATGCCGCCCGCAAAATATTGGGTCCATCTGAACAAAATAAGCTATAAGCTTTCTATTTCGAACGAGGTTTCTCCGCTCGGGCGAGTATAGTAAAACTAGCGAATCCGTTTGCACCCGCTAAATGTCACGGCATGGTCGTCTTCGAACTTACGACCGGCAGCTCCGCAAAGCCTTAGACCTAATCGTGTCCATGACCGATACCAATGCCACAAAAGACCCATAAAGGGTTCCAATGAGCCGCCGCGAGGAGATGCAGGCCTAGCTAAGTGGTCCCCGCTCGCTGCTCAACACGCAGCTTCCTAGAAGTACCTGGGACTGCGCCCCGCTGACGTCCTAGCCAGCGTTTCCGGCGCCCAGCTCCCAGAGTCAAAGATACAGAAAGGAGGTTATTTACATATGTACCGGGGAAAATCGACCACCGCGCCGGCTGCTGCACTCACTCGCTTCGGGCGTACTCTTAACAAAAAAAAAAACTTGCTGCAAATCTCAGCGTCTACACGAGTTCAGCGACACTGGCGCAGAGTTAACTCGCCCTCAAGAAAGCACACGCAGATCTAGCTAGCAATCACGCCTTCGGCTGAGGCCTGACGCTGGTTCGGACAGATCGTCGTCCCTTTTTCCAAGAGCTTGCCCCACGTTGGGAACGCCAAAATGTCGGGATATGGGGGGATGCCAACGGCCCTCTACCTCGACACAAAAGCCCCGCGGTTGGCGCATGCCTGCGCATCAACCGCGGTCCGGTACAAGCTCGAGGAAGCAATAGACGACAACCACGTGTACACTCGGAAAGCATTTATTACGACTGCAACTAACACTTTGAGCAGGCCAGCTAGCTATAGTTGACATCGCTGAGGGTTCCCTCGAAGAGAATAACACTCTAGGTAAAGAAGGGCTTCCGACTTACCAACTGGGAAATACGGGGGGGGGGGGGGGGGCGGCGTTTGCCGCGGCAAGAACGCGGTTGACTAACGACGTGCGGGAATACGGGAGCGACGGCGGACACTTCCGCCGTCGCCGCTTGCTGGAGACCAAAGAGACCCAGGCGATATCAGCGGGATCTCACGTGACCCACCCGGTGGCGCTGATAGCGCTTGCGATTCCCGCGCGCCGCCCGCAGAAGGAAAGTTTCCCCTCTCCCAACTCTCCCTGGCACGCATGCGCTTGATGCGACGTCCGCTGCCCGTGCGGCGGTTATGGGACCCGAGGATTCCCACAAAATGCAGCACGAAACTATTGTGCAGTTCGGTTGTCATTGTGCCCGCCGTGTGCTCGTATCAGTCCAAAGAAGAATTCAAGGTGATCCTGGCATATTTTGTGGGCTGGAATCTACTTTAACAGTTGTTTTTTAACAACAAGAAAGTTGAAAAGGTCAATTGAAGTTTTCATGCAAATGACAAAACCCAGAAAGCCTGTCTTTCGGCCTGTTTCAATTATTCTTTTTCTACTGGCATTTTCCCTTAAGAAGTACAGGTACTGGGTTGCGCTCTCAAATATGGTCTCAATAACCTTTGCATTCTTTTCATGTAAGGGCTTCTTAAAACCCTTTTGGTGCATACTTCTTTAATTAAGGGCATCAAAAATGTTGTTAATGTGTAAAATAAAATTCTCAGTTGGCTGTGTGTTGAAGAAGCCTTCTAGTTGCAGTTCCCTGCACTCTGCCAGCGCTGTTGCGACAGAAGTACTCATCACTTGAGCAGCAAGGCTGACCTTCATGGGTTGCCGTTCCCACTCGATGTGAGCTCTGCGCAACTTGTTGGCCAAGTGCAGGCCTTCTGTCAGCTGCACACTGTGCAGCTGCTCAATGTGTTCCCAGCAAACTGCTTTACCGTTCTGATCAATAAAGCACCCCTTATGTGCAAGTGCATTTCTGATGAGCTTTAACATGTGGGAGAGATCAAGAAATGCTTCTACAGGCTGTCGGGTCGTAGGGTGTGCAAATGTCGTCTTTAAGTTTCTTAGATTTTGAAAGTTGCATCCGAGCTCTTGCAGCATGGACAAATTGGCTGGGGCACCGTCACACGTCACTGAAACAACCATGGCCCCAGCATCGTGCATGCTTTGGAGGCACTGGTTTACAAGATTAGCCCGCTGTTGCCCATTTATCCCATCAACAAGAAAATAGCCTAGGGGCAACTTTCAGTGCCCATTAATGGCCACAGCCATTATAACGAACGCAGCTTTTGCCTGTGGCAGGGAGTCACTATCGAAACCTGTTCCAATGTCAACAAATCCCTCAAAACAGCGCCTGTTCGATTGAATTTGCTGACGAATCGACATCTCGTCGACCATTAGGCTACAAATTGTCTGATATCCTTTGCTCCTCGTTTCAATACATTTCAGTTTTAGTGCGTGAAACGCTTCTGATGAAAGCCCTGGCTGCCCATCAACAGTTTTGTACCGCATAGCATGGTCCCCGTCCTCGTCGCTGCAGGAGATGTCCCAGTAGACACGCTCGCTGAAATGGCTGATCGAGTAGCAGACTACTCGCGGGCACATAGCCTCAACACCGTGACCACGTCGCCACCGGTCACCGCTGCAGACCCCGCGCTCGCGAGCATCGACAACCGTTTGGACGCCCTTGTCAGACGTCTCGATGGCTTCGTACCTGCGAATCGCCGATCGGCATCCAGGTTCCAGTTCCACAGTCGCTCCTCGACGTCTCCACGCTCTCCGGGACTTCAGACACCCGACGCGCCACGGGACGGCTCGTCCTCGACCATGTGCTGGTACCACCGCCGATTTGGGGCCTCTGCTCGCAAGTGCACTCGCCCGTGCTCCTGGTGGGGAAATGCGACGACTGGCCACTGACGGCGGCAAGTGGTACTGGTCGAAAGTCATGCCGCCTTTTCTATGTTTCCGATAAGATGACTGGCGCTTGCTTCCTCGTCGACATAGGAGCCCAGGTTAGCGTCATACCGGCCTCCTGTGCAGATCGCCGTCGCAACGAACAGACCTGCCCACTCCAAGCGATCAACAACTCCGCCATTCCCACATACGGCCAACCCTCTCTTACACTTGACCTTGGACAACGCCGTACGTTCCGCTGGCTTTTCATCCTCGCTTACGTCTCGCAAGCTGTTCTTGGAGCTGACTTCCTCAGTTTTTTCAACCTTGCTGTGGACATGCATGCTCATCGCCTCATCGATCTCAACACGCGCCTATCCATCAACGGTATACTCTGCACTACCTCGTCAACGAGCCTTCGAGCTCTCACACCTGCTTCGCCGTATGCAAAAATACTCGCTGACTTCCCCAACATCATGAAGCCGCACACCAGAGGGTCACCGGTGAAGCATTCCGTCACTCACCACATTGTGACCACTCGACCTCCCGTTTTTACACGGCCTCGTCGACTATCTGGAGAACGCCTCACCATCGCCCGCCGTGAGTTTGAGCACATGCTTGAACTTGGCATTGTGCGGCCTTCCTCCAGCAACAGGGCATCGCCACTCCACATGGTGCCGAAGAAAGATCCTGGCGACTGGAGACCATGTGGGGATTACCGCGCACTCAATGCCCACACCTTACCAGACCACTACCCACTTCCTCACATACAGGATTTCACATCAAATTTGGCTGGGTGCACGATCTTCTGTAAGATTGACATAGTGAAGGCCTACCATCAGATTCCTTTAGAACCCGCTGACATTCGAAAGACGGCCATCACCACCCCATTTGGTCTGTTCGAATATGTCAGGATGCCTTTCGGACTGCGCAACGCAGCACAGACTTTTCAGCGCACTATCAACGAGGTAACGCGAGGTCTCGATTTCGTATTAGCCTACCTTGATGACCTCCTGGTCGCAAGCTCATCGGGCCCTGAGCATGAAGACCACCAGCGCACCGTGTTTCATCATCTGGATGATTACGGCTTCGTCATTAATCCCAATAAGTGCGTCTTTGGTGTCGCTACAACCGAGTTCTTAGGCCACCTTGTCACTCCACAGGGTATCCAACCGTTCGCCAGCAGAGTGAAGGCTATCCTAGACTTTCTACCCCCGGCATCAATGAAACGACTCCGAGAATTCCTGGGCCTACTAAACTTCCATCGCCGCTTTCTTCCTAAGTGTGCCACTTTCCTAAAGCCCTTGACCGACCTATTAGCCATAAAAAAGACCCGGCTGTGCCACTGGAATGGACCGACGATGCCGCATCTACCTTCGCCATTGCCAAAAAGGCTCTGGCAGACGCCACCATGCTCATACATCTCGTTCCTGATGCCCCAATTCGTCTCATCACCGATGCATCGAGTGTGGCAGTTGGCGCTGTTCTCGAGCAGCACGCATCAGGTTGGCAGCCCCTTGGTTTTTTCTCGCAAAAACTCAAACCACCGAAAGAAAAATACAGTACATTTGCCCGAGAACTCCTTGCGGTGTACCTCGCTATCAAACATTTCCGCCATTTACTGGAGGGCCGGGACTTTTACGTCGTTACAGACCACAAGCCCCTGACGTTTGCCTTACATCGCAATCACGGCAATTACACTGCAAGGGAGATCCGTCAACTATGCTTTATCTCCGAGTTCACTGTCGATCTCAGACACGTCCACGGGCCGGAAGATGCCGCCGCTGATGCACTCTCACGCATTGATGCCTTGTCGATCCAGCCACCACTAGACGTGGAAGAGCTAGCAGCTGCCCAGAGGAACGATCCTGAGCTGCATAGTCTTCGCTCTTCATCCACGTCTCTATCTTTCACGGAGTGCCTGCTTCCATTTTCTACCTCATTAATAACGTGCGAAACGTCTACTGGTGTTCCTCCGCCCTTCGTTCTTACAGCTTTTCGTCGTGCAATTTTTGATCAATTGCACAACGTGAGCCATCCGGGTATTCGTGCGACCCAGAAGCTAGTCACATCTCGTTTCCTTTGGCCAAGCATCAATGCTGACGTCCGACGCTGGGCGCGAACCTGCCTTCAGTGCCAGCCTGTTAAAATTCATCGTCACACAGTCACGGCACCATCCCCCTTTCGGCCTCCCGACGCCAGGTTTTCCCACGTCCATCTCGACATCGTCGGCCCTCTTCCACCATCACAAGGGGCCTGTTACCTACTGACATGTATGGATCGCTTCACCAGATAGCCGGAAGCGTTTCCCATTTCCGACATTACAGCACCGACAGTGGCTAAGGCTTTCACAAACGGCTGGATATCACGCTTTGGATGCCCTTCTGTCGTCCCCACCGATCGCGGTCGTCAATTTCAATCGGCCCTTTTCGCCGCACTTGCCAATATCTTGGGCATTCGACACATCCACACGACTGCCTACCATCCTTCAGCCAATGGCATGGACGAACGGCTTCATCGACAACTGAAAGCTGCCCTCACTGCTCACCAGCCAAGAAAACGTTGGCTTGATCACCTCCCCTTCGTACTTCTGGGCATCCGATCAGCATTGAAGACGCATCTCGGCTGCTCATCAGCCGAACTAGTCTATGGCGTGTCCCTGCGTCTTCCAGGGGAATTCTTTGAGCCGTCGTCGCCCCCTTCCACTCATGATGCCTCCACGTATATTCGAGAGCGGCGCACCACGTTTCATGACCTTGCGCCTGTAATTCCTGCCGACCGACACCCCCAGTCTGTCTTCGTCAGCCAGGATCTGCATGACTGCAGTCACGTCTTCGTTCGGCGTGGCCAAATACGGCCACCACTCACACCAGCCTATGATGGCCCATTTCGCGTACTCCATCGTACACCTAAGACGTTCACGCTGGACATTAACGGCCGTGAAGACGTCGTGGCTGCCGATCGACTAAAACCTGCATACATTGCCGCTCTCGTGTCCGCTGAGCTTCCATCTCCAGTCTGGATGCCCACATCCAAGCACGTTCACTGGGAGACTCCAATGGCTCACGCTCTACGGGAGGGGGGGGGAGCCCTGTAGCGCCTCAGCATGCGGCGCCCGTCAAGGAAGAAGTTGGCATTCGACCGCGCGGCAGGTGCAGAGCGAGAATAAAAAATCAGTTCGAAAACTCAACGCTGTCAAGGCTGGATCTTTCTCGTGTTAGCTCCGACAGTTTCATACCATTTTCTTAGGGTTCTGGGGTGTGGAAGGCATGTATCAAGGACCTTTCTTACATATCGGTAGGCTCGGGGTGAGTAAAAGTTCAGTGTTAAGGCAAAAGTTCTCAGCTAAGGTGAGTTTGCTGCGGGCATGCTTGCAACACTGTGCTTTCCAACTTGTCGTTGGAGCAAATGCTGATTTGTTGTTCCTAAACTATCCAAAACTGCTGCTTGCTCTTTCAGTAGAATATTCTCTTCTGTTAGTGTCGTCAGGACATTTTGCAACTGTGCATTTTTCTTCTCTAGTCGCCGCCTAGTCTGCTGGAGACGTCTGATTCTCCTCCTTGAGCGTACGTTCAGAGATGCAAGCCATGCTGCTCTTGACCTCAAGTGAGCCTTTTCTGGTGTGTCCACCTGGAAGAGTAAGCAAAGTATTTAATGCAATTCCTGTGATTCACATCCAAGCTTTATTATCAGAATTTTACATAATGAAAGCAAAAGTGTTTGCAATACCCAGAGAAAATTTTAAAGTTTGGCTCGCCACTCCTGCTGCATCTCCTATAGTTCCCTTGGAAAAGATACCTTAACAGCCTTCTCAATTGGAACTTCTACCCACTCACATGCTTAAAAATGGATGGGTTTGCTGACTTTTCAATGCAAACATTTTACATCATGCTGTTTAACTACTGTAAGTAAAAATTTGCACCAATGGAGTCAATGTAGTACAGTGTTACACTGTGCCTGAGCATGCACAGCTAAAACTTCTGTTAAAAATGCATGCCATATATTATACTTTCATCCTCATTCACTTCTGCATGAATGCAAGAAAGCCTTGACACATTTACCAGCTAATAGGCTAGTTTACATGGCCATTTACCTTTGCTTGTTCCCCTTGTCGTGGATTCTTGGCAGAGGGTGGAATAACGGCCAAGTTAGGGAGGTCCTGTGTACATTTATTGTCTATTTAAAAAATAAAGTTTGAAACATCCTTAATGTTGTCTCCTGAGGACATTGTGTAATGTCGGGCCTGGAATTAAGAACAAAGTCTTCCCATTAGTGTCGAGCATCATTCACGATTTATAACTGCTAGGTTAAATATTATCTGAATGCACTTTGTAGTGTTCTCAAAGCTGAAAGCCATCAGGTGGCACAAGTCAGTGATCACGGCCTTTTCTTATTTAAAATGATGCGAAAGCTCTTGATTCTTCAGTGTTGCTTTTTTTAGCCTTTACTGCATTCAGTAAATGGTGCTCTATTGTATGAAGTCCTTGTTTATAAGCGATCATCAGTGGTTGAACAAGGGTTGTCACTGGACTCAATGTTTTAACAAGGAGACTTGGGTTCATTGCAATTCATGTAGATTGCTACATTCTTTCATGTTTTTTAACATAGAAAAAGAAATTCATATAGTGCAGCATGTGACAACAGAGCATTTTTCTGATTACGCTATTATTAAACTTGCTTCCGAAGACAAGAACTAATCTCTTTATGAAAAGGACAACTTGCATTGCTTAATTGAATAAGAGCACTGCAACTCAAATTTGCTTGTCACTTTCGAAGCACTGTAGATCGTGAACAATGCTTCATACATAATCACAGCGCTAAAGGCTTATGTTCTTAAGACGGAAGATAACGTCTAAAAAAGTGTCTTTTTTCTCCAATCTTCTTAACAGTCTCAACCATTTGCCGTATGACTCCAAACTGAGAAGTATGTTGCTTTGGATAGTGAGCAAAAAGCAATGAACTGTGAAAAAATACTGGAACACTTGCTGGTGTAAGTGGCAGTGCTTCAGGAACTGCGCCGCTGCATGTAGAGGGTTCTGGTAGGATCTCCTTTAGGCCAGTTCCATCATCAACCACTGGTGCCTGACATAAATGTGAACCGAATGTTGAGCTTTACATCACAAGATACAGCCTCTGCTCTGTTAGCAAGCCACCAGGCAAAAGTGGTTGATAAGAATGACCTAATAATGGGGTACTCACTGGTATGAACAGAAAAGCATCTGTTAAATCGTCACTGTGCAGGCATGCCCAGCACAATGTCCTCCAGGCTGGCAGCATCTACAGCTACAGGTGCCTAAAATAATATCGTAGCTGATGAGCTCTCCTCATACTTAGGCTGCTATTCAGCAGATATGCAGAGGTGGAAGAGAAACATGATTGTACTAGAGTGCTCACCGGTATTAGTTCGAAGGCTTCAAAGGAGGCATCACTGCATCTGGAACGACATGGTTGACTCTTCTCTATGGTGACGTTGCTGAGAGACCCGTGTGCCTGGCAGAAGTTTGAATATTGTAGTGATCCAGCACCAGCACTATTGCATTCTTTGATTGTGCATAATTAGTGGCTCAATAATGTTCCATTATCATGTATTGTATAAATCATAACTGGCAGCAACAGCCAGAAGGGTGTTGTGCTACTTCAGTTGAAGCTAATAAAATCTTTCTGAACAAAGACCTGCCTAGTATTCTTTTTCTCACTTTTCTCAAACTTGTGCTCATTATCTGCTATTCTTACTGTGGGATTTCTTTGATGCAAATTTTATTGCATCTGTTATCACAATAGCTTGTCTGTACAGCGTTGTTGCTGTAGAAAATACAAACTTTACAGCTCTGCTGCTTGCAAAACACAGCGGTTATTCTGCCTTCAAGTAAATGCAGTGGTCAGAAAAGAGCACGTACCAGTTGCAGAAGTGAGGCCTCTGAAAAACCATCTTCCGTGCAGAGCTCCAGCTGCGTCTCCAGTAGGCCAGTCTCCTTACCGGAAAGGGTTGGTAACTATGGTAATAAATTGTCATTCCGGCCTATTAGTGAGTTCACAGAGAACATGGCACTCCAGCATTTTAAGACGAAAGATGACAAACATGTAAGTACTGTAGTGCATTTACCAGAATGGAGGTAGAAGCTGCACATGGTTCTGCCGTGTTGGTACTCGCAGCATGGACTTGCTGCTGCATGTTGGGCAGCTGCATAATAAAATAATTTGAGGCACACGTATGGCGAAATAGTAGTGTAAAACATGCGCAAGCAGGACGTAATTTGGCACTGTACCACATTATCGTCTGCCGATTGTGTAAAGCCCCTGAGGATCGGAACATGTTTGTGTTTTTCTGCACAGTGCAGTATATTGTTTGCCTACATGTGGAAGACACAGACTGTGTAGCATGTGCTTGATGCTCAGCTAATGTTCACTAAAAGTGAATGTTAGAATCTAGAAAAGTATAGCATCAAACAATTTGCTAGAAGTTGCATTCAATATAGCAACACCTTTGTATTTCATATGTATGTATCCCTCCATTATTTGGTGAACATTTCATATGTTGCCTTCAGAATTCCTCTCTTTATTACAGATTCTTCTTACCACATGAAAAACTGTAGAGGGAAAATAAAAATCCTCCAAAGTTTATAACAAATTGCATGGAAAATTCACTACATGTGATGTTCGGACTACAACTGCACTGGTGCACATGTATGTGAACAAAGCACACTGCCATTTCCCATAGGGTATATCTGGGTTCCAATTTTTTGCAGCTCTGCAAACCACAAAAACGACACATTTCATTGCACCCTTCAACTTGCCCACGGGGTTGCTTAATTGATGGGAACTTTCGATCTGGTTCTATTTTGCATGTTTTCAAGGCCTCGCCTTTGCATGAACGTCTAAGGAATTTATTATGTTAACTGCTGGCTTGCCATGCATTGTGTTTGGTGATGAGCATAGACCTAGCTATGCCTTTCTCTAGTTCTGAGAAAATGCGCAGCTTTTATCTCCTCTTTTCATCAAGTAACAAAGTACTGTCGCTGTGCTGCAGCATTAAGCCCCATTTTCTTTCTTCTTGAGATAATTTGTGCATTGTTGAAAAGTTACAGAAGCGATTCAATGGGCATTCCTTAGAATGCCTTTACAGAGACCTGATCATTAAGGTGGTACCTGGCAAATGACTATAATTAACTGAGCAGAACACAACATACTAAGCGTGGTGGCTCTGACGTGTAATTGTCGTTCACTAGTAAAAAAATTGAAATCGACAATGCTTTTCATGAAATAAGTAGGCCACATCAAAGGCTCTTTTACATCACCTGTAATGCCAATCTTTCCTGAGCACACATTTAACAATAATAACGAATAATAAAATTTATTCGTTCGTTATTCATTTCATTTCTGTCGTCCTTATTTTCATATTGCTACACATTGGTAACGGCATCGTACAATTACCTGATCGCTTATGGAGCGTTTTAATTATCTATGCACGTAGTCTTTTATTTAAATGGCACAATTAAGACAAGTATAATTCAATCACTGCATGTGTTACGTCAGTGACCTGACATATATTACTCACCCAAAGAGTAGGGACTGCGTCCTTCCCTAGTCGAACTACACAAGACGAAGTTCTGTCAAAGTTCTGCTGCTCGAAGTGCTTGGAGCATACGTGGGCGCGCTTTGGTAGCTTCCAAAATATTTCTGAATGGTGGATTGCCTCAGTCCACCTTTTGCATCGTTGCGGATCCCTGGGAAATCTGAAGCACAGATACGTCATTGTAAGAAAAAACGGGGGGGGGGAATAATCATACGTCCGGGATAATGTGTGTCAAGCATGCAGACGACACCCACAATCGCGAAGTACATGTTGCAGCTTATTCATCCACAAAAATAAATGTCACAGTTTCGCCCTAAGGGTGAAGCAATGAATGCGATAGCAACACAGCAATGTCATACGAAGTAAGGTGAGCGGCTTTGGTAGCAATATGAATTGTAGTAAACATGAGCTGATTAAGTAAGCAGGTGTGCTGCGGCGTAAGTAGACCGACACGAAGAGAGACTCGATGACCACGAGAAGGCGCGTGTGAAACGGTGGTGTTGATGAGAAGCGCTTCCCGTCGGCAGCGCGTGCGAAGGGACACACCTGTAGCGCTGCACTGCCGATCTGGGCAGCATTGCATGTGTAGCGTGCGTTGGGAAATCTGGTCCGACTATTACTAACTGAATGAACAAGCGTGGTGTGAGCGCGCACAAACAAACACGAATAGATCACACTGAATGACTGCAGACAACGACTGTCAAAACGCTGGCAGCAAGCATACGCCGCAGCGGGCGAAGGTACGTGCGGTCTGTCGCTTCAACGGAAACTGAGCGGCGAATGCACGGCGCATAAAGGTCAGAGCCGTGTAGAGATAAGAGACGGTGCGAGCGAGCGACGAGCGCGGTTGTTGGCAGAGTAGAAGTGCGCCCCCCCCCGCTCCTTCCGGCGCTGGCTTCCTGCTTCCTTGCTTGCGCGTGGGAGATTGAGTGCGTTCGCTCACCGTGATAATGCGCGTACCCGCACGCTTCCGCTCGGGCATACGGCGCGCGGCGAAGATTTTATCTATAGGGAACCTCACGGCGACGCCGACGGCAGAAATCCGGTTGAAGTGTCCATGTAATTGCTATCGCAATAATATTCAAGTTTTTCCCTTGCATCAGTGACAAAATTGAAGTATTTACTCGTGGAAGGTGATGTCCGGCTGTCCGACTTTCTTGCGTGATTTGCACCCAGGTACGCAACAGCTGGGCATCGCACCTCCGTGGCCGCCGGTCGCGGTTTGCGCGCACTTGCAGACGACAGACGAAACCAAGCACTTAGCTCGTGCGCGGAAGTTTCGTATAGAGTGAGCATCGTTCTAGCGAAAAAAAAGTGACAAAAACACTCTCTCTCGTTCTTGTTTTCTTCTCGCTACGGCGATGTTCACTTAACTAGAACCAACAAGCCCGGTTTTTCAACGTATAAAGAGGTTTCTTCTCAAGGAACACAACACCAGAAAGGCAATACATTGTTATCAAGCAAAACAGGTTTTCATGCAATCACGGCGCAGTTCTTTGTCGTGTTGAATGTTACAGAAGTTTCGTTGGTTTCGTTCTTACGCGCGTGAGCACCGCGTACTGCGTACGGTGCATCGCATTGTAAGTTCGAAGTTCGCGCCCATCTGCTCCGGCGAGCTGATTGGAGACGCAAGCGAACGATGCCACGCCAAGATGGCTGAACTTCCGGCTTCAGAAATGTGACATAAGGGCCTCTCCTGTTTTGTTTCCTTCCTCCATGTTCTTTAGAAAGGATATATATTTTTGTTCGGCATCGTAACGTACGTCATTGGGGCAGATATAAAAATACAAAGGGAATGAGTCAACCGGTGGTACCTAGGTGAAATGAGCGCCCGAGAAAGATGGACTTGTACAGTCACTTTCTTTTGGAAGCGCTGATAACGTTGCAGTTTAAACCACAGCAGAACTTCGTACATGGTATTTTCCCAACAGCTTTACAGAAGGCTAATCAGACCTGATATTATTAGACGTATAACTCTTTAGCATGGACACCTTCAGATGACCTTAATATATATACAATAAAGGGCTCTGTAATTTCCAGCGTCACTTAACATAGGTACGTTGGCGTACTTCATGTAATAAGCCCAGTCAGCCTACTCACATATACCGCATTACTAATAACATCTACCATGGCCTCGGCTACATCCCAAGCAATTGTCTCATTGCTAGAGACTCGGTAGGCGTAAGACAGGCCAAAATTCGAATAGGAATGCGCAGCATGGAATTAGTATGGAACCTTCAGTGATAAGAACGTATGCATTACACTCGAGTCTTTCCGGAATCGGACAGTAACATTCATTTACTCTGACTATCAATTTATCATCAGGGTTAATAAACAAAAAGCATGCTGATCTTCTATCGCTAGGTTTGCGTCGTGAAGTCGCCTAACCTTGCACAAGTTCTACAATTTTACGCTCCAATATTCCATCATCAAGAGCTCGGCGCTTTTCATCACGTGTAAGCTAAAAAGCTTCAGAACGTATAGTCAGAATGAAAACCTTTTGGACGCCGGAAGCTGAAAAAATATTTATATTTGTACGCCTTAGGCACGCATCGTGGTATTCGGATTTACAGCGTATGCCGGTCTAGAGTAAACAAAAGTTTTGCATAGTTTTACTGGCTGCGGACGTAGCTGCGTTGAAGATGAACTTATTCGCGGAGCCTCGACCGCGTAAACGTTTGACGGTGACTGTGCCATTGAACACCTATATTTTCTTTATTCTACACACAATTTTTAAATGAATGGCCTTCCAGCCAACGTCATACAGTACTTAAACCTGGTTAATTTTCAGCACAGCCATCTCAGACATGATGTATTAAGTATAAGAACAGAACTATTAAGTAGTACGTCATTATTATCACCAAAGAGAGGTAATACATATGTAAACAAATAAAGGATAATAACATTGCCATGAAATTTTACTCAAATCTCAGGACTACTTCAAAACTTCGCCCGTTCGTCTGTGTAACTCCATATGCTTTCTAGGAAACTGAAAGGACGAAATTCAAGAGTGAAATTGACATGTCCTGTGGCACCATGGAAGAAAAGGGAAGGTGTGCCTTAGTGGGACCATATTATCACGTAGTAGTGACGCTGAAGAAAACAGTCGTAAAACTGTGTATGACGAAACTGCTTCTTTATTGGGCGAACCTGTGCCCACAAAAGCAAGCTACACTCAAAGCACAACAATAGCGGCGAACACAGTCGGCGATCATCAAAAATCTGATCTGCGGTGAAAAGCGCCGGCTTTTATACATGCGTCATCGAATGTTCCAGATTAATCTCTGGTACCCGCAGTGTCTTCCAGAAAGTTCTAGACAATTCGCGTCAGTCATACAATCAGATAACATAAGCGTCGGTGAAAATGGGCAACGGAAAGAAGGATCGATAATGTTCTAGAAAATTCCGATACAGGCGCGTCCTGCGCCGAGTGATAACGTTTAACATTTGTTAGCCGGTGGAAAGCGGCCACCGGTGAAAGATAAACATGTACACGTGTCAATACCCTCCCCCTAAAAAGCATCGTCTCGATGCTACAAATGAATGTGAAAGCGAAAACAAAACCACGCGTAATAAAGAAAAAACTAACAAAGTAACAAAGTCCCTAAGTTCGTCAGCGGTCGTAGAAAGGCTTAAGACGCACCACGTGGATGACTTCAGGTCGGGCGCGGCGCCGCTGTGATTGCGAGATGCCGTCTGGCACGACCTCATATTCCAGTGCGCCAATACGTCGGATGATCTTATATTAGGCACCGTGCATTGCAGTTTGTGCGCGATCTATGCGCCACTACAAGTGAAGCTTTGGGACGGCCAGTGTCAAAACCAGCAAAACCGGAAAGACGCTCTATACATTCGCCGTGATACTTTCGATCGCTTATCACGATAGAAGACTGTCCGAGTTGTGAAAATATCAAAGTGCGCATGCTCTGCGTATGATAGCACGCGTTCGCAATCGATTTGAGCAACGGGAACAATTGTGAGCTTGATATCATCAAAGCGCAAGGCATACCTATCAAACGAGCGACGATAAGGAAGCCGTTGTCGTTCCGAATGGCGTATAATTTTCATCGCCTGTCTAGCGGCCGGCGTCGGCAATACTGGGGCGAAACATGAGATGTCGTAGCGCCATCTGAACAGTGAACGGTGCCCATAGCGACGTAACAGTTTCTCGCTAAGTCCTCGTCGGCGTATCGGAGTCCAGACCCAAAACGTTCGCCGGGCTGGTACTCGACGTAGCGGCGTCGAAGATTGTAGTGTCGGCTGTCGGTCCTCTGCTGGTTCTTGATGCGCAGGCGGGCGAGCTGTCGACCTTCTTCGGCACGCTGCAAATAGGTGGCAACGTCGAGGTTTTCGTCGGTGACGTCCGGTAGCATGGCATCAAGCGTCGTTGCCGGCTTCCTACCGTAGACCAGGTGGAACGGCGCCATGTGCGTCGTTTCTTGCACGGCCGTGTTGTATGCGAAGGTCTTGTACGGAAGGATGGCATCCCACGTCTTGTGTTCGACGTCGACGTACATTGCCAGCATGTCAGCGATGGTCTTATTTAGGCACTCGGTGAGGCCATTCGTCTGCGGGTGGTAGGCGGAGGTACGGCGATGGCTTGTCTGGCTGTATCGCAGGATGGCTTGAGTTAGTTCTGCCGTAAAGGCTGTACCTCTGTCGGTTATGAGGACTTCTGGGGCACTGTGACGCAGGAGGATGTTCTCAACGAAGAATCGGGCTACCTCGGCGGCACTGCCATTGGGCAAGGCTTTTGTTTCGGCGTAGCGGGTGAGGTAGTCCGTATCTACGACGATCCATTTATTCCCGGACGTCGACGTCGGAAAAGGCCCCGATAAGTCCATCCTGATCTGCTGAAACGGTCGGCGAGGTGGTTCGATCGGCTGTAGAAGTCCGGCTGGCCTTGTCGGCGGTGTTTTCCGTCGCTGACAGTCTCGGCATGTCCTTACGTAATGGGCGACATCGGCAGAGAGGCGAGGCCAGTAGAATTTTTCTTGTATCCTCGCTAGCGTGCGGGAAAAAATCGAGGTGTCCAGCCGTTGGGTCGTCATGGAGAGCTTGCAGAACCTCTGGACGCAATGCTGAGGGTACCATGAGGAGGTAGTTGGCTCGAAGAGGCGAGAAGTTCGTCTTTAAAAGAATGTCGTTTTGCAAGAAAAACGACGCCAATCCTCGCCTGAACACCTTGGGCACAATGACGGTCTTGCCTTCCAAGTAGTCTACAAGGCTTCTTAGTTCCGGGTCGGCTCGCTGTTTTTCGGCGAATTCGTCGGCACTGATGGGTCCCAAGAAAGTAACGTCATCCTGGTCGTCCTGTGGCGGCGGTTCGACGGAGGCGCGAGAGAAGCAGTGGGCGTCTGAGTGCTTTCGCCCGGACTTGTAAACGACGCTGATGTCGAATGTTTGAAGTCTCAGACTCCATCGTGCGAGACGACCTGAAGGATCCTTCAAGTTAGCTAGCCAACACAAGGCGTGGTGGCCGCTCACAACTTGGAAGGGCCTGCCATAGAGGTAGCGGCGAAACTTTGATGTAGCCCAGATGATGGCGAGGCACTCCTTTTCTGTTGTGGAATAATTTGCTTCCGCCTTCGATAGCGACCTACTAGCGTAACACAACCCTTTCTAGTTCGTCAATCCTCTGCACAAGCATGGCGCCGAGTCCTATGCTGCTTGCGTCGGTGTGGACTTCGGTATCGGCGTTTTCGTCGAAATGCGCAAGTATTGGCGGTGATTGCAGGCATCCCTTCAGTTCTTCAAATACTTCGCTTGCGGCGTCTCCCACTTGAACTTGACGTCGGCCTTCGTGAGGTACGTCAGCGGCTCGGCGATCCGTGAAAAGTCTGACGAAGCGCCTGTAATAGGCGCACAGTCCAAGAAATCTACGCACTGAATTGTCGACGGGCGGTGGAAAGTCAGTGATGGCCGCCTTTTATGTGGGTCAGGGCGCACTCCAGACTTGTTTATGACATGGCCCAAGAACCAGTGTTGCCAGGTCCGACGAGGCGGCGTAGCCAAAAGCTAGAGAAGTTGTAGCCCAAATGCAGCCAAACAGAAGAAAGTGCAAGATATTTCGTAGTCAAATATAGCCATTTTATTTGCAATTTTATTTGTTTATACATTTTCACATTCGACTAAAATGTCCGTGCCGCCGTGACGGTCAGCCCTTTACATCAACAAAAGTGACATCATGCTTGCACAGAACACTTTTTTGGTTGGCCCCGGAAGCTCTTAAGTTTCAGCGAATCGCTGCAGAGAGCGAAATCAGTGCTTTTATTTTATGACGGATAGTACTAAGTTATTATTTTTAGTTATTTACAGTAATATTAACTACGAACTCTTCTTTGAACTGTCGTGAATACAAAATAATGTTCAGCGTCATCGATCTCTCACGTTATCTCTGCCTACGGCGTAGAAGTTCAGCTGTCCAGCGATTTGCGACGGCGACGTGCTCACTGCTTATTTTTTTATGACCTAAAACAAGTCTTTCGTGCTATATCTCGTGTCTCATCGTCCTGTCTTGTTTTCTCATTTTCTTGTTTTTATTTTTCAATAAGCTTGGCCTGGATTAGCTGGGACACAAACTACCTATATAGTGTCAATTTACATCAACATGGCCGCCATCTTAGGTCTCCTTAAGAAAAAGGACAGGGTGTCGTTAAGAAAATGGACAGGCAACAGATGGCGCTCACTGTCTGAATCGGTGTAAGCGGAGCTTTAAAAGATTAGTGCGCAAACAGGCACACTAGTGTAAAAAGTGCGCAGTCGTTTTCGGCGACGAGCACGTCCCGAACGTAACTCGCTCGAAATGGTAAAAGCCGCGACGGCTCACAAAGAGCAATGGTAAACAACAAATTGATAACAGTGGTAATGCTGTGAAAGCCGGTTACTGTCAAAAAGTAAACCATGTTGATGGCTAATAAAGTTTTAGAAAGGGACCCCTTAAGTTTGGGGCCCGAAAGAGCTTTGCGGGTGTTAGTGTTGGGGCATGCAGGAATGAAGATTGTTTGAATAGGCGTTTTGTGTTTGTGAATAGCGTGTTGCGTTCAGCGTCACTACGGCTTCAAAGAAAAGCTGTTATAAATATTACAAAAATATACCATTTTATGATAAGAAAAGTAATTTAGACTTTAGTGTTTTCGCCTTTAATTACAATTTAGAACTTATTCTTATTAGCAGCAGGCAACTTGTTCTTAGTTTTGAGTAACCAACTTTACGCACCTTCACCCAACCAAGTCAATCCGTGATAGGCCTACGAGCCATGAAATCGACATCTGAATTCAGAATCAGCGGCGTATAATGAATCAATCTTCATTACACATGTTAGTTGAGAGAAAGCGATAACCGCAATCACTTCTTCTAGCTTACGAACTTCACGCATTACCACAAGTTGAGCCCAGTTTTCTGCTAAATTAGAACCGTCGCTTCGATGGGCGCCGCCATGTTTGTTGACGAAAGCTTTTGGGGCTCCCGTTAAATCGATGAAATAGCGTGCCTCACGCAAAACCCAAACACAGTTTCCGTCTTGCGCATGCGAATTGACTTCGACGTTATTTCTTTAGGGCCCCAGTACGTTTGAGGCCCCTATTCTAAAACTCTAATAATTGGATGGGTTTTACGTGCCAGAACCGCCATATGATTGGGAGGCATGACGCAGTGGGGGAATCCGGATTAATTTTGGCCACCTCAGGTTCTTTAACGTGTACCTAAGTACACGGATGCTCCTGCATTTCGCCTTGAATGAAATGCGGCCGCTGTGGCCGGGAATCAAACCCGCGTCCTCGATCCAGCAGCACGACACCTCACAAGTTAAGCTAAAACGGTGGGTGAAGTTCATGTGACGTGGTGCACCGATGTCATCGTGGCAAACACGTTTCGATATTAGCAGAATGACTATCTGCATTCATGACGTTACGGGCAAACCATCTAGAAGTAAAAGCACCAGAACCCACTTTTGGCTCGGGGTCCTGCTCCCATTCTTTTTATACGTTCTCGCATACTTAGCCCACTTCTCCATGTTTGGATTCTCCTCTCTGAGGAGGTTCCGATCTTACGTCCAACCTATCGAAATAAATCTTGAATCTAAGCACGGAACAAAATTCATCTAGCAGGAAAAGGAAAATGGCAGTAAAGCTTCGCGCCAGAAACGTGGAGTAGGTCGAAAGCTGTGCCCGGCGCGATACTTCATCTGGAAGACATGGCCATGAACACAGTGGAACGTGTCATCCATCCGTGCTTCCCTTCTTTCATGTCGGCGGCACGATCGCCCGACAGCCCCAACCCTATGTTATTGCTCTCCCTTCCTGAGCATAGCCATGTTAGTACACTGTACTGTGAAAAACCCACAACTCCCAGGTTCATCCCGACGCCCGGGGATCGGCTGCCTATAACGGTCAAGCAGGGTGTAAGTTTAAGTGCATCAAAGATCCAAGCCACCGGCACAGACAACGGCACAGAGAGGGAAGGAAAGGCGGGGGGGGGGGCATTTCGCGCACGCACACACGTACAGCGACGCGGCCGGCTCAGCCAGCTAAAACACAGCCTTTGAGACGTGCTTCTACCCGATCAGAGCCACCTCTAGAGCGTGGGTTAGGGCGCCACTTATAGCCCAAACACAGCCAAGTCGCAGATTTTCAGTAGCCCAAATATAGCCACATAGCCAACTAGTCCAAGTCGACGCTAAAAAAATTTTCCCGTAGGCCAATTTGGCTATATATAGCCAAACCTGGCAACACTGCTTTCCACTTGCGGATAGTCGATATAGCACCGCGTTTTTTTTTCTTTTTCGCTTCGAAATCTACCTCCATTGTATCTTTTCGACTTCTATAATCTAAATTACATATGTTGGTATTTTGTTCATGAAGAAGCAATCATTTTATTCAGACCACTCGTTTTCCATCTGTATATACGGTCTACACTGTACTACCGCGTTTTAATGAAGAGAGGATGCTTACTCACCAGCTGCCAACTAGATCATCATCATTAAGCCTACTTGCAGCACGACGCCATGTACCATCGATTTAGTTACACTTGTATTGTATGAACCGACACCGTTGTATGCTTGCAAATTTCCTAATTTCATGGGCCCGTCTAATTTGACTGCTGCTTGCTACTTTACGCACACACATCATTACTCTTATAGACCGCAGGTTTTCTGTTCCGCATTACATGACCTATACCTAAATTCTATATACTTTGCCTTAAATTCTACTAGAATAAGCTGCACGCCCTTGCTCTAAAATCCATTACTGCCGTTTTCCTATCTCCTAACCGTTACGCCTATATGTTCGCCTATCACGAGAATATACATAAATATTCTTTCTTCTTTCTGGGGTTTTACGTGCCAAAACCAGTTCTGATTATGAGGCACGCCGTAGTGGAGGGCTCCGGAATAATTTCGACCACCTGGGGTTCTTTAACGTGCACTACAACGCAAGCACACGGGCGTTTTTGCATTTCGCCTCCATCGAAATGCGGCCGCCGGGGCCGGGATTCGATCCCGCGACCTCGGGCTCAGCAGCGCAACGCCTTAGCTGACTGAGCCACCCCGGCGGGTATACATAAATATAATGAAAAAAAGTAAAAGCTCGTATATCCCGGCATCATATTCGCCAAATAGGAAGTTACGCGAAAACTTCAGATGTGTAAGTTTCAGTGTTATTTCCGCCGCAATGGCGACGCCTTTGTTGACTTCCATACAAGTCAGGTTGTCTCGTTTGTTTAAAAGTAAATCTGGAGTATTACGTGCCAGAACCATGAATACGATTAAGAGGCACGCCGTAGTGGCGCTTTTTTAGAACAGCACAAAGTTGGCCATTCCGCACAAGAGTTTATGGTATCTACGTTTAGCTTGTCTGAATGCCTTCGAGACGAGTAAAACAACGTGTAAGCGGTATGTGGCTCCCAACATCTGATTTTAGGAGAATGCGAAACGCTCGTAAGAAACGCTCTCTTAATTGTTCTTGGTAGAGAAACCATCAGCAGTGTGAAATACCATTTGCGGATATAATTACTACGTGCTTTAGTAAGGAAAACAAGGCTTCTGACAAGTTGCTGGGTTCATGAAGCTCAACCTTCTTTACTTATTGTCTGCGAAAGTATCGCATTTCTGCAAGGTGTGGTGCACTCTTCTGAAGGTGTTTGGAGGAGGGGAAGTTGTTTGAAAAACTTTAAACCAGCATCAATAAATATTGACGTTTCCAAAGAGTCAATACGTGTTCAGAAGAGCCTAGAAATAACCTCTCTTGGCCCCAATAAGAGATAACGGTACGCGAAGTCAGACAATAAACGCGATACAAATGCTAGTAAGGCAAGCCGCAAAACGGAATACACATGTAGCAGAGCTATCTCCCTAATTAAAACTAGCACCCTACGCTGTATAAAAAAAGCACCGTGCTACAGCTCCTTGTTCATTTCCGAAAATAGTCCCCTCTTCAACCGAAAAGGAATCCCGAAATCTGTGCTATCAAGGGATTCTGAGCGCCAGTGCGGACTCCCCACCATCTCGATAGAACTTAGGCATTCGGGTTAGGGTAGGTATACTCGTTAAATAACTATCTGAAACAGGCTAACTTGACCAGTCGTAGCTGCAGAGAGCAAGACAGTTAATTTTCGTTCGGTTAACCCTATGTTGCCCTGTGCGCTTTTTCGGTATTTATGCAAAGAAAAGAGTTTCAACTGCTAAATTGTATATTCATGTAAATAGTATGCTCTTATCTTTATATCACTTCCGCTATCTTCCTTGTCCTTTTACTCCCCTAGCCTATTCACCCACTGCCGACTGCCGTTCAAGTATCAGCAAACTGCGCCAGACAGTTACAGGGTGGTCCGCCCTAATTTTCGTTCCTCCTCTTTCCTTGTACCCCAATCGACAGCCAATTACCACTACTACTCTAGGCATTGTGAGCGGAGGAAGCGGGCAGAAAGGTTGAAAAACGTTTAATTGGCGAAATTACAAACTGCGTTCATTGTCTGAGGCTGAAAAAAACTCCGGCTCCCCGCTCTTCTCTCGCAAAACGTCCAACGACTCTCAAGGTTGCTTGACCTCGTCTCTGACTAAAGCTATGTTTAGAGCTGAAGCTCACATCCCACCCTACTTAGAAGTCCAAGTCCACTTGGAAAAGAAAAGCTACTGTTGCATTGACGTGATCGGGTGGGAAGTCTGGGCTGTCTGACTGGGCACTGATCGTTCAGCGGCAAAGCAGATGCAGTTTCTGCACTACGTGACACCGGGCGAGAAGTCTTCAAAGGTGGATGGTGCATTCTTCAACCCGAAAGGCATTTACGTCCATTTGAAAGTACCCTGGTGTGTGATGAATGTGGTCTTCTCCTGGTCTTCCTCTTTCTCTCTGATTTGCCAGTATGCACAGCACAAATCCAAGACCGCGAACAGGGAGCTGCCAGCAAGGTCATCAAAAATGTCGTCAGCCCGGGGAAGTGGCTGCAGGACATTCACTGTCATATGGTTCAGAGGTATGTAATTCACGCACAGCCTCTTTTTGTCGTTTTGCGTCACTACCACTGCTGGAAAGCCCCATGGGCCATAGGATGGTCGGATGATGTCACTCTCAAGCAGTGTCACTGTCTGACGCTCGAGAAATTGTCTATCACTGGCTGTGTAACAGTACGGCTGTCGACCGTAGGGCTTGGCGTCAGGCACCAGCTTGATCTCATGTTCGATGCCTTCATAGAGACCGATGTCTTCAGGGCTTGTGCTGAAAAGACCAGCATGACGTTGTACAATGCGCTTTACGGCTGCTTGTTCTTCGTGATTGAGCTGAGCTCCAAGGCAGATGTCATTCAGGGGATCGTCAGGGACGTTAGCAAGTGGGTCTGAAGGCAATGGGCTGGAAGAGCTTGTCTGGAGTGGGCTTGTGGGGCATGTTGTTTCCAGTTGAACTAGGGCCGCCTTGTTGAGCTGGCTCCACAAGGGTTCATTCTCGTCTGGCTCGTACTCGAATTGAAGTGGCTCTGCCGTGGGCTGCGAGGGATCAAAACGTGACAATGCAGATGTTGTCAAAATTACTGCATTTGACATTCTTGGCAATAGTTTCTCTTTGCACTGCACGACAACGTTGGTAGATGGCTGGCAGATCACAGGCAGCTTAGGAGGTTTGAAGTGAAGTTCAGCTTGAGCTGCGTAAAACCAATCCTCTCCCAGAATGAGGGGAAGGGCGTTCCGTTCAAGGATGGCTGCTTCGACAACTGCGGATAGAGGCCCAATAGTGATCCTCAAAAAGACAGATCCTTCCGGCATGACGGAGCTTCCGCCGGCGACAAGCAAAGGTGGCTTGGTCCACGGTTCGATGTTGAGGTTTGATGCTAAGCTTGCTGCAATAATGGTGACGTTTAAACCGCTGTCTGGGAAAGCACTGATCTCTCCCAGTCCTTTGACGTGAGCAGTAGCGACGGCACATCTGAACTTGGATCCATACAGGTTGTCACCAACACGGCCAACACAGGCTGTTGGTGCTTTGGGGACTGTCGGCTTGTTGTCACCCGAAGGTTGCTTTGGTGTAGTACATTTACTTGCTAGGTGACCCTTCTCTTGATAGTTGTAGCACACCGCATCTTTCAAATCTTGTCCTTTTCTGTATGCTGGGGCACCATACTTAGCTGAAATGGCTTCATACCTCGACTCTTGGTCCGCAGGTGGTAGGCTGTTAATACGAGGAGGCTGTGTCATGCGTGTGGTGTGCTGGAACGTAGATGGTCGAGCAGTCTGTGAGGAGTTCACAACACTGTCAGTTCTGGCAGTAGCACTCTGGAGCTGGGGGCGTCCCGGCTGTCTTGCGAATTGCTCTGCTGGCTGTGGAGATCGGATCAGGCGGGCGTGGTACACGGCTCTATCCACTTCGGATACAATGCTGAGGAAGTCGTCCATGGTATGGGGTCGCAGAACAGCGATGGATGTGGCTACCTGGTCGTCACGAATGCCTTGAACGAGGTATTCGATGCGTTCCTTGTCAGTAATGGGAACTGGACAATGTGACATGGTCTTGAGCTTTGCAAAAGTGTACTGCTGCAGGCTCTCTCCGGCTTTTTGTGTGAGGGCTGTGACCTTCTGTTGCCACTGTATCATGGAAAGTTGCTCGCCGAATTGTTCTTGGAGTCCGGCCTTCCAGATGGTCCATGTGGTAAGCTGTCGCCCTGTTGAGGCATGCCAGTCTGCTGCGACTCCACGTAGCTTTCCTTGCGCAATGGCGAGGAGAGTTGGGTCTTCCCATCGTGCAAGTGGTTGAATGCGCTCGAGCTCTTAGATCCAGTGCTTGAAAGTAGGGGTGCCACTTCCGTTGAAGGTAGGCAGCGAAGCTGAGAGGTCTGGTAGCGTTGTCACGTGCACTAGGTTCGCGTGACTTGCTATCGTGGTCATCATAATGGCCATGTTCTGATGAAGAAAAGCTGCCATGCGCTGCATGTTCTCTGCTGGGTCTGACGTGAAGGCTGGCATGGCTGGGAATGACGTCGTAGACACTGGCATGGTCGGAAACGACGTTGAAATCTCGGGCACGCATGGCGCGGGTTCGTGGTTTGGCGGTGGGTCTTTCGCGGTATCAACCAAAAGTCGGTCGATTAGTTCCTCCTTGTTGCCGGTTGTGGAGAGGTTTCGGCGTTGCAGCTCAGTTTTAATCGTGCATTCAACGTGGCGAGGTCTTCTGCGGTGGCAACACGCCAGTTGATGAACGACATCGTTGTTCACACGCCGGGCTGGGTAGGCTTAGGAATGGTTTGGCGTTCAACGGCGCTCAGTCGAGGGCACGGCGGCTTACTTGGCGGGCGAAGTGGCTGTGGCAGGTTGCGGATGTCGACTGCGCCATGTGTGAGCGGAGGAAGCGGGCAGAAAGGTTGAAAAATGTTTAATTGGCGAAATTACAAACTGCGTTCATTGTCTGAGGCTGAAAAAAACTCCGGCTCCCCGCTCTTCTCTCGCAAAACGTCCAACGACTCTCAAAGTTGCTTGACCTCGTCTCTGACTAAAGCTATATTTAGAGCTGAAGCTCACAGCATAAATGTCGGCACACAATGTGATTGCCTTGCCGGCTATACCGATGAGCACAGTGGGTCGAAATTAAAGCATCGCCTTACCGACACGCAGCAGACAGAGACGAATACGAGTTTTTTTCGCAGTAGCGACAGAGCGATCGACTGCCACAACCGGTTGACCTCGGCGCACGCGAACAGCTCTTCGGTGTCCAGGTACTCCGGCACGTTAACGTCTCCACCACGATATCCGTGTTGGCGATGCCGCTAACCTCCATTACGGGACGTCAAGGTCGGGCTGCTGCCGGTTTTCGCACCGAATACTTGGTGAGTCTGCTAGCGGAGGCTTTTTCAGCGGTGCGCGCGTGCCGACCTCATGATGATGAAGATGACGACCTCATGTACAAACTGTGGCATATACCCTCTATGAGGGACGCGACTTCCTCTTCTTCGACCCAATTGGCAAACACTCAAATTTTTCTCGCCCCCCCCCCTCTTTTTGTTTTTCAACATAATGATTGTATTCTCTTTCTTTTCACCACCCTGTTCTTGGTAAATCTTTCTGCCTGACAACAATCCAAATGTCCGCCTTGAGCGAGACCCTTATTTTTTAGCTTAGTTTTCCTTTCAGCATGGAAACTTTGCTTACGAAGCAATGCGACACAGGATTCTTTTCTCTTCTTTAAGGCTGATTCACACTAGGCCGACACGTCACCGATTTTGGTCCGCCGACTGTTGGTGACGGCGTTTTCCTTCCGTTGCACCGTTGGCCACAGCGTTTTCCGTCCTGTAAACTGCTGGCGTCGTCCGTCGGCCGACCAAAATCGTTGTCATGTCGGTGTAGTGTGAATCAGCCTTTAGCAAGCACGTCATCATTGTGGGTATGCGACATTGCCTCTAGGGTTATGGTAGATTGACAAAGATTTAGGTATTTATGTCGGTAGTTTTAAACCGCAGCTTCGTAGTTTCACTACCTTCCCGCAAAAATGGGCAAAAGTGGAACCAGAATTATAAATATTGCTTAATTTCGGCTCCATTATTAGAACTAGTAAAGGTACATGAATGAAATTTTGCGTCCTAAATGAAAATTTTTTAAACTCTACTTTATCTAAAATTTAGAGCATGTAGTTGTCGGGCTGTTTACAACAGAATATTGCAATATTTGGCAATCTTCAAAAGCAAATTATCCAAAAAGTAAAAATTCAACATTGTTTTGCGGCGTCCAGGAAATAGATAAATATGTCCTAAAGCTACAGAGCAAGCCGCAATGCCGTACATGCGGTAGTTTCTTCTAAATATGGTCACAACTGAGACGCATTTCGCAAAAACCATGTATCTCATGCTTGTGCTTGAACATTTATTTTTAGATCACATTAATATATTTCTTTATATTATATATAGTTGGATTCTACAAGAATTAAGATTTTTATGGTATATACGATAAATTTATATCCTAAGTAGAAGGGCCGCCACGATTGCTCCAAAAGTACTGGAAATGGGGGGCCCGTGCCGCCGGAGTGGGACCGCCACCTTAAGATACAGGAAGAGATAGGCGTTCATCACTGAACAAGCAGGGATAGCCGAGATTATAGTTGAGATTAAGAGAAAGATATGGAGCTGGGCAGGCGACGTAAGGCGTAGGGCAGATAACCGATGGACTCAGAATTACAGATTGGGGTGCCAAGGGAAGGGAAGCGCAGTCGAAGACAGCAGAAAATTAGGTGGGGTGATGAAATTAGGAAATTTTCGGGCACAAGTTGGAATCAGTTAGCGCAAGACAGGGGTAATTGGGCGTCTGAGAATTGGCTCCCATCTCCCCACTGAATCGCTGTTGAAATTGTGACTAAGAGCAGAAACGCTAGGCCCCCTGCGCGCGTATACAGTTTAACCAATATGTGCGAGTAACTTGGTGGCACGTAACGCTTCCTGCAACATTTTAGCTAGCTATTATCTCCACTGGAAAAAGTATTCTATGTATACGGCTGCACATAACAGCTGGCGCAGTGTTCTGGTAACCGATGTATCGGTAACAAACGCTCTAGTAACAGAAATAATACCAGTTCCTCGATTGTCGAGGATCTACGAAATCTAGTTCTGTGCAGTGCCGTTGAAAATGCTTCTGCGCATTCGCTTCGTTCGGTCTGCAAATACCTTGCAGTCTCTTGGCCGAATCAATCTTAAGTGCAGCGTTTTTCCAGCGTACGTATTCATGTGTTGCGCCTTTTCGCTGGTTCCACCACAGCTATTATCACCGAAGCTTGTCACAAATCCTGGTTTTGTAAAGTGGTTTTACGTCATGACTGCGTATGGTAGTTGAAGCCGGGAAATTCAGTTTGCTTTAAAAGTCTCAGTGCGAAGCTCATTCATTTAATTAAGGACATGGTCAAACCGAACTTCATAGTTTAATACGTAAATTTCAGTACGCGATCCGGAAATTCCATAAATTCCATTTGTAAAGTTCAGCGGACGCTACCTCTACTGAGGCATACTCGGGAATTTGGGACATCAAGATTCGTTTCCCTGTTGTTCCGTCACGCGTCATTCGAACATTTTTCTCGCCTTCTTAGTAGTCATTAAGCATAACGGGAAGTAGCGCGACGAAACGACCCACAAGAACGAAGTCCCGCACAAGAAGAAACAGGATGCGTCCCTCTTTTGTTCTTGTGTGCCGCTATACTTACCGTCATGCTTAGTGTAAACGCGCTAGACCAATTTTACATTCTATCAGCAGATATTACATCTCTCAATCTTTCCTATGTGAATGAAGACTGCTTTCGTCATTTCATTTTCTTCCTAGAAACACGTTTCACGTCTTTATATCGTGGCTCGCCCCTATGCATGGCTTTCACTGCGTTGTCAAAGTGCTTTGCGCATCGGTGGCAAACTGGTGCTTCAATAGGAGGTTGAGGCGATTTTTCGTTACTAAAGTTTCAAAACTCACCTTTAATTATTGGATTTTTTTAATGAGAACTTCCCGCGTTTTGTTCGCACGTCCGGCGTCAGGTCGGGCAGCAGCCTGTGTTGCACAATAATAAACATGTGTCAGGTGGCGGAATTTCAACCAAGGTCCCCCAGGGGGCGCTGTAGACCGATACTCGGCTAGGTGACTATTTGTCGCCGCCCCGTTTCAAAGGGGATGCCAATAAATCATCATCATCATCAAGCGACTAATGAGGCCACAGACGCATGAGTACCACGAGAGAACAAGTCCTTTGTTAGGGCTTTCTATGGGCTTTGCGACACTTAGCGCGTTATTCACGTTAATAATAATAATAATAATAATAATAATTTACTTAATGTACGCAGGAACAACACTGAGGTCTGGGTGCAGCTGTTTAAAAACAAAAAAAATTGATAAACAGCTAGATAATCAACAATAATACAGCAATAGCACACAATTGAGAGACGGAGAACATGTGTGGAATGAGAAACTATGACCACGGTTATGAACAACAACAACATCAACATCAACAACACCAATAATAATAATAATAATAATAATAATAATCACTACTACAAACCAAACCTCCCGTGGTTGCTCAGTGGCTATGGTGTTGGGCTGCTGAGCACGAGGTCGCGGGATCGAATCCCGGCCACGGCGGCCGCATTTCGATGGGGGAGAAATGCGAAAACGCCCGTGTACTTAGATTTAGGTGCACGTTAAAGAACCCCAGGTGGTCCAAATTTCCGGAGTCTCCCACTACGGCGTGCCTCATAATCAGATCGTGGTTTTGGCTCGTAAAACCCCATAATTCAATTTTTTTGATACAAACCCAACTCCTGGGCATGTTACCTTAAGATTACACTACATTTCAGACGTATTACTTTCATTATATAAATTCTAAGACGATGTCTCCTGAAACATTACGGCTACCTTTTCTACCTGTGAATGCTCTAGGATCAAATGGCCTGTTTTACACCAGATAAAAAAAAGATGGCGGTAGCATAGCTGCTGCGTTTTAGTCAGTAAAACAATTGCCACAAAATAACGCGTATCAGTCTTTCCCATTCTTCCCTCGTGACAGCTAGCTGTACGAGACACTGTTTACACTTCACGGCCTTCGAGATCGGCTCACATTCCCCAGTCCTTTCCTCGTAGCAGGTAGCGCTACGTAGAAGTTATGCGACGTTGTCCCACATTCGGGATCGTGTGTTGCTTGGGGTTCTGCGAAACATTACCAAGATGGTTGAGCAATTTGTAAGGTGAGCAATTGTGTGTGAGTAACGCGAGCCTGTGTATTTCCGCTTCGATGTGGGTTGATCCTGAAGGTGGTACAATGTCGCACAGAAACAAAGCGAGACAGGAACCTACCTACCTACCTACCGCTATCGACAAATATCTTATACGTGTTTTATATTGGCTTCACCACAGTGCATTTGCGTTATGCGGGGAAGTGTACACAATGTACTGCGGTGAAGGGGCACCAAAGCTGGAACGCGGACTGGTCCGTTAGTTGCGGTCTCGCCGAGGCCTCCGCGTGCGGTGGGGTGTTCGCATACATGACTGGCTGTCCGCGGACATTCGATCGCATACACACGGCCTCCGCGACCCCGACCCACGGATCACACTGGCTCCAGCTTTCATCTCCCCGCTGCCACTTAGGTGGCCTGGAAATCCTGCACCGCCCACTTCATTATGATTTCAGGTGCTCTCTGTTTGACGGTATTTTTCTTTTCGAATGCTTAATAATATCATTGCCATATCTATTATATGCGTTCAATAATGACAAACCCAGTGCTTCACCGCAATACATACTAGTATTGCGGTGAAGCTTTACGTCCGTCATCATGGAACGCATATAAGTGCCTTGCCCCGCTATGTGCCTGGTAGAAGGCAAAGAATGCTTCATGTTAGTTAAAGTTGCGTAGTTTTTACAGAGAAGCTGTGTATGGCTAGGGCATGTCCGTTGTCCGTCATCATCATCATCAGCAATGGCTCGAGCGTTGTCTTCTTCCACAGCTCGTTGGCGCCCCTGCGCAACCGCACGAACGCTCTCGTACCACTGCTCGTGCGTTCGTCGTCGTCTTCGTCTACAGCTGGCTCCATTATGTAAAAAAATATCATCATCACATCTGTTTCCACCGCATTGAAGCGCACTTTAGCTGCCACCTGTGTCATTGAAACGCAATATACCTTCTCTCTGGCGGCTCTCAACGTCAGTCAGGTCACTGCATCTGGATGCGCCGGATGTGATCCACGACGCCCTACTAAGATAGGTATCCTTCTTGTGTCTCTCCGAGACGTGGTCCGATTTCTTAGTTCAAGTCGACGGCTACACCGGCGTAGCGTGCGACGGTCGAGTCGCCGCCGTCGCGCCCTACGACGTTTCGTCCACCACCCAACAATTAGAAAGCGCGGCCTGTTGTGCCGACGTGTGCGCCGTAAAGACCACCGACGGGACGGTCGTTGCCAGCGTGTACGTTCTACCTGACTCTTTCACGCGCGACGTAGAGGACTTTATGAACGACCACTTTGGATGGCTGCTCGATCCGGCCGACGACGATCAAACTCCTGTCCTGGACTCCTCGTCGTTGGCGATTTCAACTAGGACGTGTCGCGGCCAGATGGCAATTGGCAATGGCTACCCTCGTTTATGCTCGAACGGTTAGAACTATATACAGTGCTACACCGATCCCAAGGTGCCAACGACCACAAAAACGCACGTGTTTGGACTTTAACTTCGCCAAGAACCTGTCCATCGTCGTCACCGAACCCATGGCGGTCTACCATAGCGACCACAAAGCAATAGTAACTTCCGTAAAAAACAAACACCAATACATTTATGTATCTCTGTGTTGTAGATTTAGATATACCATTTATACAGCTTCGCTAGTTATCCAGCTTCACAGAGTGGAATGGCTCATCCATTTTTTTCACAGCTAGGGGTAAAAAGTGCCAGTTCTTGGCGAGATTTAAATGCCTCTAAAGGGGATATAAGCAATTTGGAGGCAATGAAGTGAAAATTATGGTGTTGGTGCAGCACTGGCTTTCCAGTCTAAGCCGCCACTTCAGGTGATCCATCGCGGCACGAGCGCTGTGCTGGTCACGACACATTATAGTTTATATATATATTCATTTCTATTTCTACTGAGGGTTATTTAAAGGGAAGCGAAATGTGAAGTGAACAATGAGCCGTTTGCGTCACTTCGAAGCGCGCAAGTTAGTCTGGGCTGCATCTGCCTCGATGGTTGCCTTTATCCGAATTGTGCTTCTCGACACGCGAGGCTCATCGCGCCCTGCTTACGTTTCTGCGAGGAGGAGGAGGATGAGAGAAAGAGAGAAGGCAGCCCTGTTAACCAGAAATGCGTCTGGTTGGCTACCCTACTCTGGGGGACGGGAAAGAGGGAATAGAAAGATGAGATAGAGAGAGGAGGGGGGGGGAGGAAGGACACGGTGAGCTCGCGCATGCACGCAGAGGACCTGAGCTACTCAAAGGCGTTCACATACGCCAGTCGCCCTCAAGAAAAACAACATAACCTTCACAGCTATGTGGGCCGACGAGATATGGGCATGGTCTTCAAGGAGCACCTGCACGGACAACGGCCGATCGTCAAGTCGTTGCATTGTGTTCGATAATGTTTGTCTTTCCGACTGAAATCGATCGCAGTGACACAATAGATGTTCGATGTTCTCTTCGCTGCCACAGACGTCGCACGTAGCACTTTCGGTCATTACAATCAAAGCAAAGTACGCCTTCGTGAAAGCCACACCCAACCACAGCCGGTATAGAAGCGATGCGTCACGTCGGTGAATCCCGGGTGGAGGTCGGATTTGGAGCGAAAGGTTCAGTTGGTGTAGCCTGGTGCGCCTTATATTTGGGGTGTTCCACTCTGTTAAAGAGAGATTGCGTGCCAGGTGACCAAGCTGCCCTGCAGCGTCTGTCCTGGAAAGAGGAATGGGAAGGCTGTGTTGTTCTTCATGTGACTCTCGGGCAGCTTTGTCTGCGAGATCGTTTCCACTGATCCCGCAATGGCCAGGGAGCCACTGGAAAATAATTTCGTGGCCTTTCTGTTTGACGTCGTGGTGTAGTTTGACAATTTCGCACGTTAGTTGTTCGTGAGCTCCACGTCAAAGAACTGCCTGCATATTGTGTAAAGCCGGTCTCGAGTAGGAAAACATGGCCCCTGTACCAGGACTCTTTGCATCTATAAATTGAAGTGCACTGCGCAGAGCCGTGAGCTCTGAAGCCGTGGACGTCGTGACATGTGACGTCTTGAATCGCATTCTTACTCCTCTCGTTGCAGTGGCGTAGCCAGAAATTTTTTTCGAGGGGCGGGGGGGGGGGGGCTCAAGTTGCAAGGCGGGCTCCTGCTTATAAAAGTTGTCGAGGCATCAAATACATCAATAATAACTGCATTGCCATTGCCAATGCCATTGTATATTAGGTGCTGAAAACAAATTATTTAACGCTACGCACAGTCAAGACAAGTAAATTATGTGTTTATTTCATAAAAGAATAGCTTCGTATGTCCCAAAAATTGTGGTAGTAATAGCTGATATCAATGCTTCCGCGTTTTTTTTCTAGTCTATCTAATAAGCAAAGAAAATATCACGCGAACTTTAGAACTATATCAGTTCGAAACCACAAAAGCAGTGCATGCAGCTGGTATGAAAAACGTAAAGCCCATAAAATGAACAAGTTGACAAATATTTTTATGAATCTTTGTCATTTAACAACCTTGTTTACATTTTTGTACATATGCAACGGCCAGGGAAAAACCTCAATGACGCTGTCCTTCGTTGCAATGGATTGCGGAGCAGCAGATGTTACCGGTCGTATGTTGTAATTGCACCGAAATTATAGTTGCAACAACGAGTACATATAAAAAGCAGAAGTTCCACAAAATATACATTAGAAATGCGAAGATAGAATGGAATATACAAATGCCAAGATAAACGGCAAGAAAGTGTCGCGTGAAACCAAGTTCACTGCTTGTATACACAAAACCTCGCAACAAGATATTTAAATATACGTATAAGTCTGCAGTAAATCTACGTATGTAAGGAAATGTCATTGTATATAATGTGTCAAACAAGACAAATAAACATGTTGCGCAGTCACAGATAGTAAACTTCACGCATACGAGTATAAAGACAGATGATCCAGACAAGAACAAAACTATGAACTCAGAAATTGTGATATGCATTTGGGCCATGCTGCGATTGCGACAGCACCATGTGGCTAGAATAAGAGATAAAGAATGCAGAAATCAATACGAAAATGCGTATTTTAACTGCCTGCACAGCGGCAACAATTATTGTCCACCCAAGTCAAAGGAAGCTATTGCTTCGTTTCAAAAAAGAAGTAAATACATGTAGCTAAACAGGAAAGAAAAGGACAAACGAAAGCCACAGATGATGCGGCAAGTTGATTTACCTGACATCCGAGTGCGTTTTTGGGAAACGCCGCGGTGTGCCGGGCTTTCAATGAGCAAGGTTTGTCAAAATTGGTTATTGATGTCCCCGTAATTTTTGTATTCCCAGGATAATTTTGATCATCATGCTAACTGTTACAATAAACGGTAAAAATTTCTGTGGTTTTAAAAGCTAATGAACAGTCATACGTTTTCATAATTACGAGCTTATATAGGAACGTGAAGGAACAGATATTTTTACAGGCATTCATTTTTGCTGCTTCGCTATCTAAACGATAAACTTCACTCGGCGGGGAGGTTTAGCGAAGCGTTCAGTAACTTCGGACACGTTAATGGCGACGTCTCTGTGGGCGTATAGAAGCGCGAGCATAACCATGCGTTCCTCATTGTAAAGCGCAAGTGCTTTTTTTTAGTAATCTCATGTTTGAAAATCTCTCTGCGCTGGCAGTGGCACTGGAAGGGCGACTAGAATATGCAGTAGTTTGTACCAGAGCACTGCACGGGCCGATTTTTTCAGCCCGGACCCGGCCCGGGCCCGTTTTTACGTTGGGCTGCCCGCCCGAGCCCGAACAAAACTTTTATGGCGAGACCTGGGCCCGGCCCGCGCCCGGAAATAATCTACGTTACCCGCCCGGCCCGGCCCGCCACCCCTTTACCTTAGGCCCGAGGCCCGGCCCGAGCCCGGCCCGAGCCCGGCTCGAAACCGACCCGAACCCAGCCCGAGACCGAAAAATACATGTTTGTCAGAGTTGAGACGCCCGAGAATAACTCGCTGCACGTTACACGCACACCACCAGAAAGCCCGAGCCCGGCCCGGGCCCGGGTCAAAAAGCACACGCCGTGCCCGAGCCCGGCACAAGCCCGTGAAAAAACTGCTCTACCCGGGCCCGGCCCGGCCCACGGGCCGGGCCGGGCCCGGGCTTTCGGGTAAGCCCGAGCCCGTGCAGTGCTCTAGTTTGTAGACATGTACATATAACCTGCAGTCTCCATGAGAGAGGGCATCTATTCCTGTGCTAAAACCTAAATACACTTCGATATCGTTTCCTCAGCACCACGCTCGACAAGGTAGACAGCCGTCCTCTTACGGAAGCCACAATTCTTGGTCCCTGGTCCAAGCCGACGTCGGAACGAACTGCTTTAAAAGCGCTATTACGCTTTTTAAAAGAAACAGGACTTAGTGAAAAACTATAGAATGTGCGGACTGATAAGTTTCTTTTAGTTTTCTTTTTAATCTTCTTTTGTTTTCTAATCTTTTCTGTCCTTACCCCATCTCCCTGTGCAGAGTAGCCAACCGGACACTTAACCTTGTTAACCTCTCTGCCTTTCACCTCTTATTTTCCTTCCTTCCTTCCTTCGATATCATTGACATCCTTGTTTACGTACCTTGCACAAACAGTAAGCTGTTCGATTCCAGCAATATCTGTCGTTTCGTCAGCAAGTACGCAGAAGCAGCCTGCAGCGTTCACTTTTGCATCTAGGCTTTCTTTGATAATTTCACCACAAATTTCTATAATTTGGTTTTGTACGTCTGGTTTAAATACGAGGCATTACTGGGGCAACTTTCCAAATGGTTCTTCAGATGTGTATCTCCACAATCAGCTCGCATGCGAAGAAGCGTTCTGGAAATACCAGTATTTTCCGCGGGGGCTTTGCTTAAATCCATAGGACCAGTGTCCCTATCGCCACGGAGAGCAAGACCTTGCCGCCCGCAAAAAATAACTGTCTCAAATTAAATAGGCCGTTGAGTTTCTTCTGTTTTCTCTTATTTTACTTTGCCTGCCCGGGTCCAGCTTATCGATCACATTGGGCGCGCTTCCTGAAAATGTTTTGAGAAAATTATCTGATGCCAGCTGACAGGTCATGGTGATATTTAATATTTTCGTGTGTGTGGAAGATTGCGAGCGCGTGCTTCCATTTCTGGAACAGCTTGGACACGCGCGTTCGAGTGCGTGCATGTTGGCCCAAGTTTATAAAAACATTAAACCCAGAAAGTTCCAGAATTAAAAATCAGAAGCACGTCTTTGGAAATGTCAGTGCACTTTTCGCGTCAAAAGTGTATGAGGACTTTATACCCATCAAGTTTCGGAATTGAAATCCATGCGCTCCGTAGATTCCGGTGCCGCTGCGAGATGCCGCGACGCGCCCGCTCGCTATCGAAAATCCCTTGCAACTTTGTGCTCGGCTGGGGCTCCTTACGTTATGTGACTCCAGGTGCATGGGCGTTTCCACGAAATCCAGCCCGAATTGGCAATTTTCGCGCCGAAATGTCTTTTCGAGTGTCAAAAATACATTGTAGACAAAATCCACAATGATTTCCGGCGCCGGTGGTTGTTTTGGTCGGCGGTGCATGACAGCACGAAAAAAATTCGGGGGGGGGGGAGGGGGGCTGAAGCCCCATCAGCCACCCCCCCTGGCTACGCGCCTGTCTCGTTGGTGTAAACACAGCACCGCCAGAACTGGTCGATGTAGTAGATCCGTCCGACAAACACCATAGAGGAGACATCGGCCTGGCCGCAGGGGCGTACCCCGATGTAATCGAGGCGCCGTATGCACTGACAGTTGCGCTATATGACGTGCGGGGTCTTTCCACGGTGAGTCCGGTGAGGTGGTGGCAAGGAGTCCGGGCAATGTGCCTGACATGTGCATGCATTGTCTCGATGGGGATGTGCGTCGCGATTGAATAATATTGAGCAATGGCGATAGTTTATGCCGTTGACGCACTGCGTGCTACTCCAAGGCATATTCTAAGAGCTTGCGCCTGAATGCTCTGAATTGTATGCAAATTAGGTTTGCAGGTGTTGGATATAACAGGTAGGCTTTACCGGAGGAATCCAACAAACACCCTGTATATCTGTAACATGGATTGTGTGGATACCCCCTAGTTCTTTCCTGCAAGGAAGTTGAACAGATGACAAATAGCCATCAGGTGCTTTTTCACGTGGTTGACGTGAGGAGTCGAGGACAAATCTCTGTCAATCACAACTCCCAAGAACCTGTCACTCCTGCTGAACGATATCCCTTGTCGGTTGATTGATATGCCGTATGCAGACATTGGCTTCCGCGTAAATGCCACCACTGCGCACTTTTGCCACGTCACCTCCAGTCCTAGTTTACAAAGGTAGCATGATGTTGATGAGGCCGCCTGCTGAAGCCGAGCGCGAAGCTGAAGCCGTGTCCCCCCCCCCCCCCCCCCCGACGTCCAGATACAGATGTCGTCGGCGTAGATAGAGAGTCCAACGGGGCTTGGCAGGTTCTCGATTAGTCCAACAAGGGTTAAATTAAAGAGCGTCGGGCTTAGTACTTCGCCTTGAGGGACTCCGACGGCTACTGTAATACTGGGGTGTCGGGCCATCCCCGGTGAGCACGTAGAATGATCGCTGTAGAGGTAGCTGCGAACCCAGAGTTATGTCTTGCCACCAATTCCTATTACTTCTAGCACTTCCCGTCTGTAGCACATTTTTCTTTGCGACGGACGAGCCCTTTCTCTCTCTCTCTCTTTTTTATATTCTTTTGTAATTAGTGAGGCGTGCGTGTGCTTCTTTTTTTCCGTTTCTGCTGCTTGCTTTTTTGTTGTTGTTTTAGTTCTGTTCCTAATGGCGCCACTCTATTTTTCGTTGCTTTACTTTCGTCTCTGTGAGCTCTTATCGAATTACTTCTTTCCTCTTTACTTCCCTTCTTCCTATCTCTCACTTCTGCTTTTTACCCTCCTTAATAAATTGTAGGCAGCCTTTGTGCTCCTTTCGGTGGCAATTGCCCAGCCTGCGCCCTGGCCTATTTCCCTCTCTGAGCATTGTATATGTTTTTATATCGACTCACTCACTCAATCAATCAATCAACCAATCAATCAATAAATTTTCATTAACGTGCCCAGGAACAACCTGCCAGTCTTGGTACTGGCGCACGCGAGAATTGGGTTAATATACGTACACTGTCGGAATCACCGAGGCGCCGTCGACTGCCCATCAGATGGCTTGATCGGCAGCCGCCGCCAGAAGACGAAGTTGCGTCGATGGCGGTGGTTGACTGATCACGGGATGGTGTGCGCACGTTGGATCAAGCTTGGCCGCACCGCCGTCGCAAGCCGGTGCGACGAACAATCACGGGACAGATTGAAATGGGACATTAGCAGCAAGCGCGTGAGCGTCAGGCGTGCGTCCCGCCCTGGCCAAGGTTATTTAATTGGCCATGGTTCGGCGAAGAGGACACGGAGGCTGCACGGAGGCTGCACACGTTTGTTCGTTACTATAGAGTTAATTTGTTTCAGTTTAAAGGTTTGTTTATTAAATAGGTTTTGTTCGAGTTAACAACTGATGCGTCATTCTGGTGAGGGCTACCACTGATCCTGAAAAGAAGCGAAGGTGCTTCTACACACAGCCGGTCAAGCGTCCACCTCAGAGTATTTGGCTGGGCACAAGAAGTAGGTGCATGCAGTCAAAGTATAACGTGGATGATTCAGAGTAGGAATACAATAGGCAGACACTAAAAAGACGTGAAACAAAAGGAGTATTCGAAGAAGCGTCGTTACGCCAAGTATGGTGACTGTTACATGAAGACGTATATATATATATATATATATATATTGTAATGCGGTTTCCCCGCAGGGGCGTCTGCGTAAGCAGGGGTTTGCTGTGTTGCGACACCACGGACCCGAGCACATGAGGGTTGGCCCCTCCCGCGTGTAGCCTTGCGCGGCTTAGCCGTGTCCGGGGAAAAGAGGATCCTGGAGGTTGAGCCGATGCCGGGTGTTTGGACCTTTACGGCCCCTCGGTGGAGGCAACACACCTCTTTGGCCTCCGCTTCGCGTAGACGGCACCCCCGGACTGACCCACCCGGGGGAAATCGGTAGTCGCCTTTTCCTGTCTCTCTCTCCCCAATCTTCGTCTCTCTCTCTCACACTTTTTAGCCTTTCCTGTCTTCTACTCTCTTCCATTTACTTCCATTCCCCCTGGCGGCAAGGGTTAACCGTGTGTGGCTATCCTACCTTGGGTACACCATATTTGGTTATAGTAGCGGCGTACGACTGGCGTCGCGCAGACTTGTGTACAAGCTCTGCCGCGTCCCCTCGTTGGGCTCCGTGGTGGGTGGTCGACGCTGTTGCCGAATATACACACCTTCTTATGGCAGCGCAAACCTCTGTTGTCTATGATCGGCCTCTGAATAGAGGCCGCACCGAAGCAACGTTTCAGTTCTCCTTTCGGAACAATGCCCCAGCATTCCCCAAATACCATGTAGTGCATAGTGAAAACAACATACCCGTAAGGAAGCTTTCACCATTTCTGGTGGCCAAGTGCCTGAAAGACAAAATTGGATCAACATACAAAGCCTCAAAAATGTCTAGCGGGGACCTCCTCCTAGAACTAAATGACAAAGATCAAGTGCAAAAGCTCTCAGAACTTACCAGCACTGGCGACGCGGCAGTCACAATTTCAGCCCACAGAACACTAAATACAAGCAGGGGCGTGATATCCGAGGAGGACTTCCTTGGCTTGAGTGATGAAGAACTGCTGGAGGGTTTCCAAGAACAAAACGTGACTAAAGTACAAAGAATCGTCATCCGCAGAAATCATCAAGAAATTCCGACAAAACATATACTTACCTTTGGGACAAGCGAAATGCCTACCTCTCTGAATGCAGGATACGTAAAAGTAAATGTCAGACCATATATCCCCAACCCCAGACGATGTTTCAAATGTCAACGGTTTGGACATGCTTCCCACGCATGCCGAGGACAAACAACCTGTGCTAAATGCAGCTCCAATGACCACCAATCTGACAATTGCACTTCTTCTCCACACTGTGTTAACTGCAAAGGGGACCATCCAGCTTACTCGCGGTCTTGCCCTTGCTGGAAAAAAGAAAAGGAAGTAATTGCTCTAACTGTTAAAGAAAAAATCTCGTTCTTTGAAGCACGAAAGCGATTGTCTTACCTTTCCAGAAGAAGTTATGCCGATGTGACGCAGGCGGGGGCAGCGTCACAGAGGCCTCGGGAGTCCTCCGAGACCACGCACAGTGGTCCCGCAGTGACCCCTCCCGCCCCCGTGGTGGCAGCAGCCAGAGCTGCTCCATCGTCTTCGAAGGGCCCGCAGACACCAGTCTCGCAAGGCCCTAAACTCAATCGAACTCCACGGCCGGAGACACTTGTCCCGGCGCCCAACTCTCGATCCTCCAGCGCCTCTGAGAGAGCAATGGAGGTCGACGCAAAAACCCCGGTGTCGTCGACACCGAAGGACAAGCGCTCTCTCGAGCGCGCCAAGAGGGACAAAGTCCCAATAACCACGTTAATTAAGAAAGTGATAACCTAAAGGTTATCTCTCCTTTCTAATAACCCTCTCCACACCTATGTCACCTAACATCTTATATCTTATAGAATCATAATGCCATATTTTACCTTTTTGTTTTAAAATGGCTTTTATTATCCACTGGAACTGCAGAGGACTTTTACACAACTTAGGTGACATAAGAGATATACTGAATAACCTCTCCCCTGTGGCTTTGTGCCTGCAGGAAACAAACTTATGTGACAAAAACATTCATATCTTAAAAGGCTTCACTGTTGTACGGCGCGACCGTACCCAAGCTAACCGGCTTTCGGGCGGTATGGCTGTGGTTGTGAAACGCGGAATTCCAGCTAGCGCAGTAACCATTAATAGCCACATAGAAGCCGCTGCTGTCACCATTTGAGCACATAAAACCATTACCATCTGTTCCCTCTATATTCCTCCACACACACAGTTCACTGTAAGAGATTTAGACCTGATTTTAGACCAGATACCGGTACCATTTCTGATAGCGGGAGATTTTAATGGGCATAATACACTATGGGGGAGCAAAAAACTGACCATAGGGGACAAACAATCGAAGATTTTATCCTAAGTAATGAACTATGCCTTTTAAATACTGGTGCGGCCACGTACTGTTCCCCTAGCACAGGAGCTATGAGTTGCCTTGATTTGGCAATGTGTTCCCCATCTCTGTTCACTGATCTTCATTGGACTGTAATAGCTAATCCATACGGTAGTGATCATATGCCTGCAGTCATAAAACTAACATCCGTACTGCCTATAACACTTTCTAGGCCACGCCGTTGGAAACTGCACCTAGCAAACTGGCCTCTCTTCACTGAAAAAGCCAGTTTAGAAAAAGTTATCTTAGATGACCTAAGCATAGACGAAGCGAATGAGAGGATTACTGCTTCCATAGTTGCTGCGGCGGAAGAGGCTATTCCCCAATCTTCTGGATTCGTGAGTAAAAAACTAAAACCCTGGTGGACGAATGAATGTACAGAAGCTAAAAAACTTCAAAACAAAGCGTGGGGTATCTTCCGAAGGTACACAACTCAAGATAATCTCTTATTATTCAAAAAAGCGAAAGCAAAGGCGAGGTATATCCGTAGACAAGCAGAAAGAAATTCATGGAAGAATTATATCTCCTCGATTAACAGTTCAATAACATCCAAGAGAATGTGGGACCAGGTTCGCAAGTTTAGGGGCAACTATGCTCCCTACACGATCCCCATACTGTCAACTCCAGGCACACAAACAAGTCTCCAGGAACAAGCAGACATATTAGGCGAGCACTTCTACACCATATCTAGCTCAGCAAACTATTCCGCAACATTCCTAAAACACAAACAGTCCGCCGAAAAACAAAAGTTTCCGACAACGGGAAGATCAGATAGACCGTTCAATGCCCCTTTAACACTCCACGAAATAAACAGAATAATCTCTTCGGGTAAGAAAACAGCACCGGGTCCCGACAAAATACATTACGCTATGCTGGCCCATTTGTCCCAGAAAGCGGTGGAGGCCTTGTTGCGTTTTTTTAACACGATCTGGGAAACGGGTAAAATGCCTGCAGAGTGGAAAAAGGCTATTATTGTTCCCTTTCTGAAGGCGGGAAAATCACCAAATACACCTAACAGCTACAGACCTATAGCACTAACAAGTTGCCTCGCTAAATCCTACGAAAGCATAATAAATATAAGACTAACATACGTTCTCGAAACAGATAACTTACTAGATACTCATCAGTGTGGTTACAAGAAAGGCTGCTCAACAACTCACCATCTCGTTCGTCTTGAACATACCATACGTGAGGAATTCCTTTATAAACAGCACTGCCTAGCGGTGTTTTTCGACCTAGAAAAAGCATACGACACCACATGGAGGTATGGAATTTTACAAGATCTAGCAACACTAGGCATACGTGGCAGAATGCTCAACTGTCTGGCCGATTTTCTGTGAAACCGAACATTTCAAGTCCGTCTGGGAGCAACACTGTCCCGAGTCTTTGTCCAAGAAAATGGCGTCCCACAGGGTTGCGTATTAAGCACTACTCTTTTCGTGGTGAAGATGAACTCCATAAATTCAGTTATACCGCCCAACATTATGTACTATTTATACGTCGACGACCTTGAAATTGCATACCGTGCCTCGGGTATGTCTACATGCGAAAGGAAAATCCAGATAACAACTAACAAGTTGACGCAATGGGCCGATAAAAATGGATTTCGGTTTTCTACACAAAAAACTGTGGCAGTGGTATTTTCACAAAAAAGGGGGTTACACCCTGACCCAGCTCTCAAATTAAATCAAAGCCCGTTACCGGTTAAGCAAGAGCAAAAGTTCTTAGGAATAGTTTTTGATAGTAAACTAGACTTTATCGCCCACATTAACAGCGTAAAAACTAAGGCAAACAAAGCACTTAACATCCTGAAGGTCCTATCACGTAAGCATTGGGGCGCCGACCGAACATGCCTGTAACGTATTTACCGCTCTGTCGTGCGCAGCATTCTTGACTACGGTTGCATAGTTTACGGGTCAGCAAGGCAGTCGTACATCAAACGTCTTGACCCCACGCACAACCACGGACTACGCTTAGCAACTGGTGCGTACAGAACCTCACCAGTAGAAAGCCTATATGCCGACAGTAACGAACCCTGTTTGGAGCACCGAAGAGCTTTGCTTACAATTTCATACGTGCTCAGAATCACAGCTTTACCTAATCATATATGCCACACTCTTGTTACTTACACCACACACAGAACACACTATGCTAACAAACCACGTAGCGTGAGACCACGTATCCTTCGATTCGAAGATATGTGCCAAAGCTACAATGTTCCGAGCGAGGCTCTCAAGGTCGCCGAAAGACCGAACAGACTCCCCCCATGGCATGGTTTCGCACATTTTTGCGATTTTACCCTAACATGCCACAAGAAAAAAGAAACACCGCTTGAACACATAATGCAAGATTTCTCAGAGTTACAAAATAAATACAGTGACTACACCGAGTTTTACACTGATGGTTCCAAGACAAATGAACATGTTGGAAGCGCAGTCATATCGGAACACTGGGACAATTGTCTTAGGTTGCCACAGTCTGCTTCGGTTTTTACAGCCGAAGTATATGCCCTGCTTATGGCCTTGGAAAAAATAGTAACAGAAGATTATAAAAAAGCAGTTGTCTACACAGATTCCCTTAGTTCACTTAATTCTCTCCATAGAAAATCAGAGTGCGAACCTTTTCTCGGCTGCATCCTGAGAATGCTCGGCAAATGCGAAAAGCATGGTAAAATAATTCGTCTCTGTTGGGTTCCAAGTCACGTGGGAATCCCGGGAAATGAAAAGGCGGACAAATGTGCAGCACTCACAGCCTGTAACAAAATTAGACAAATAAATCTTCCATTCAAGGACTGTGTCCGGGTGGTCCGTGCTGCGATCACCTCAAAGTGGCAACACGAGTGGGGCTGCCAAGTAAATAACAAACTACAAATAGTAAAACCCATACTACAGGAGTGGAAGACATCATATCACCAGGAACGTTTCATGGAAGTCATTCTATGTCGCATTCGCATCGGACACACACATGTCACACATAACTTTTTATTGAAAAATGAACAACAAACGGTTTGTGATCACTGCCAAGAATCCTTAACTGTGAATCACATTTTAATAACATGTCCGGCGTTGGAGGAAAAAAGACAGAAATATTTTTATGAACTTTACAAAACAATAACACCACTTCATCCATCTCTGATCCTAGCTGAAAATGCACTTGTATCTCTAGACGATGTTTTTAATTTTTTAGATGAAACAGGGTTCTTAAACAAATTTTAAAGTACATGATCTTTGTTGCTTGAAGCACTTTTATCCAATTATATATTTTCAACCTGTGCATGGCGCATCATAGCCTTAGTTGCTTTTGCGCCACAAAACCTTACATAACTAACTAACTGTAATGCGGTTTATGGACGATTCGGAAACGCGACCGTCTCAGTCGAGCGTAAGGCCTCATTCACACAGCCGTCACATGCTCCGTCGCGTCACCGTCACGGGAGCGTTTCCGCGTCGTTTTCCCCTGAAAAACGAGTCGCCGGTGACGCAGAGCAGTGCTCTACGTTTCCGTCGCCAGCACGGTGACGAAGCCCCGCCCCTTCAATAAGGACCAATCAGAAATGAAGAAGCCGTCACTAAATACAGCCATTTTACAAAGCTGAAGCTGGCAATAGCAGCGGCTGCTAGTTTGTTTACATGCGTTCCACGTGTGGCACACCGAAAACTCATCTGTGTGTTTCGAGGGTGCTCAAATGTGCGACATGGACAACACCGCAGGCCGAACTTATTTCATTATCATTTAGACATTCCGGCAGAACCAGTCTGACGACGACTGTGGTCGTTAATTCGTTTAGCCATCAAACAATGTAGCGACACACCTTATTGCCGCCGAAACGCGTCATATATGAGCAGTGCACTCCTCTCTCACTCTTTTTATGATGACGATTTCTATTGGAATCCCCATTTAAAGGGCACGGCAACAAAAATATTCAGACAGAAGTTCATGCATTCCATCTGAATGAAAAATTGCAAAGTCTATACAGTTGTTTAGAAAAAAACCGGGAGACGGTTATGCTCTGTTTCAGGCATCAGGTGCAATACTGTGGAAATATGCGACAAGTTCGGTCACGAAAACTTATCCGTCCGCGATTTGTCGCTGTGCGTTCCGTGCACGCTTGGCTGCCCTCCTAGGGAGTTTTCTGGCGCGAGCGCATGCACATGAGGCTGCCGCGACGGGCAAAAAAAAAAAAAAGACCGGAAAGAAAAACAACCAAAAGCAAATTGATAATAAACAACGCACTAGCAGCCGTATGCCACAGTTTGTTTGTTTCTAAGGGTTAAAGCTTTTCAACACGAAAGTGTTTTATGCCGGGGTCCACCATCAATGTCCTGTAACGGATGTCACGTCGACGCGAAAGCGTAAAATAAGCTCTCTCTTGACTGGGATGGCGCCGCCATCTCGGACCTGTGAATTGAAGTACTGCATCATGACACTAACTAGCGCCGACTGTGATCGCTTCGGTAGTCTCAGAGCAGCGAATTCTCCAACGAGATGTAGCCTGCATATGGTGTAGGCGGTGTACGCCTTCTGCTGAGGTGACGACGCAGTTTCCGCACATTGTTTGTCTTTCGCGTCCGATTAGCCCGAATAACATGCATCAAAGCTTGCACTGCGGGTATGATGAAATACAGTTTTAGTTTTCTTTCTTGCAATTTATGATATATGACAGTTGATGTGATGACTTCAATTTTCTGTTTTACGTTTGGGCTACTGACACTGCGCAAACTATATTTTTAGTCATAATACGGAATACAGGCAGCAGAGTGCGGTTCATAAACACACCGGGATACTGAGGTGTAATGTGTGGATACATTTCTCGCTATGGCTAATATAATAGCACTTTCTCACAAATATGTGTCTTGGTTCAGAGCGCGTGTGCTGAAACTGGACTGATTGTCCGCGCTTTCCGTGCAGCTACCGAACTGACCGTGAAAATCCTTCGCTGTTTAAAGGTTTAAGGGAATTCAACAAGAGGGGACACTCCCATAGGGCCCAGCGGCCGAATTGACTGCAGTGTGCCAAGCGGTCGGTGTCGATCACTTACATCACTTCCGGTTTCGGTTTCGGGCGCGCGTATTTTGAACGTAAGCTAGCGCGCCGGCTGCGCCCCCCCCCCCCTCTTTTTTTGCTCTTCGTGCAGAATCGGTTTATTGTTTAGTAAAAATGATTGCGAACGATCTCGTGAAGTCCCATCGAATCTGTGCCACGTGCAATTTCACAAAGTAGACGCAAGACCTTTTGTGCAATGAGGAAATATTTATTTTGCTCTATATAAAAGCTTGTTCTGCGCTTTTTGAGCGTTCATCCAACGTTGTGACACCAGCAGGTAAGGCAGTAGTTCCTGTATGAAGCTCCACCGGACGGCACCAGCTGAAAAAAAAAGTAAATTACAAGCATGTTACATTTTCAAGCACGTAACAGCATGTTACAAGCATGAGTCATTTTGATATTTAGACATAGGAATACTGCGTGTAGAGGCGAAACGTGCGAAAGCGGTGAATGGGCGGCATTACAAACAAAAGCAATTCGCTTTTACATACATGGCGTAGAAAATACCCGACTCATCCCAAACATACATGAAAACATCTGATTTCCAAGCGTTCCCCCATTTCCGGGCATTATTTCCTGCACTTTGGCAGCACAAATACACGAGCGACTTCGCGTTTCCAAAACTTGGCCTCGGGCGACGTGACGGTACGCTACATACATAGAGACGGACGCAACAGGCACTCAAGACAAATGCGTGAGTGCAATGCCTTTTTTCAGTCCTTTAGAAGTCGTAATTTTCGAATTACAAGTTTCTGATATGTTCGTCGTTCGCGCGTTCTGCCGGCGCCAGCAGCACACCCCATGTTATCACTCTTGGCAATCGCCCATCGCGTTTTCAACAGGCGTGAGTACCGAAAGAAGGTATATGTTGTTGCGGAGCCACAAAAAACGCCACAGACTTGTCCCTCTAAGATTCATTACACGCCAAACTAACTTTATCACCACGGCCGAGCTGCTTATCGCTAACTGCGTCACAGCACACTGTGCGGCCAGCGTGCCTCAAAAGTACCCCAGAAAAAAACGAAATTACTTTTTCAGTAATGTCTGGCGTCAGAGAAAGCGGCACAAACTTCTCCTAGCAAGATGCACTAGACTACACATGCACCACGTCTGAGTTCTCGCTAACTGCGACACGGCGCCCTGTGCGGCCAGTGTGGCTCAAAAACCGAAATAAGTTACAATAGTCCCATAGGAAGCGTCGGAAACATGTCTCAGCACGATTCATTAACTCAAATTAACTGCGCCAGGATGGCCGAGCTGTTTTTCGCTAACTGCGTCTTAAGTCTCGGTCCCGTGCCGTAAGCCTAATTGCGTCGTAGACTGTGAAACAAGATTTCTCACCTTGCCGTAGTCCAATAGTGCAGTGGTGTCTTGTCCCAGTGCAGAAGGAACGCAAGAATACGCCGAGAGCCCAATAAACCAGGTTACAGTTAAAAAAGAAAAAAAAAAGAAGGAGAGAGACGGGTCGCCGCGCGCAAACGCGCGCGCAGCCATCCTCGCTGGCTTCGGGGGAGTGTCTGGCGGATGACGCATGTATCTGGCGCGTCATTCACCTGTGGCTAGGTAAGGCAGGGAAAATAAGTCGCAAAGCTTAAGTTCATTTATACGCAAAACGTTTTAGTTTTCGCGGCAAGTAATTAAAAAATAAATCAATGCCTGTTAACTTAAGTTCACTTTCTTTTTTTCGATGCTCGCGGCAGCTAACGTTCGGTGTCAAAAGTATAGCGTGACGTATGGTGACGTGTTTCCTGTTGCCAGTTTTTGCCAAGTGTCCCCTCTTGTTGAATTTCTTTCTCTATGGTTTAAGCCTTGCGATGCCAAGCACCTGAGGTATACCCAAAGAACGCGCTCGTCCGGAACCATAAAGGTCGCAAGCATCATGCCAAGGTCGGGATTACCCTTCTACGGGTTTGTCGCGTCCTTGAGAAAAAATAAAAACCAGGGAGTGACAAGTCATTTTTAACGACGCGCTGTCGCTCTTATCGTTATCACAAATCATGACTTGCGCCAACGTACCGCGCTTTGTCGGAAAGCTGGGATGGTTCATTCTTTAGAAAAGGTATTTATTTTTGTTCCGCAACGTAACTTACGTCATTGGGGCAGATTTAAAAATATAAAGGGCATGAACGCCCGAGAAACATGGACTTGTACAGTCACTTTCTTTTGGAAGTGCTGATAACGTTGCAATTTAAACCACAATAGAACTTCGTACATGGTATTTTCCCAACAGCTTTACAGAAGGCTAATCAGTCCTGATATTATTAAACATAACTTTTTAGCAGAGAAACTTTCAGATGACTTTAATACATATACAATAAAGCGCTCTGTAATTTCCACCGTGACTTAACGTAGGTACGTTGGCATACTTCATGTAATAATCCCAGTCAGCCTACTCACATATACCGCATTACTAATAACATCTACCATTGCCGCGGCTACATCCCAAGAAGCAATTGCCTGCCTCTTCTCATTACTATAGACTCGGTAGGCGTAAGACAGGCCAAAATATGAATAGGAATGCGCAGTATGGAATTAGTATGGAGCCTTCAGTGATATAGAACGTATGCATTACACTCGAGTCTGTCCAGAATCGGACAGTAACATTAATTTAATCTGACTATCAATTTATCATCAGAAAGAGAGAGAGAGAAAATGATTTAATGAAAGGCAGGGAGGTTAACCAGGACTGAGCCCGGTTGGCTACCCTACACTGGGGGAAGGGAGAAGGGGAGAGAGAGATTAAAAGAAGAATAGAAAGTCCGCTGTTGATATCGCCGACGTTGCAACAGATCTCTGTTCTATCACTGATGATCAATCAGTCCCGATCATAGACAGTCACTCAGTCCTGTAGTTTTCAAAAATCGTAGCAGCGCTTTTGTGGCCTTTTGCAGCTGTGATATTCGAGGCAATGGTCCCAAGATCCTGCTCAAGGTGAACGGTCTTCTATCTAGCCTATTGAGAACGTTGCAGAGGTCATGTCTTTCGTTTTGAAAAGATGGGCAGTAGCATAGTAGGTGTTCTATAGTCTCATCGACACCGCAGGCATTACATTCGGCGCTATCAGCCATTCCAATCAAACACGTCTAAGCATTAGTGAATGCAACACCCAAGCGTAAGCGGTACAGCATTGTTTCCTCATTTCGCGGAAATTCAGGCAACAGCCGCAGCTGCATAGATGGGTCGAGAGAATGCAACCGATGCTGGGTGAATTCAGTTGTATGCCACTTCTCCAATGTCATACTGTGCGCTAGCTTGCTTAGGTGTTGGGCTGCGTCAGTCCTCGATAAAGGCACAGAAACAAGATTTGCTCCTTCGTGTGCTTTCCTAGCAGCTTCGTCGGCGATGTCGTTGCCGGAAATACCGCAATGACCCGGCAGCCACTGAAACACGACGTCGTGTTCTTTTGCGATCGTATGGCCGTGCATTTCTCGTATCTCCGAGACGAGTTGTTCTCAGGACCCGCGACGAAGAGCTGACAAAAGATATTGTAGGGCCGCCTTTGAATCACATAATATTGCCCACCGATTAGCCGGTTGGTTGGTAATATACTGAATGGCACCTCGGAGGGCCACAAGCTCCGAAGTGGTCGGTGATGTCACGTGAGAAGTCTTGTATGTGATCCTCATAGATCGTGATGGTACAACCACTGCGCCGGTGGAGCTGGTCTGAGTGGAAGAGCCATCCGTATATATGTGGATTCGGTCAGAGTAGAAAGTGTGCAAGCAATCGAGAGGTGCTTGCTTCAAGGCCAAGGCAGGCAGGTCCGTCTTTTTTGTTATTCCTGGGACGTAAAGGCGCACTTCAGGTTGTTTTAAACACCACAATGCTGAAGGTGAACGTGTCGAGGGTGTGAACCCCGATGATAGGGAGGCACGATGAATGCTGACCACGTTGGAGAATGACGCCTGTGGTCGTCGTTCTGGCAGGGAGGCTAGAGAGCTTGATTGCATCCGTGAAACGTGGCGGATATGGGCCCTAAGCGTGTCGATGGTCATGTAAGTCGTGATTGGATGATCTTGAGCCGTGATAACTGTTCCTGCTGTTGAGGCGCTCCGCGGAAGGCCGAGGCAAATACGTAATGCCTGTGCTTGCACGCTCTGAAGGGCTCGAAGATTTGATTTGCATGTTTTAGCAAGCACGGGAGAACTATAGCGTAGGAAGCCGATAAAAAGTGCTCGGTACAACTGTAGCATGGAGCCCACTGATGATCCCCACGTTTTACCGGCGATGAATTTGAAAACGTGAACCACAGATGTGAGCTTATTCTTCAAGTGGGTAACCTGAGGGCTCCAGGAGAGGTCTCGGTCAACAAAGACACCCAAAAGTCGATTATTTCTCTTATAGGAGATACGCTGGCCATTGATGCACACTGGATATCCAGACATCGCTTTTGGCGTAAAAGCGACTAACGCACATATTTCTGACGAGATGGTTAGGCCTTGTGTGCAAAGATAGCCAGATGCATGTGTCGCTGCCTTCTGTAAACTTGCACGAAACTGTGGGCGAATCACCGCTGATGCCCAGATGCAGATGTCGTCGGCGTAGATGGAGACACCCAGTGTTTCCGGTAGGGAATCGGCCAGTCCAAGAAGTGTGAGATTAAAAATAATAGGGCTTAGAACACCGCCTTGAGGAACGCTACGGCATGTGTAGTGGTCAGTAGTCAGTGTCAGTAGTCAGTAGTCAGTTGTAGTGGTCATCTTCCGTACGTGCAAACAAAGACCTTTGTGTCAAGTAGCGTTGGATCCATCGAAATACTCGCCCTTCTAGTTCCAATGTCAAAAGTGCGTCTAGGATGGCTTGATGGGAAAGGTTGTCGTAGGCGCCTTTCACGTCAAGAAAGAGTGCTACTGATAATCGTTTCCAAGACTTTTGCTGCTCAAGAGATGACACTAGATCGATGACATTGTCAATCGATGAACGGCCTCGTCGAAATCCCGCCATAGAGTGGGGGTACATATTGTGGTGTTCAAGGTACCATTCGAGACGCATGAGGATCATGCGCTCCATGAGCTTTCCGACGCAGCTGGCGAGTGCTATAGGCCGATTTGATGCCAGTTCTAGCGGTGATTTTCCTGCTTTTAGAATCGGTACCAAACGGCTGCGTTTCCATTCCTGTGGAACGACGCCATCATGCCATGACCTATTAAAAAGGGTGAGCAGTTCTCGTAGTGCTTCTCGACGTGGGTGGCGCAGAGCATTATATGTGATTCCGTCGGGCCCTGGCGAAGACGAACACCTACATAGCGCTATAGCAGCCTCCAACTCTTCCATAGAAAAGGGAGCGTCCATACTTGTATCTCGTGGACCAGGAATGTCGCCAAAAGCATGTCAGGGAGTAGAACTGTTCCGCCAGCGATTTTCGCACAGAACTCTTCTGCAACGTCTATCTCACGGCGGTTTCGATAGAGAGCAAGGGCGTTAAAAGGGTGTCGTTGCTGGGGACAGGAGCGAAGACCCCTTAGGGTACGCCACATACGGGACAGTGGCTTGCGGGGGTCCAGTGACTCACAAAAACATTTCCATCTTTGATCTTCTAGCTTATCCATCCGGCGCTGTATCTTCTTTTGCATTCGCCGAGCTACTCTGAGGTCAAGAATTGACTTCGTGCGCCTGTACCTCCTTTCAGCTCGACGACGTAGCGCACGAAGTCTTTCCAATTCAATGTCATACTCTGTACGCTTTGATGAATGTGTGAAGCTACGCGTACAATCTTGCATTGCGTCTGCAATGATGTCTTCTAGCCTGCGTTCGATTGGTTTCTTGCATGTGTCTTCCACAAGATCTTCAAAGACCGACCAGTCAATTTGGCGAGATGTAATCGGTAATGTAGCTTCTAGTCCATCGATTCTCACATAGGTCGGCATGTGATCACTTCCATGGGTTTCAATATCAGTGAACCACTGCACTCTCGAAGTTAGGCAACGTGACACCAGTGTTAAGTCTAGGCAGCTGCTGTAGGTTGTTCATCGCAGAAATGTCGGGCTTCTGTCATTTAGAAGACGCAGGTTGTGGCCTGATGCAAATGATATGAGTGACCTGCCCCTTGAATTTATCCTGGAGCTTCCCCATATCTAGTGGTGATCGTTGAAGTCCCCTGTTATTATCCAAGGACCGTGAGTCGCAGCCATAAGATCTTTTAGTCTTTTGCTATCGAATTGACTTGTTGGGGAAAGGTAGACGCCAGTAAGTGTAAAAGACAGCCTCTTCTTTTTCACAGTAACACAGACGTATTGGTTATTGTCGTGTGGAGGTACGGGCTGGGCAAAATACGTAAGGTCCTTGCGAATGTAAACCAGAACCTTACTACTTCGGGCACAAATGTTTGAAACAAAAGGTTCATATCCTAAGGTAGTTGATAAATTCGGTTCACAGATGACCAGTACAGGAAAGCGGTTTCCAAACACGAACTGCCGGAAATCCGAAATACGTGACCTCAGGCCTCTCGCATTCCACTGGAACATGGAGACACTTCTGACATCATCTCGGAACGATCATTGTTGTTGTCGACGAGCCATGGTTCCGCTGTATAGGTGCTCAAGCACTGGACTTCTGAAGGCTTGCGAGGACCGGATTGATGGAATCCAGCACTTGCAACGCACTTCGAGCTGTTGGCGTCAATAACTTGTCCAGAAGAACACCAATAGCACTCACCAGAGAGCTGAGCATGACAACAATTGTTGATCCTGGTCCGTCAATTTATCAGGAACAGACGAGGTTTCCCTTGCTGTAGACGTCTGTTCTGGCACCGTAGTTGCATGTAGCTTCGGGAGTTCAGGCCAAGTGTCAGCTGCCATGCTGTTCGAAGCTCCTCCCAGCTAGCACAAAAGAGATATAATCATTCTTTTTCATGGATATTTCGCTTTGACCATCAAAAATCTAGATTGAAGAAGTCAACATCGAGAAGGATTCAATTGGGATGGAAAAATCTTGCTATAAGGCGGATTTTAGAAGACGTTTAAAATCGCTTGTTCTAGCAGCCTACAATTATTGATTTTTTTTGTTTTTGTTTTCTTTGTTCTGCTTTTTGGCGGGAAAAACGGACGTTGGTTTTTGTTTTTGCTTCGCCATGTTAGAAGAGAGTGCAATCAACCCAGGCGCATGTGTTTGCATTGTAGTGAGTGAGCACTGAAGGGGCAGCCGCTTGCTCTTTATGCTCATAATGAAGTCCACAATAAAGAAAAAAGTTACGCTGACCTTTCAGACCGTCAGAAGAGGCGTAGAGTTAATGAAGAACTGATATCTGCCAGTCCTGTTGCCACGAGTACTGTCCAATAAGTATCATGGTAGGTTAATGAAAGTAGTAACCATGCTTCTAGTGAAGTATCCTCGCCACATGAGGATGCTCAATCCAAGGACAGTTTTCACGAAAGTGACCTTGCCTTGAAAGGAGAAAATGTAGAAGCACATACGCAAGACATTTCTAGAGAATATTTTGTTCCACAAAACGACCCTCCTATGAGCGCGGGCATCGAAAATGGAGGTTCTTCGGACTATGCACCATCATCTGCAGAAAATCAGGCAAGTCTTTGTCACGTAAATGTGTGGAATTTCAAGGATGGCTTGCATCATGGGTTACAAGTCACCGAATTCCGCTTGTCGCAGTTTCTGAACTTCTCCGAAAACTAAGCACCACTTTCGACGTTGATTTTGTCATCGACGCGAGGACATTGTTGAACTGTCTTCGATACACTTCAACGTGATCTGTCCATCCTGGCGAATATTGCCATTTTTCTTTGAAGGAAAATTTAGAACGCATGATTGCTGTGTTCCTGAGTGGCTGTCGAGGGTAGATACCTTGACAACGCTCAGAGAATTTTAAATGACAATGTCAGCCAAGTCGGACTGACGGTTCAAACTGTAAAATGTTTTGATATTGTTTGTCGCAGTTTTCGTTTTGTCTGTTTGGTTAAACTGTTTTACTTTGACCCAAAGGAAGAAAAAGACACCGTAGTCTAGTTGCTAGAGAACCGGCTGCTGTGCCCCACGGCAGAGGTTCGATTCCATTATAGGTTGCACATCACTTTTTTGTATTATAAACCGAGTTAGGAACCTACCTACCTACCGCAAAGTGCCAAGAATGAGGCATTAAAAAGTTCGACTTTTGTTATTTCAAATTATCTTTGTAAGGTGGCGCTAGTATTATGGTAGCAGTCGCATTTTGTATTTTCTTAGTTAAGATAGCTAGCATTTCTGTGCTTCAGGTACCGAGTACGAAGCCACACCGAGTATTTTTCTGCATTGCAGCAGCGTGTGTCGCAAGAGGATGCAGCGCCGCGACGTATCATAGCGGCTACCTGACAAAGCGAGGAGTGGCGCGACGGCTCATCGGTGTCATCGCTTGCGCCGACACAAAGTTGGTTCTTTATTCTATGACGCAGTCTGAGCAGCCGAGCGGACCGCGCTCTCCGCGCAGCTTCCCTCCAGTTTGCATAACTTTTGAACCCGCCGTTACATTCACCGTTACATTCACCGTTATTTTTGTCAGGACCAGCCGTTAAGTTCCTGACGCGTATTCGTTCATGAACTGCGGAGCGCTAGACTGCCTTCCACATCTTCTTTGCTCACGTAAGTAGTCACTGCCACTTTGACACCTGTCGTGTTTAATTATTTACGGTTTTCAGGCGGGAGTTTTAGGTGGAAGTTTCAGGCGGTAATGAAGTTTTGCAATGAAAGCGCCTTGATTTCAACTGGAATCTCTAATATTGTTTAAGAGGCATGTTTACGTCTGCGTACGTTTCTTTTATTGTGTGCGTATTCAGGTTTTCCAAAGCTGTCTTAAATTACCTCTGTGGCGTTTCGTTGACCATTGATCGTTACGATGACGATGACATTCCCGTTTGGCGCAGAATGATGAGACGTGCCACGATCTTCGCGTAGCCACAGCATTCTTCCGTCAACGCTCTTGTGCGAGATCACTCGTGTGTTTTTCCGAGGGTGAAAGATGCCCGCGAATACACGCGAAACTGCCGAACGACTTACCGTTCGAGGCAGTTTGCGTGTATTGGCAGGCATCTTTCACACTTTGAAAAACACTTTATGTAGCTCATATTGAGAAACAGAAAGCGGTATCAGGGGTTTCTCATGTTGCTTTACAATCTTCTCATTGACACTTTTCATCTAACTATAGTAATTGAGAAGTTAATAAATAATTAGAACTAATTATCTAACTAGGCGGAATGCAAAATATAATCTGAGTATCTCCAACATTACCTTGGTTCTGTCCTGGTACGTGGCACTTGCATATTTTTTAAAGTTTGGCTAAAGTTAAATGAAACACCCTGTATGTAGTGCACTGTTGCCTTGTTTTTTGTAACATAATCCGACAGTGTAGCTATTTACAGCATCTTTTTTTAGGATACCTAACATTTTTTGGCTTCAGTCATGCAACAAATAAATTTTGAGGTCGCACTGGCGTTTTCTTTTTGCAAGTCTGTGCAGTAACAAAATTCTGTTAAAAAAAGAAAAATTCCAATCTACAGTTGTAATAGGCACTGCTGTTACATTATAAACATAGATACTCCGCCTTTATCAGCATAACAATAGAGTTTTTTTGTAACTTACTATGCAGGCACATACCTACGTGCAAGAGAGAAGGCGCGTGAGGGTGAAGACACCGATCATGTACCCGCTACAGGTGCCGAAAGGGGCAGACGAAAACGCCGCCGCCCAAAGGGCCACCACGAAGCTCCTGAACTCCAAGAACCCAGGTAACTGTTATTTCATATTAAAGTCGTACGAATTAAATTTTCGGCGTGACACATATACAGTCGTATCTCGATAATTCGAACTCGAAGGAGCCCGAAAGTTTGTTCGAATTAAAGGAAGGACTTATTTCTGAAGTATTCGTGCGCCACAGCACGATGTATGAATGGAGTCGTTATATATCACGGCGCGCAAGCAGATGGCGAGTAGGGGCCACGAGATAGCCCACATCGGCTAACGCTCGCAGAAAACGATGCTGTAGGGAGCGGGCGGCGCCGGGCGCGCGCGGACACGTCGAAGGTGAGGGAGGAGGGCGTCAGGGAAGCGGATTTGGCTTCAGCAGAGGTGACCCCGTCGCATCGGTGGCTCCCCTCACTCTCCACTCTCAACTCCCTCGTAGCTTCCCCACCTTCGACTGTCTCCGTGCGCGCCCGCCGCCGGCCCGGCGCCAGCTTAACCCTCTCCCTTTCTTTTCCTGCAGTTGAAGCGAGCGTTGGCCGGTTGTGAGCAGTTTCGTTGGCCGGACTGGGCCTCCGTCGTTGCTTCCCTCTGCGTCGCAGCCGCAGCATTGAGACCAGGCGCCGATCCAGGGGGGATGTCCGGATGTCCTGACCCCCCCCCCTCAGATTTTTGCATCGCCCCCTCGCTGACAGGGGGATGGCCCTGTCGCAAAAAAATATGGCCACCAGCATTCTTCAAAAGTATTTTTCGCCAGTACCCGTGGTATCAGCCATGTAGAAGTAAAGCTAGCTCGCTCACACGCTTGTGTTCCGTAGGAGTGTGGTGTCGCGAAGTTGCCGTAGTTATTTTTTCTCATGAACACCTTGGACCTCCTGGCGCCTGCCGCGCCTTACCCGTCCCGTCGGTGGTGTCGCATGAATGAGGGGACGTCCCTTTTGCCAAGCACGCCGAGGTCCGCTTGAGCGCCTTCGCGCCTGATTAAATTAGTTTCCCCTTGGGGTGTCAACGGTTGCCTCATTGGCTGTCATCGGTTCCGCGACCTACCTGCTTAGTGAAAGAGATCTCTTGCTGAAGTGTTCATATATAAATAATACAACTAACAGCTAAACTAAGAACTACGCATAGGCAACTTTCTTTAACTGTAGCACTCATTGTGATCACGGTTACACGTTGACAATATCCAGTACGAGCACAGTACCGTTCGTACGCTACAAGTTTTTCATTGTAACTTCGCAGTTTTATTGTCGTACATTAAGCATAGGAGGCTCAAGCGCACCGGATCTGTTTATCTGAGTGGGCGTTCTCGCGGAGCGAGGCGAAGCCTCGAGCCGCGGCAGCGAAGTGGGGGAGCGTGACGTCAGCGGCCAACGCCAGCGCGCGGGCCTAGGGTAGCGTCGCGTGGTTAGAGAAATGGGAGCAGATGCGCGCCTTGTGTAAAAGGATGACGTCGCGTGGGAAACAAAACATGAAGACGCGGGCTCGCGCTTTCGCCTACTACGCCACATCGTTATTCCTGTAGGTGGCGTCGTGAGTCTTCATACGCGGTGATTCGCATATCGTAAACAACGATCGTAGTGGTTGCTGCGTTGGAGCGGAGCGTTACGCCGGTATTCAAGAACGTTCCTCTAGTAAACACACCACCACGACTCAAGAGAGAAGATGGTACCGCCATCCCTCCACAGAAGTGGTCACTGAACTTCATAATCATTCACTGGAATTCATGACAATTGTCGCGTCTTAATTCTCGATTATTCTGCGCAGTACGACAATTGAAATTTGGAGTCTGATATCTCGGAGCTCGGACACGCTAGAATAACTCTTCCGACTGATACTGTGTAGAAACTCGACTGTCTCTAAGTTTTCAATACAAACATACCCACTTACTGCAGTCAACAAAAAATAATTGTTCAATTTTAGTTAATTGGGCTGCTCACAGCGATAATTATCATCTCACTTTGTGCCCCCCTAGCCACATAACTTGTTTGCACAGGTGGTCTTCGCGTCCCTCCCAGTGCCTAACTTTAAGAAAACTATAAAGCTTAGTTTTGAACACCCTGTATTATCAGGCGCAGCCGCCAAGCACATGGCTGTATTGGGTAACGTCCTTTTCCTATAAGCTCGGAGAAACCGATACCTGGCTTCGCTGCAGGTCTTCTTCCTCTTTCTGGGGTTTTACGTGCCAAAACCAGTTCTGATTATGAGGCACGCCGTAGTGGAAGGCTCCGGATTAATTTTGACCACCTGGGGTTCTTTAACCTGCACTACAACGCAAGAACACGGGCGTTTTTGCATTTTGCCTCCATCGAAATGTGGCCGCCGCGGCCGGGATTTGATCCCGCGATCTCGTACTCAACGCCTGAGCTGACTGAGCCACCACGGAGGGCTACATGTATTGCTCTAGCCGTATAAAACGCGGGTTTATCGTCAGGAAAAACGGTAAATTTTGGTAAATGAGAAAGGCTACTATCATCATCATCATTGACAGAAGCTGACCCCCCCCCCCTCAGAAAAAACCTGGATCCGCCCCTGATTGAGACATCGACTCGAACACGCGTGTTACGGCGCGACGACGTAACGGCGACCTTGCCATTTGAGAGAGAAAAATTTACGCCGCGGTTCTTTTTCTTTTATTGCGATAGAAATTATATGGGCACTCCAAGCACATTTTTACCGCCGTCGTCGTCGCCGTGATATTCCGTATAGGCACCGGGCCCGGGATGAATTTGGACCGGTGGCGCCTTCATGCGGCTGCGCCGCGAATGTAATGGCATGTGGCGGCCGGGCCGCGCGCAGCAGGCGCTGCCGTGAAACCAAGTCTGATCAAACATGTTGCGTTTTTGGGTGCACCAACAGTTACTGAAACATGACTGAAGCTGGTTGGGCCATTCAATTTAATCGTTGTTCATCGCGGCATCGCGTTTTTCAGGCGGAAAGTCTGTATATGTGCGGTACGTAGGCAACAGCTAGCGCGTACAGTGCTCAGCAATTGAAACGCGATACTCGAATCGCATGGTCGCCAGCGCTTTTTGCACTGACTGTAAGCGCTGCGGACGCCAAACTGATACATTTTGGTGTAGAGTGAAAGCGAGAACCTTCGTAACGCATTATGACTGTATTTCGTCCGACGGCGCTCACCTGTGGCTCGAAAAAAAAACGGCGGCAGCCGCGCGCTGCCAGCGCTTCAATCGCTGGGCACTGTACGTTTCCGACGCTGATTTGCTATGGTCTAGTTGTTCTAATGTTAATAAAAGAATCGTTCATACGCAAGAGCTTCGTGTCCCACTTGCCTGTCTTCGCCTCCGCAGTGTAACGGCTCCGGAGCTTGGGCACCGAAGGCGAACACTCACATTTGTAGTCATTTTGCCGTCTTATCAGTGTATCAGTCTTTCTTTTAATGTACATTTTCCTTCCTAGCAATTCCCAACTCTGGTTGAGTCCGGCACATGACTGTGCTGTGCATCGACGGCGAACGCCAACGCAGTGGTGTGTTCACACTCGCCGCCACCGACGGCTCCCTTCGCGCTAAGCTATATAAAATGGGCCGTGAGTGAAGATTGGGCTAGTTTATAAGCAATTAAGAATGGGGAAGCATTGCAAAGATAAAAGAACTACAACGGACAGAGAACGACTGACACATGTGCGATCGGCGAAGCAGCTCAAGAAACAGAATAAGGAAGACGTATGTCTTGTTTTCTTTCTGTCCATAATTTCTGTGTTCTTCGTCTATTTACATGATTAAATACGCGAGAATGTTAACGCGCACAGCAAAGTAACATCTGGAATATGGAACATAACTGCTGGAGTTCTACGTCTTAGCTTGCCGCGGTGAGCTCCGCTCGCGTGGTGCATTTGCATCGCAATTTGCGCTCGTTTTCTGCTTTATATGCTACTTCATGGCACGAATGTGATCTGCCTCGTACAAGTGACGACCTTTCTCAGAATCAGACACACGAAAGTGCGTTTTCCGGTGCGTCAGCCCTTAAAACCCGCAGTGCCAAATCACTGGAAGCACCGAGCGCCTTCGTCCCGTCGTCTGCTTCACATGCCAGTGCTCTGACAGCTGCCGTTCGCGGCGCTGTTCGCCAACATATCGCCGGCGCGCCGCTGGCGCCTTACAACGGCCGCCCGGTGCCTATAAAGTGCAACGGCGATGAAATCGTTGCCGCGCGTCATGTGTGGGTTTTAGTGTGTGGGCTCATTTCGGTGTAAGCAAAAAATTGCATATGCAAGCACTCTAGATCATAATTGATTTATAAACTGCACGAGCTTAACCTTTAACCCATTGCGTAACTATAAATGTCACCAAGGTCAAAGTTAGTGAAACTGGGTGGAAAATTAGGGCTCATGTTCCCACCTTGTGTGTGGATGACTCACTGTTTTTGTAAAAAAAATTCTTTACAAGTGCTTGGTAATGTTATAGGCGTGCAACATTTTAATGGTTTAATTACAAGCAACTGAAGTTCTTACTGTATATGCTTGAAGCAGCCGTGCTGCAAATAGTCGCTGTTACTCAAGGTTGCACTCGTCTGCTGTCTTTTATTTTTTAAGGAATCGCAATATATTTGCTCAATTTGAAGTATGCGATGTGTTTGATAGACTGGTGTTTAGGTATATGCTCAAGCCTGCGCCATTTCTGAATTAGCTATGTGATCTGTGGCAAATGAAATTGGGGTGGTGTAACAATGCTGTCACACTGAAGCTGTGCCTTTGCAGAGCCGCACTTACCTCTTTTCTCGTACAACATTTTAAGAAATGCATTATCTATTCCTTTCTTTGAATGCTAATTGGCACCTACTTCGCACATGTTTAGGAGGCTGCCGTCATCTACCAGTCGCCAACTAGTCAAGACAACAGCCTCCTGAAAGCTAGCAAAATAGCCGACACTTACACTGGTTGGCGATTGTACATGCAACACCTTCAGTTAGATGTAAAGTATGTCTTCAAGGCAACAGAAGGGAATTTCATTTGGGATCGGTTAATGTTATAACCATGTTTTAATAAAGGTGGAATGCTCGAAAACTGTGTGCTTGGACCAATATATTGTAGTGCTGCCCATTGCCAAGATATATTGCAGTGCTTATTGCCAATGCATTGAAAAACTATACGTTCACTAAGAAAAGTGTGCTTCAATTAACATACGTTTTACACATGCCTAATGTTTTTGCAGTAAGAGACCTGCTGAATTAAGGAGCTACAGCCCAGCAGCCTGTTCGAAACCAGCTTTATCAAGGTCGATACCTGCAATGGACGTTACTCGGAGGCACTCATATTTAATGTTGATTGCTAGCTTGTCTAGTCGTGTTTACTTTTTGCAATAAAAAATGTTATTGATGTAGGTGTTTTGTGTATTGCCCAAGCGCAAACCTGCATGCCGCCGCCCGACGAAACGCCGCAGGGGCATGGGGGGAGGGAAGGAAAGGGAGACGAGGGGGGCGCTAGAGGGGAGGGTGAAAGAAAACGGATGTCAATATCCTGATTGTAGCAGGATTCAATCTGTATTTTTAAATGCTTCTAATCGTCTTACAAAATCCCATTTCAAGACGGGATTTTTCGAAACTACTTTAAGCAGGATTCTAGAACTTCTTGCAATAGTCATATCCGCCGGACATTAGCAACGATATACGACCGTTTATCACCTTGTAAACGGACTGCACGGATTTTTAGTGCGTCTTTCAGACGTTCATTTAGTCTTGGCGAATCGGTATGGAAGCTGTTTTCTATCGCTTTTGTGCTAGCTGGGCTTTGACTGCGTTTGGCCTGGGAGGGAGAGGGGGTGGTGATGTACGTGGCTCGCGCGGTACAGAGGCTTTAGAGGTTCTTGAACGGCGTCGGTGACGTGACCTTCGTCGCTTAATAGATGCTGCCGCTTCTCGGTGAGACGAGTGGCCTCTAACCATTTTCTTCAAAATTGCCATTTCCTTTCGAATTAAGGGGCACTCCTTTGAGGATGCATCATGAGGGCCACTACAGTTTGTGCACTTCACCACACTGGCCTCGCACGTGTCAGTGGTGTGCGGCCCCGTGCATCGAGAACACACGGAAGTGTTTTTGCACACACTACTCACATGGCCTAACTTCATGCACTTCCAGCACTGTAGTGGTTTTGGTACAAAGGGCCGAAATGCGTGTCGGAAGTGGCCCACTTTTACATGTGTTAGGAGGGATTCGCCCTTAATTATGATCTTTACACACCGTGACGTGCCGAGATGAAAAACGTTTGCGATGACGGTGTTTTCTGTAGCCGGCTTGATTAAGATCGACAAATCGGTGTCGGCAATGGTTTCGTCGACATCATAAATTACACCAGTACTGATTTCTTTTCCCAGCGGAATATGAGGGTGAACTTTAATCCCGCCAAGTTCCGTGACCTTGCGCAAAAACTCTAACGCAGCCGCATGTTCTACGTCAATCGCTACGACGTTCTTACGGGTGTTTACTCTGATGTCCTTGATTTCATTCGGGACCAGTGCCTCTAGATGTGTAGACGCGGCTTGCCTGTTGAGGCATCTCAGATTGTCCGAGGCGAGAACTGGCGTGAAAAGGATGGTGAGTACCTCGGTAATCCGTGAGGATTTCATGGTGGATGCACTCGAATTCAATGATGTGCTGACAAACCTTCTCTTTGCTTTCCGGCTCCGCACCAGCTCGAAGGTGTCGTCACAAGATTCTTCACTGTTGACATAGTACTGCATGGTGTCGTCGCTGTCAGTGTCGCTCTCGGTGCCGTTGCGCTTCTTGGAGGCAGCCGCCGCGGGCACTACCGAGTCCGGCGGACGCGCGTGAGAGTCCATCTCCACCGCAACTAAGCAGGAAACAGCAGTTCACCGGCAAAGTCCAAGAAAATTCACAAAAAATACAGCTCGAAGACTCGGCGTTCTGCCTGAAAGGCACTTCGTCTTCTTGAAATCAAAAATCAAAAAATATGGCTGACTAATGGAGTAGCACACGAGGAATAAGGATTATAAACAGGGATAAGGTGCCTCAGAAAGGCTGGCCAACGTTTCGATAGGAGGACCTATCTTCGTCAAAGGCGGCCTCGTCATACCCGCCGAGGATGACGAGGCCGCCTTTGACGAAGATAGGTCCTCCTATCGAAACGTTGGCCAGCCTTTCTGAGGCACCTTATCCCTGTTTATAATCCTTATACTTCGTCTTCTTAAGAATTTATCATCAGTGTTAATAAACAAAAAGCATGCTGAGCTTCTATCGCTAGGTTTGCGTCGTGAATTCGCCTGACCTTGCACAAGTTCTACAATTTCACGCTCCAATATTCCATCATCAAGAGCTCGGAGATTTTCATCACGTGTAAGCTAAAAAGCTTCAGAACGTATAGTCAGCGTCAAAAGCTTTCGGACGCCGGAAGCTGAAAAAATATTTATATTTCTACGCCTCAGGCACGCATCGTGATATTCGGACTTACAGCATATACTGGTCTAAAGTACAGAAAAGTTCTGCATAGTTTTACTGGCTGCGGGTGTAGCTGTGTTGAAAATAAACTTATTAGCAGAACCTCGGCCGCGTAAACTTTTGACGGCGACTGTGCCATTGAACACCTATATTTTTTTTTATTCTGCACAAAATTATTTTTAATGAGTGGCCTTCCAGCCAACGTCATGCAGTGCTTACACCTCGTTAATTTTCAGGACAGCCATCTCAGACATGATGCATTCAGTATAAGAACAGAACTAGTATGTAGTGCATCATTATTATCACTAATGATGTGTAATACATATGTAAACAAGTAAAGGATAATAACATTGCCGTGAAATTTTACTCAAATCTCAGGAATACTTCTAAACTTCGCCTGTTCGTCTGTATGCCTTCCTATGCTTTCTAGGAAACTGAAAGGGCGAAATTCAAGAGGGAAATTGACATGTCCTGTGGCACCATGGCAGAAAAGGGAAGGTGTGGCTTAGTGGGATCATATGAAATGTTCAGCTGCCATTGTGCTACTCACGCACAAGGAACGACAGTTTTGTATTTTATTTACAAGCAGCACACAAAGTGATGAATGGTGTCTTGGACTCTGGCGTGATCATGGCCAAACCACCGTATCGATGTGGGTCATAAACGATTCTAATTAGGTAACATTTCTGCAAACCCTCACGGTCCTTTCTCATGTTTCTTCAATTGTTCAAACACGTTAAATTTATGGTAGGAGAAGATTCTCTTCTTGTTGCGCTACTAAGCACGAGATCGCGGGATCGGATCCCGGCCGCGGGATCCCGGCTGGATTTCGATGGAGCGAAATGCAATAACACCGGTGTGCTTGCGTTGTAGGGCACGTTAAAAAACCCAGGGGGTCAGAATTAACCCGGAGCCCTCCACTACGGCGTGCCTCATAGTCAGAACTGGTTTTGGCACGTAAAACCCCGTAAGGAAGAAGGAGAATATTCTCACAGAATTGCTGAAGAATTGCGCCAGTAATTATATATCATGGTGTTGCGACCTGATTCAGCAATAGAGTTAGTCAAGAACAGAACAGCAGAATGTTATAGCAACTTCGGTTCTTGTAGCCGAACACAATATCTTCTTGCACAACTTTGTGGGCATAACTCATAAAGGGTCGGGTCTGTGATTAGAATCGTTCTCCATTTTTACACGACAGGCTACATTAACATGTCCCGGTGTCTTTTCGCATAATTTCCAATGCTCCTCTGCGTGCGTCGTGGTAAAAGGATATGAAGACCTTTAGTATTTCTGGAATTTCATGAAGGTATATGAGAATGGTTTAAATTATAAGACACGTGCGCTGCATATTGAGGATAGAATGTTTATGTTTCGAGGTACCCGTTTGTCCTAAGCAAACAAGCTTGTGCAATAATTCGGACAGCCTTCATTTGCACCTAAGATCAGGTACGCGAAAATCCTGCTTTGATATAGTGCAAATATACTCAGTCAAATAGCTGCAACGGCATTCCTTTGTAAGAATTCTACGTCTGGCATATCTGGCCTCTCGGCGGCTGCAGCTAGCACTGCTCCGCCATCCCAGAAGCGGCCATCGACCTCCGGGCTGGAGGCCTCCAAGGTAACGTCCCTCGAGACGAGGCCTTCAGCGCGAACAAACCGCTCTGAAGAGCGGGTGTCCAGCGTGCCGCAAGAGCCGATGGACACATCTTCAAGCCAGACGGCGCACCCAGTGCCTATGGAGCGGCGAGAATCTCTCGACTGCTCCAAAAAAGAAAAAGCCCACATCACAGGGCCCGACAAGGGCTTTGTAAGTTAAGTTACTGTTTTTTACACGAAACACACAGCACAAACATCGTCTGCAACATGGCCACACAGATACTACAGTGGAACGTCAGAGGACTACTTCGTAACCTCGACGACATCACAGAACTCATACATAAATGTAATCCGAAGGTGCTGTGTGTCCAAGAAACACACTTAAAACCTACACAGTCCAACTTTCTCAGGCAATATGCGATTTTCCGTAAAGATTATGACAACGCTTCTTCCTTGTCCGGAGGTGTAGCCATAGTTGTAAGTAAGTCTGTTGCTTGCCAACAGTTTACCCTTCACACGTCTCTCGAGGCTCTATCTGTGCGAGCAATTTTATTCAACAAGCTTATAACGATTTGCTCCATTTACATAGCACCCAACCATCACCTCAGTAAAACGGAATTTTACAGCCCCATCGACCAGCTCCCAGAACCATACATTATCACTGGTGATTTTAATGCTCATCATACCCTTTGGGGAGACTCGCGATGCGACGCGAGAGGTCGACTCATTGAAAACTTCCTTGTTAACTCCGGTGCGTGCCTCTTCAATAAGAAGGAATCAACATATTACAATATCCATCATAGTTCATATTCAGCAATATACCTGTCAATTGGCTCTGCCTCACTTTTCCCTGATTTAGAATAGCATGTAATTAAAAACCCATTCGGAAGTGATCATTTCCCAGTAACCCTAAACTTAGTAACCGAACATGACTCTCTTCCCCATGTCCCTCGCTGAAAACTGGTCTCAGCTGACTGGGAATGCTTTAGGGAATCCACGTACTCATCATGAGATTTTATAAATAATTTTACTATAGATCATGCCGTACCATATTTTACTGCTTCCATCATTGACGCCGCTGAGAAGTTCATTCCTCAAACTAGTGGCACTTCATTCAAAAGACGGGTCCCCTGGTGGAATAACGATTGTAGACAGGCACGAAGGAAACAAAATAAAGCTTGGGGCAAACTACGTGAATGTCCTATGGCTAAAAACCCAATAGAATTTAAACATGTTAAATCCCAGGGAAGAAGGACGCGAAGACAGGCTAAGAGGGCAAGTTAGGAGAGGTTTCTCTCAGGTATCAATTCGTATACTCAAGAGGCAAAAGTATGGGACAGGCTAATGAGGCTAAAGGGAAAATAAATCCATCCGTTGCCGCTAGTGAATGACGAAGCGAACAGCTTGGAAGACTAAGCTGACGCTCTTGGCGAACACTTCGAGCGCGTGTCTAGTTCGAATAATTATTCCGAGGCATTCCTTAAGCACAAACAAATCGCATAACGCAAGGCTATTTACCGTAAATGCAGACAGAATGAACCCTATAACATGCCTTTTAACATCGCCCAATTAAAAGCCTCCTTGACTGCATGTCGGAGCTCTGCACCTGCACCCGGCAGGATCATGTACGACATGATTAAACACATTCACTGTGATACTCAAATAACGCTACTTGCACTTTTCAATGCTATATTGGCTGCCGGGTACCTACCTACTGCATGGAAAGACTCCCGTGTCGTTCCGATTTTGAAACAAGGTAAAGACCCCACATTAGTAGCAAGTTACCGCCCAATAACCCTCACAAGTTGTATCTGCAAACTCTTTGAAAAAATGATAAACCGTCGCCTTTTACACTTCCTTGAGTCAAACAAAATTCTTGATCCATATCAGTGCGGCTTCAGAGAAGGACGGTCTACAACCGACCATCTCGTGCGCATCGAAGCAAACATTCGTGATGCTTTCATACATAAACAATACTTCTTATCCGTGTTTCTCGATATGGAAAAGGCGTACGATACGACCTGACGTTACGGAGTCCTACGCGATCTGTCGGCTATGGGCATCCGCGGTAATATGTTAACCATTATTGAAAGCTACCTACACAACCGCACATTCCGGGTTAAAATAGGTAATGCATTGTCGCGTCCATTTGTACAGGAAACAGGTGTACCCCAGGGAGGCGTGCTCAGCTGCACACTGTGTATCGTGAAGATGAACTCACTTCGTGCCTCATTACCACCAGCTATTTTTATTCTGTCTACGTGGACGATATACAAATGGGCTTAAAGTCCTGTAACGTGGCCGTGTGTGAGAGACAGGTACAGCAGCGGTTGAACAAAGTGTCTAAGTGGGCGGACGAAAACGGGTTCAAAGTTAACCCCCACAAAAGTTCTTGTGTTCTTTTCACAAGAGAGGCCTGATTCCAGATTCTTGTGTAGGACTGTGTGCACAGCAAATACCCGTGAACAAAGACCACAAGTTTTTAGGCATTATACTTGACTCTAAGCTAACTTTCATTCCGTACATCCAATATCTCCAAGAAAAATGCCTAAAACAATGAACCTAATGAAGATTATATCTTACACAACATAGGGCAGCGACAGGAAGTGTCTATCGAACCTTTATAAGAGTCCTATTCGTTCACGACTAGATTATGGGGCTGTAGTATATCACTCTGCCGCCCCAAGTGCACTAAAGATGCTAGATCCCGTTCACCATCTAGGTATCCGCCTGGCCACCGGCGCTTTCAGAACAAGCCCCATTGAAAGCTTATATGTAGAATCGAATGAATGGTCACTCCATCTGCAGAGATCATACACCGGTTTCACATATTTCCTCAAAGTGCACTCTAATCATGAACATCCGTGTTCGAAGACCATTAATGATTTGACGTGTACTACACTTTTCCATAATCGACCCTCTGTGAGACAGCCTTTTTCACTGCGTGAAGGAGCTTAGCGTTGAAATGGATCTCCCACTCCTCGAACATGCGTAATTCCTCCAGCTAAACTGCCACCTGCTTGGGAGTGGCAGCTGATAGAATGCGATATATCTTTTGTAAAAGTAACAAAGTACGCAGCAGACCAAGAAATTCGAATGCATTTCTGTGAACTCCAATCTAAGTATTCGTGTACTGAATTCTACACCGACGCATCAAAATCGCATGCTGGCGTATCTTACGCGGCAATTGGTCCCTCTTTCTCTGAATCGGACGTATTGAACCCTTATACAAGCATCTTTACTGCAGAAGCCTATGCAGTGCCGTCTGCGGTTAAACACATTAAGAAATTAAAACAACGGAATGCAATAATATTCACGGACTCCTTAAGTGTCGTAAAGGCACTAATGTCTATAAGAATACACAAAAATCCAGTTTTTATTGAGCTTTACCTGTGCATTACCTGTGCAATATTTATTCATCTGGTAGACATGTGACAATATGCTGGGTTCCTGGCCATAGAGGCATTGAGGGTAATGAACTGGCAGACCAAGTGGCCGCATCAATTACATCTCAAGCTATTAATCTTACCACTGCTATTCCTGCCACAGATCTCAAACATTTTTTGCGAACGAAACTGCGAAACCACTGGCAACGCTTGTGGGACGCCGAAACAAATAATAAGCTCCACTTGATTAAACCACAGTTAGTTTTCTGGCCCTGTACAACAAAAACACGACGAACTGATATCCTATTCTGTCGTCTCAGAATATGACACACATATGGTACTCACAATTTTCTGTTGACTGGTAACGAGCCTCCAACCTGTGGTCGATGTGCTGAGAGGTTGACCGTCCTCCATGTCCTTCTGGAGTGACGGGAAGCCGAAACAGAGAGAAGGAAACATTTTACTCTTGCATACAGCTATTGTGTCCCGCTCCATCCCTCCATGTTTCTTGGTAAAGAACCACTTTTTGCAACCAAAGCAGTCCTCGCATTCTTGAACGATGTTGTCCTACATGTCATAAGCCCAATAAATTCGTAGCGCATCCTCTCTCCAGAGGATGCCGCTGTGACAGTAGTTAAGTTGTGGGGTCTCACATGTGCCCTTGGGACAAAGGAACGACAACGCAGTAGTGCAGACAATCAAAAGGGCATTTATTGCACCTTTCATACACTAATACATACTAGCCGAATTACAACCAATAGAACATTCACACGGGCGCGCGACAAATCAAGGAAGTCCGACTCACCGCGACGCGATAGCGAGCGAATACGTTCGCCCCATGCTATGACACCATCGCCTAGTCGTTCACGTGTACGGTCACGCGAACGGTGGCGCGCTCGAACGATCCGTGTTCGTCCATACCGGTGTCCTGCTCTGAGCCTCGCGCGACGGTCGCGCGAAGCGGGCCGGCGCACGCGCGAAGCGTTCGTGCGTGTTGGTCACCGATCCCCAGCCAAAGAGAGAGCGCCTCCGACCCTTTTCCCCCAAGTGACCCCGCCGTTCGGTGGCGCCAGCATCGCGACACTACGCAGCATCGCGACACTAGCGCCATCTCTCGCAACGCGCCGCAACCACCGCCGGGCTTAGCCACGCAGAGAAGCCGGACTACAGGAGACATGTGGGGAAAACAACATCATGGGACGCGTGAGAATCGCGCACCCCCACATCCCCCCAACCTTAAATCACTACACATACGCCGGCGAAACATGTCACAAGGCCTATCAACGCGCGCGTCGCGAACAAAAGTATCCCCACATCCCCCCAACCTTAAATCACTACACATACGCCGGCGAAACATGTCACAAGGCCTATCAACGCGCGCGTCGCGAACAAAAGTTAGTACATGCGACAGTGGCGCCGCCGAGTAAATGTCCACGCACTATCCACAACGTGCGAGCCGACATTGACTCCGGGGTTCACCGCTGGCATCCGTTGGTCACAGCACCACGTCTGCAGATTCGATGGCACGACTCCAGCCCTGGACTCCGGAAACGGCGACGCAGAAGTCGGCACGAGCAAGCGTCGCTCGCGCCCCGCTGACGAGAGCCGCAGTAGCCGTTGGTGACTGCCGGCTCTTTTCCCAGCCGCCGAGGGCTGCGAGCCGGACATTGGCGGCCGCCGAAGTCGCTGCGCCGAATTGACCACAGGCATCTCCAAAGCCTGGGGTAGCTCGATTGAAGTCCGGGGCAGCAGCGCTGACGATGTGCAGGTGACAGCAAACCAGGGGTGACTCCGCTCACGCTGCGTACACTCAACGCACTCGACAAACACTAAAGTAGTGCAAGGGAGAGGAATTCGGCATACGCATCGCCCACGTGGTACGATGTTCAATTCGGCTAGCAAAAATTTCGGGTGGCATTTCAGATGCTAAGTTCACGTGAACAAAGCTTGTTGTCTTTTGTCGAACGAGTAATTTCAATTCGTCAATTCGTGCGAGGCGAACTAATGAGGGAAGCAATGTGCGACATCTCAACACCACGGTCCACCAGGTTGTGTCCCTCGACGTGCGACAGGCGGCTTTGTTAAGCCTTTGGCCTAATGCGTCGCTACTTTTGACAACAACCGGCATCCAAAAAAAAAACCAACAACACCCAAAATGGGCACAAGAACAGGCAGCCGCGAGGAGACGTTAGCTCTGTGAGGTGGTCCTACTCCGCTCGGTGCACACAGCATCCGAGTTGACGGCGCCCACCGTCCCAGACGGTGTCGGAGCGCCCGGTGCCAGGCCGCAATACCAGTCAGCCCGTAGCGGCACCCGTGGCCCGCGGCCACCCGGCTCCCTGAGCCTCGACTTCCGAAGTCAAAGATATAGAAGAAGCTATTTACATAAGAAATTCGGACCACCCACGAGGCTTCCGTACTCACTCGCTTCAGGCTTGCCAATGCTCCGCGGGCGCTAGGCCTCGCTCTCCCAGGATGCAGACCACGTGGCTCTCGTACCGACGAGTGTACTTCAAAACACTCGCGAAGAGGCTTAGCATGTTGAAATGTTCAAACACGCTACAGCAACCGTCGCCACGCTCAAGAAAGCACACCGCCGACACTAGCGATCAAAATCCACGCTAGGACTACGCTTCGGTTGAAACATCTCGAACCGAGCAAAACTTAAGATTATCGTCCGATGCCCCAAGAGCCCCACGTTGGGCAGCCAGATGTGGGGTCTCACATGTGCCCTTGGGACAAAGGAACGACAACGCAGTAGTGCAGACAATCAAAAGGGCATTTATTGCACCTTTCATACACTAATACATACTAGCCGAATTACAACCAATAGAACATTCACACGGGCGCGCGACAAATCAAGGAAGTCCGACTCACCGCGACCCGATAGCGAGCGAATACGTTCGCCCCATGCTATGACACCATCGCCTAGTCGTTCACGTGTACGGTCACGCGAACGGTGGCGCGCTCGAACGATCCGTGTTCGTCCATACCGGTGTCCTGCTCTGAGCCTCGCGCGACGGTCGCGCGAAGCGGGCCGGCGCACGCGCGAAGCGTTCGTGCGTGTTGGTCACCGATCCCCAGCCAAAGAGAGAGCGCCTCCGACCCTTTTCCCCCAAGTGACCCCGCCGTTCGGTGGCGCCAGCATCGCGACACTACGCAGCATCGCGACACTAGCGCCATCTCTCGCAACGCGCCGCAACCACCGCCGGGCTTAGCCACGCAGAGAAGCCGGACTACAGGAGACATGTGGGGAAAACAACATCATGGGACGCGTGAGAATCGCGCACCCCCACAAAGTATACCACCTGCCTCCAGGCCCTTGTGGTTCAAGGGCTCTGTTTAGGCAGTAGTGCTTTTGCCAATTACTACATGTCAAAACTTGAATATCTTATCACTTGAATATCTTATCACAGCCAGGGGGCGCGAAGTAGCACCAACACGCTCACTTCGAGCTCTGCATCTTCATGATTTTTCAGTGATTTTTCGCTTGAAAACGCCCGAAAACGCTACTATGAGCTTCACGAAGTTCCGAGGAACACCTGGACGCCACCCAAGTGCATCTACGACTGTTTGGAGGGACAGAAGGATTCCATAAAGCTCGCCACCACGGGGAACGCTAACCCAACGCCAACTACCGTGAGCCGCCTGCAGCTGCACCGACGCCGGGGTTCCCGCGTCGCAGCTGCGCTTAGTCATGGCTCTCGACGCGGAAACTAATCAAGAATCCCGCCAGCTTTAGCAGGATGGGACAGCAGACGACCAAATGGACGAAACTCAAGGCCACTCTGACTTGGTGAGTCGAGTCGCTAACATCTCCCACTCGCGTGAAGAAGAGAACGCAAACTGGCAGGCAGTGAAATCCGCCAAACAACGTAAACAAGAGACTTTGGAGCGGAGGCGCGGCAACGCAGAGCCCCGAGACCAATTTCAAACGAGCACGTCAACGTATAAGAAATTGCCTAAACTACCGCCATTGCCTAAGGACGATTACAAAATCGTCATTCGTCCAAACCAAGGCCTCCCACTAAGAAATATTCTCACTCCCACGCTTGCGCAAGCAATCATAGAGGCATGCCAAGCTGCCTTCAAGGATGACCAATTCATCCTTAGAATTAATCCGGGATCAAACATTGCTATCCTATCGACCAAATATGAGGCAGTTGCTGACAAAGCACGCCTCATACGCACACTCGTATTGAACGGCAGGGCCCACGCCGTCCGTGCTTACGCCGCAAACGGAGACGACACTCTAGGAGGGGTCATCCACGGTGTACCGATGAACACCTCTACCGACACACTCATGGCCCACCTCCGTGTGAGAACGCAAGGGGTAGAGATCATCACTGCTCGAATGATCGGCACAACCCAAAGTGCAGCTATCACCTTTTTTTGGTCCCACACTACCTCGAGCCGTGTACTGTTATGGAGGGGAGCTCCGTTGCTACTCATTCAGACCCACAATTGAAGTTTGCAAGGTCTGCCCAGAGAAAGAACACCGCACAGACGTCTGCCCGCATCCGGACCGACCTATTTGCTGGCTGTGTGGACTAACAGATCCAACTGATGGACACCCGTGTGCTATTAGTTGCGCCTCGTGCGGGGAGGCCCATCCCACAGGGGACCCAACATGCAAAAAGAGACTTAAGCCACCGAAACCTAAACAGCCACAACTGGAGGCCAACGACACCCACAAGCTCCCCTGGGACAACAACAACCACCCACAGAGGACGAAGAACATCCGCTGGTTCTCTTGCGAAGAGGAAGAAGAAGCCTACAAATCGGGCGACGACAAGCGCCGCTCCCGTTCGCGCTCGCCGTCCCTGAACCGACGATCACGAACGCCACTAAGGAACCGCCACCAAACACCGACTCTGCAGAAGAACCACCACAACATTTCGCCAGCAGGAGGCGGCAGAAGCATCGACGGAAACCAAGGACACATTCAACAGACATCATCGGCCAAGGTAAGCTGGGTGGAGGTCGTGGCTCTCAAAGCTGCACATACTACACCCATTACACAAAACGTATCAAAGAGTAATCACAGAAAACAAACAACTGAAACAACGCCTAGACAGATATGAAAGCAAAATAGCCTGGCTCGAAAAACAGCTGGCCAAACTTATGGGAACCACAAGACCCACAGTACAGTCTACACAACAGCAAATACTCCGCCCAAAGGAAAAGCCACAAGAGAATGGGCGCGCACAACCACAACCTACACCAGACCGAGATCCTGTAGTTCACACAGGGACACAACAACCAGAAGCAAACCTCACGATACAACAACAACTGCAACTAATGCAACAACAAATGGAGCAGCAAACTAAAATACAAATGCAGCAGTTTTTGGTAGAATTTCAGGAACTAAAGCGATACGTTCATGAAACCCTTAACAAAGAATCGAAGCGTAGACGTAAGCATACCATACAGAGATCCCAGCAGTCTGATGACAAAAACATGCTTACCTCGGACGCTGAAAGCACAACCACCACCTCGCATCATGGCAAATAGGCGACCCAGAACAAAAGAGAATCTCACAATATGGTCCTGGAACTGTCGTTCCTTGCACAAAAAACACGCTACACTAATACTATACATACAGGCGGCGCTGATCTCTCCAGACATAATCTGCCTTCAAGAAGTGGGAGCTAGGCCCAAGGCGATTACGGGCTACAGACTGCACATAGAGCCTAACCACCCAAAGGTAGCGACACTCGTCAGGAAGGAATTCGCAGCGACACTCGCAACGGTACCGCACGAAGACACTCCACACCACATCGTCACGCTGTGGCCAGCAAAGAAGGGACGGCCGAAGCAGGCAATGTGCAACACACCTTTGGGAAGCTTGTCGGGGACTCACCAAACGGTGGCGCCGACAGAAACTAAACAGAAAACTAAGACTCCGAATAGCGGAAATCACAGAGAAAGCGAACGTATACGCGAAAGAAATCTATCATAACAATTGGCGTACATTATGTGACTGCCTAAGAGACACATTAAGCACGAAAAAGACATGGAACATCCTACGGAGTCTTTTGGACCCCTCAACCACAAGAACCGAAACAAATGCTACACTCCAACGGTTAGCAGGGACTTCCAAGGGGACCATGATCAGTTAATACAAGAGCTGAAACAACAGTACACAGGAGAACGGAAGCGAGACGAAAATTCAATAACAAGTCAAGAATACAAAGGAACACCCAACCACGAGCTGGACGCACCCATCACCTTCGCAGAGGTGTATGCAGCGGCGCAAAGCTTCAAAAGGAATACAGCACCCGGATGGGACGGTATTACAAACGCCATGATACGGAACCTTAGCACTGACACATTACAAGCCATCACGGACCACTTCAATCAAAAAATATGGACACCGGGTGGAAAACTACCCACAGAGTTGACAATGGCCCAGATCGTACTCATACCGAAACCAGGAAAGCGGAGAAGCCTTGATCAGCTGTGACCAATATCACTGACATCCTGTATGGGTAAAACGTTTGAAAAAGTCGTACTCACTCGCCTCGAACAATACACAGAAGAACGGGGACTCCTACTAACATCTATGTATGGATTCAGGCGAGGGATGTCTGCCCAGAAAATATTCTTATTGCTCAAAGAGGAGGTGCTCAACCCACCTCCAGGTAGCCTCAACAACTTACTCCTTGCGCTCGACATCGAAAAAGCCTTCGACAACATCGCGCACTCTACCATACTAGACGGCCTCACAGCCATTGGATGCGGGGAACGCATATTCCATTATGCCTCTACATTCCTTGGCAATCGCAAGGCACAGATTGGCATGGCCAGCACTAACTCACCACCATACGACCTTCCACTGAAAGGCACGCCTCAGGGTTCCATCCTGTCCTCATTCCTGTTTAACATCGGGCTCCGGAAGCTAGTCCTACAACTGCAGGGTATACCGAATCTAGGCTGTGCCTTTTACGCAGACGACATTACATTACACTATGGGCAACCAAGGGCTCCTATAGAGAACGGCAAGATGTCCTGCAAAACGCTATAGACAAGATTCAAAGCTACCTTCAGGCGGCAGGTATGACTTGCGCCTCGAACAAATCGGAATATCTGCAGATAAGACCACCGCGCACCCAGTCCAACCGTGCACCCCCACTTCACCTGATGATTGCCGGACAAGGCATCTACAGAAACGCGGTAGCACGAATCCTGGGCATGCACATACAAGAAAATAACAGCGTAAAGACGGCAATAGACAAACTCAAACACACCGTAAAGAGTATTACAACCCTCATAGCTAGAATAGCTAGAAGTAAAGATGGGATGACAGAAGGCGAGACATTACGCCTCGTACAGGCCTTCGTCCTCACCCGAATAACCTTCGCTCTGCCCTTCCAAGCTACACGGAAGACCGAAATAGAAAACATCGACAAGCTCATAAAAATCGCATACAAATCTGCACTGCAACTTCCGAATTGCACGAGCACAGACAGACTAATGTCGATCGGCATAAATAACACATATGAAAAACTGGCAGCCACAACGCTAATCGCACAAAGAAAACGACTCAACACCACACACCAAGGCAGAAAACTACTGCAAAAACTGGGATACCCGCTCACCCCCCAATACTGCAGAGACGACACAGTCATCATACCGATGCACCTACGGGCTCGCATCATCGTGGAACCGATCCCCAAGAACATGCATCCGCTATACAACCAAAAGCGCCGGCAAGCGCGAGCACGAAAACTCCTCCAGAGAAGGAACGATCCTGATACTTACTACACCGTCGCTAGTCTTTACTCCACAACACCACAAGGCCCCAGAAAAACGACATACGCAACGGCAGTAACTAACCAAAAGAAAGTGGTGGCTTGCGCATCTATACGCACCAGATCAAGCGCCACCGCTGAGGCAGCAGCCATAGCCCTCGCAATCAAAGAAGCAGAACGAAGAGGTCGCTCCGCATATATCCTGACCCAGGCAGCACATCACATGGGGCCAACTATGGCCGATGATGGTTTTCAGCCGGCACTGGCTGGGCCGTGAAGGCCCGCCGTTGCCTCCGTAATGCCAGTGCTGGCAAAGCCACTGTAACAGACATCCAGCGATGGCCCTGCTTTGCCGGTGAATGCCCGTTAATGGCTATGCCGGGCGTCGCAACTGGCTATCCCGGGCCTGCTTTGCCGTAAGAATGCCGTCATTGGCTGTACATCTCTAAACATTGGTTAAGAACGTCCGTTCAAAGCTATAGGCATAGCCACATTGTTTAGCAGTTCTGATAGACCCGTAAATATCGACCTGTCAAACAGAACGGCATTTCAATATTACTTTTCACGCAGAATTCGCTGGCCATTCCCGATTATATATGTTTACAGCATGCAATTTTTATTTGAATTTTTCACCACGCACGCCAACTGCAACGAGATCACTCTGGTTTTTTTTTGTTTCTTACTAAGTTATTATGTACGTTCTGCATATTTTTTTCGTTTTATTACAAAGGCTGTTAACTGTCGCGTAATTGTATTTATTGTGTTGAATCCTTCGATCGGACATTGTTAACAAGTGGCACAAGGGCACTCCATTATAATGCGTCAATGCGCGCATGCCGTGTGCATTCTCGATAGGCGCAATAACAAATTCAAGGGGGTATATAATTAAAAAGCATGTGCGCTTACATGTGCGTCGTTTAAGTAGTGTTGCAGGTAGTGAATTGCAAAATACTGGATAACTTTATGGTGCAATCATCTGTACCGCTTGCCAGTAATGCCGTTGCTAGCTCATTTTCTGTAGCGGCTGTAAATTTTATTGCCAGTAAAATACAAGGCATTTTAGATGACTGCTCGCTATATTATTTTTCTGCATAGAGAGCATATCGAACTGTGCAGTAGTGTCTCCTGTGGCCAGCTTCATTATAATCTTAGGTGCTATTCCCGGAAAACTCTGTCGTGCGTGTTTTTTTTTTTTTTTTTTTTTTTGATGCCAGATGATTTTTTTCAGGCCAACTGGCACAGTAGGCGCAAATTCCTCCCCGCAGAAAGAACCGGGGAAAAAAAGAAATTGCGCCATGTTGAAAAAGAGGTTTCTGCTGGGCTATTGGTGCATATTTCTAAAACAAAAAACAGCCAATAGAAGAGACAAGAATGTGAGACAAGCCCAACGCTAACTTACAATGAAACGCTTATTTTGCACGACGCCAAATATATCTACACTGAAGAGAAAGGGCAAGGCGGAGAAGAGAGACAACGCCACAAGAGATATACGGGGGTGGGAGGGGGGGAGTGAAGAGAAAGGTTTGGTCAGACGACCAAGACGTCTATACAAGGCGCTCTCCGTTGGAAGGGAACAGAAAATAAAGAAAAATAAAAAAAGAACAGGAATGTTCGTGTTCCGCCGCGCCATTCCGAACCTTGACGGATGGCTGAAAGAGTTGAAGTTACCGACCTAGGACTGAGAACGAAGAACGAGGCTAAGATTAAGGAGAATACAGGAATATAGAATGGAAAAGAAAAGAAGAACGCTACTGGATAAAAATGTAAGCTACTGAATAAAATTTATTTCTGATTAAAAAGGGGGAACTAGCATAAAGAAAAAAAACTACTAAAATATATATACATTTTTCAAGTAGGTGAACTCTTTTTGTGAGAGCAACACAGATTTGAATAATTTTTTTGCTGACGTTTGCATCTTATATGAGCTAATAAATAAATCTATCGTTGTTTTGACTTTGCAAGGAGGCATACATAAGCTTCCTTATTCCTTATTAAATTCAGGCTCCCACTTGCACCCTCAACGACACACCTCTTGTAACTTCTTCCTCTTGTAGATAAATATCTCGGTATACAAATCACACACAACATTTTTGGAATACGTATATTGAGTTTTCAATTTACCAATGCCAACCACATGTTCGGTTTCTTGCTCCAAAATTTTCTTCATGTGAAGCTTTTATTTTATAAATCTATGGTGGGGCCTCAGATCTTCGAGTACACCAGTTCTGTCTCGCAACTCTCGAAAGTGCCCAAAACCTTGCCGTCCTTGTTTTGTTACATACACTACTCACGTGTTACATACACTACTCACTCACACTACTCACGTGTAGCCAATGCGGCTTCTACAAAATCATCGCTTGGTTTACCTTGTCGCCGTATGCGATCTCGCTTGTTTTTGCGCACACGTTGTCTTGCTCTACCGTTCTCCTGGGATAAGCAGTGCCAAAAAATAACAATGAACACATTCATTGGTCACTTTGAGTTGTTTTACAGGTCCATTTGTCATGTTTTACATTTGAGCTATAATATATAATAAAATCAGCACAAGTGCTACTGCTCCTTCAGCCGCAGCACCTTTTGTAAAAATAAAAATAAATAAATAAATAAAAGAATAAAAAAACGTGCGCGTGTCGTTCTTCACTACTATCAGGCGAAGTGACGTCAAAGCCCCAAGAATGCGTTTCACTCTCACCACGTTTTCCCTGCGTTCCCTCGCTTTGCAGTGTCGAAGGTATGCACGGTCTATAATGCGCACAGCCGAGCCTGCGTTGCTAATCAGAACCGGATGGGCGCACAAAGAAGCGTGAATAATTGTCAAATATGTTGCTCCCTGCGCGGACCTCGCCCGCTTCCAAAGAAACGTGGTGACTCTCGGAGGACGAGGGACCCGTACACATTCTGCTTCTGCCTGTGAGCTGCCGTAGCCCATATTTCTTTCACCATGTTTTGCTTGCGAAGCATGCATCAACTTGTCCAGCAACGTGTTCAGTACCAGCGGCTTGACCTTCGCCACTACAAGCTTGGTTCCACATTGCTATTGGGTGAAACATGAACAACTAGCCAAACGTTGGAAAACTGCATTTACTGCGAAATAAACTCAATTATCGCAAGGTAAGTACAATTGTCTTATTTTTATTCTCAAGTATAGTGTTTCAACTAAGTGCATTGCCTAATACGTGTATTTTCTTTTTTTACAGAGATAATGTACGGCCACTTTTTACTATGTACGTAGACGGAGCTGCACCGCTTCAGCGTCAGCTGAAACGCACTGTCTGTTTGAAAACACGCAGCACGGCACATTTCGGCTAGTACACTCATGAAGACCAAAGTTGGATTGTCGTAATTCCTTACTCAGGAAGTACATTCTGCGAGCTGACTGGTGTTCAGAACTTCCTGCAAGAGTATAATCTGTTGTATTGCAGCTTGCTTAGGTGTTTATCATGAAACAAAGCACCCTTTCTTTGCTACCTCTGTTCTAAAAGCTTACGCATTGCCAAAGGCTAAGTACAGCTACCCACAAGGACTTTTCACAAGGCATAATTCATCACAATTGCCTAGTTTGAACAAAAATCGCATATTTAGATGCAGCGGCATTTCCTACCTAGTTTTTTCGTATTTCTGCTTCTTTTTTTCAGCTTCAATAATTTGTTTGAGTGGAGAAATCATATCTGTGGGAGATTGCCTTCAATATATTGAACGCCATCATGGACCATGCAGTTCAACTGCCGTACAGCATGCATGGAAATAAAAGCAAGAGACTGTTTAACACGCGGCTATGCAGAGTGGGAACAGGTGATATGCATTTAATTTCTCAGTTTTGTACCTTTTGCTTATATTATGCACTGCTGACAGTGTTGTGATAATAAAAGTATATGCATTGAGAGACGCAGACATCGACATCAACCAAGCGCAAGACTTCATAAGAATGTGGCTGCCAGGCGCCGTCGACTATAGCAGAAGGCGGCGTTACGCCGAAGCGGCTCAACCCCCTCATAAACAAAGCTTTCGTAGGGGGCCCACAGGATTGGGGATACTAGCGACAATCTGTATCAACCTATTTTAAGACCAATAAATAAATTGTGTATATTATTTGGTGATTTTATAGTAGATTATGGCATGTTGCATCGAGCTACCGTGCAATATTTGCGTAATTTAAAATCGTAGGAAATAACGGCATCGCCCACATACATCACAATCTGCCAATAGGGCCATGCCAGTGGGTAATGCGGGACAATAATTTAACTAAGAGCGGCAGAGCCGGCTATTGACCAATAACGGCGCTGCCAGTAGGCAAGGTGGGACACTAGAATGGCAATGAACGGCAGAGCGGGCTATCTGCCTGTATTGGTGCTGCCACACGATGGCCGAAATAGGCCCTTTAGTGGCATGGCCGCGCTGGGCCATTCTTGACGCGGGTAGCGCTGCCGGTTTCGGGCCTATATTTGTGCCGGTGTTTACCGTGATATTGCCGTGCTGGGGCCAGCCTGGTTGTGCTGCCTGGGGACGGATTCACAGGCCGCCTGTCGGTTATATCTTAGAGGCACACTTCCCAGGTGCGTCATCGATATCCTGGGCGCCACGCTGACTGAGGACCATGGGGTCGTCTGGTGCCCTGGGCACACAGGCCTGGAAGGCAACGAGGAGGCCGACTGCGTAGCTCGCGGACTTGCTGGCTGAGCCGCAGAAGACTCTTCGAGGCCCCTCACAAACCACCATGAAGATCCCATCACGAGCAGACAGATTTTGGAGGACCAACGCCTGACCAGACGGAAGTACGCTCCTCCACATCCCAAGTCAAGCAGCCAAGAAGCCAGGGACTGGCGCCGCCTTCAAACCAACACTTACCCGCACATATCAAGGTTGCCCGCAATGTTTCCAGGGGTATACACAACCAGTGTATGTCCCTGGTGCAACGACCACACAGCCACACTGACACACATTACATACCAGTGTACGGAACGCCCAGCCGAGGCAGTATCCAGGCTGGTGAGCTCATCTCAGACACTCACAACGTGGTCTTGGGAGGCACGACTTTCCGAGCTGGCCCTGGGAAGCCAACTGGCGACCCTTGACCAGGCCCGGCGAGCCGCCGCGGCCAGTGGGGCTCTACAAGAGGGCTCCACCGGAGATTAACCACACCACTCTTAGTACAATAAAGTTTATTCATTCATTCATTCATCACTATTTTTCAATGCATTCTTCATTTTCATAGTAGACGTCATTGATCATTGTCATCACCTTATTACATGTAGATTTTACGCTCTTTACAGCGACTATTTTTAGGCCCCTTTGCAGCCACGCTTCATCTAATGTTTTATCCACGCCTCATAATTCACTATTCATGTACCACTGACACGCCATTATCATCGCCTTGGCGCTCTGTGGCCACATCTGGCCCTTGCGCCAATAAACCCCACTAATCATCGTCATCATACTACGCCTGGCAGCCAACTTTTCTACTTCTCTATCTTCGAATTGCACACACTGGACACTATTTATTTTTGTGGAACGTTTCAAACTGCACAAGAGTCGCACAAACACGCCTTTCTCATGACATAGCTGAAGAGGCAAAAATATTTCTTAGTAAAGTCTTCATAAATATTCGCCTTAAGAAAGAAATGAACTTTCAAAACATGTTATCTGGGTTTATTCTCTAAAATACATTACACCTAGGGCGCTATAACGTAAAATGATTTCAAACTTTTGATTCCAATCTCTGCAATCAGCGTCCACGATTGGTCAAAACATTTTCGGGCCAATGCCAACTTCGCCTGTCTGTCACGCGACGTCACGAAAACCGTGATAGCTACCCATCTGATATAACGTGTACACACTGATTATGCATTAAACCACACAAAAGAAAAATTATCATTCCTGATTCGAAGCCTTTTCGCCATTAGCCCTCTGCTATTGGTCTAATGTTTTCTGGCTACGCCCACTTCGCCTGTCTGTCACGCGACCTCACAAAACCGCGAAAACTCACCACGTCAAAGCGACGTGTGCGCGAAAAAAATGCATTAATATGCCGAACACAACTGAAAACATTTCTGAATAGCCACAGACTGCCCCGTTCCGAAAGGAATAGAAGATGGCTGCCCGCCGATCGCTCAGTAGCCCTTCGCTACTCGCACCTGCCGGTGAGCATGTATTTATTTGCGCATGATAAACCTTTTTGCGTGGTAGTAAAACGTTATCGAGCCCTTTCGGCATGCATACGACATCGCTCTGCCAACTCTTCCTTGCTGAGGATCCGTTTTAGCGGCATTCCTATCCTTCCGTTGCACGCCGCCGCGATTTTCGACCAGCCACCGCAAGCTAAGTAAGGCGAAGCGGACCAATCGGAAAAGCCGACACCACCCTCTTCATGCGGCTATCTATTTTCACTGCCCTGGCTCGGCTCCATCGAAACCCTCTCCACTAGAGCGTGCTCCTCGTCTCTTTTCAGCAATTAGATAAGAAAAACCGCTGAGTGTAGACAATGTTATTGGTTTTCAAAGCGAACAAAGGTGACAACGCTGCGGGTCACCGCCCGATGCTTGCGTCGGTTGTTACGTAAATTTGACGTCAGGAGTTTGCAGTCATTTTACGTTATAGCGCCCTAGGTTTATATAAGTACCACAATAAATTCTGCGGCCTTGTTATGAAAACTGCGATTTTGGAACGACTTTTTTGCCATTTCAAGCGCTGCTGCTGCAACTAGCTAAAAGCAGAGTCATTGAAGTTGATAAATTCCCGGGAATACGTCAATCCATGTAATATGTTCATCGCAAATTACATTTTGCTGGCCAAAAAGCCTCCAAAATTTGGCCTTTTCCGTAGACACCCATACTTCAAACTTCCACCGCAATTTGGAACGGGTTTTCTGCCGTAAGTAATGGTACTTTTTTCATAAGATGTTGGGCTAAGCGCCTAGAGCCTATTTCCACTGGAATATTTTGAAAGATGGCTTCAGTGATTAGTTATTTGGGAAAAACGACGCTCTCCCATAGAAAACGCGCATGTTTTCAGAGGCGGCCGCTAGAGGCGCTGTTGGGCGATGTCCCAATTATCCCAATGTCCCGGCGATGAGCGGCATATGGCAAGGTAAAAAGACATGGCTGGGAGTAGCTTACCTATGGACAGGTAGTGATAGCAGAGAAAAAAAATAAGGAATTGGTTGATTACATTAGAAGCGACATTAATGACTTCAGTAAATTGGGTCAAGTGTGATTAGTGGGAGATATGAACGCACACATGGACAATTTAGACGGATATACTGATTACAACGGCTCTCTAGTGCTGGATCTGTGTGATGAACAGAACCTTATGTAGTTAACAGGGAGAATAAGTGTCATGGACCGGTAACGTGGCAATGTGGAAACAGGCAGTCATGTATCGACTACGCCTTAGTCTCAGAAATGGTCTACGAAGAACTAGACCAAATGATAATAGACGAAAATGAAAAAAAAATAGCCAGGGAAGTGATCATAGACGTTTCGTAATAAAGTTTGTGCGACATACCAACGCAGAACATGAACCAATAGCCTCAGATTTTTTAAAAAGAATGACGAGCAAATAACACAGATCGCAAACAACATAGAGAAAAAAATTGAGGCTTTTCCTACAGCCGTCTGGGAATATAAGGAACTGGTGGACGTTATGCAGCATGAAATAAGGCAGAAACGGAAAACAATTGTTGGATCGGAAAGAGGAAACCACGTAAGTGGTGGAACAAGGAAATAAAAAAATCTATAGAAGAGCGTAAAGAGGCATCTAGGGCTCATCGAGAAGCCAAAAAGTTGGGATTACAAGAAGAAGAGCTGCTCCTTAGATGGAATATATACCGAGAAAGGAAAAGGGTGGCGAGTGAGCTCGTGCAAGAGAAAATTAAATGCGCAAGTGAACGTTGGGTGCATAACATTCACAAATGAGACAAAGCCGCCCCAAAAAGATTCTTGAACCATATAAAAGCACTCGGAGCTCCAACTAAAAACTCGCAAACGACTCTAATGGATGAAGACGGTAACATCTACGAAGGAGACGATGCGCTGCGGTACATCACAGACGTTATTAGGGATAACTTCGGCATGAGAAAAAGCGTAGTTCAGACAACAGATCCAGCGACAACAGAGAGGCCTGAGAGATCAAAATTTAGCATATAAAGCTTTTATTGGAACTACATTTTATTGGGGGAACTACAGATAGGGTTCAGGCCAGGCAGACGCTTAGAGGATGATATGTTGGTACTAACTCAGTGCATAGAGATTTCAGTAGCTCAGAAAAGACCTTTATCGATAGCATTTCTAGATACTACAGGTGCTTATCACAACGTAGACAGGGAATTGTTATGGGACATTCTTCAGCACGAAGGCATAGATGAAGATTTCGTGGAGCTGCTGAGGGAGATAGATAGAGAGAACCAAGTACAACTGGCATGGGAAAGTCGAATAAGTAATGAAATGGTGGGAATTCACCGATGATTGAAGCAAGGATGCCCTCTGTCACCATTGTTGTTGAAGCTTTACGTTAAGGATATAGAAAGACGACTGGAAAAGAGCGAATTAGGTTTTTATTTATCCTACATGCGTAATGGACAAATGGTGCAACAGAAGGTCCCTGAACTGATGTACGCAGACGACATTGTGCTACTAGCAGACAACAAAATGATTTATGTATACTTGCGAATATCTATGGGAATGCAGCAACAACTCTAGGCTTTAAGTTTAGCTCAGAGAAATAAGAAATTATGATCTTTATTGAAGAGACAACTTCGTGGTGTCAATTCAACAGCAAGTAATACCCATAGTGAAGCAATGTAAGTACCTCGGCGTACACATAAACGAAGGAAAGAATTACTCAAGCAACCACCAAGATAACGTGAAAATAAAGAGGAAGCGGAATGCAGCAATCATGAAACACAGAGCACTGTAGGGCCACAATAAGTATGAGGCGGTGCGTGGAATCTGGAAAGGAGTAATGGTGCCAGCGCTAACATTCGCAAAAGCTATTCTATGCTTCAAATCGGATATCTGGTCGGGTTTGGAAGTTAACCAAAGATCAGTAGGCCGGTTGGCTTTGGGAGCCCACGGTAATACCACAAATGAGGCAGTGCAGGGTGACATGGGTTGGGCTTCTTTTGAAGTCAGAGAAGCACATAGCAAAATTAGTTTTGAAGAAAGGCTCAGGAACATCGATGAAAATAAATGGGCGGCTAAAGTGCACAAGTATCTCTGCATGAAAAGCGTGGACAGAGAATGGAGGAAGAGGTCAAGGAAGTTGGCAACCAAGTACAGGATAATAGAAACTGTAAATAGACAACCAGGAGTCATCAGAAGGAAAGTGAGAGAAATGGAGACCGTGAATTGGATGCAAAGAATGGAAACAAAAAGGACAATGGATATTTACAAGAATGAGAAGAAAGAAATTAGAAGGGTAAATCTGTAAGATAACACAAAGGGCAGTCCCTTGCTATTTGAGGCTCGAGCCGATTGCCTAAGGACCAAAACATACCGGAGCAAATATTCGGAACTAGATGAGGCATGTGTCATCATCATCAGCCTATTTTATGTCCACTGCAGGACGAAGGCCTCTCCCTGCGATCTCCAATTACCCCTGTCTTGCGCTAGCGTATTCCAACTTGCGCCTGCAAATTTCCTAACTTCATCATCCCATCTGGTTTTCTGCCGACCTGGACTGCGCTTCCGAGGCATGTGACTCCGAGGCATGTGTATGCTGCAGTAACGATCCAGAGACCACTCAGCACATCCTAATGGAATGCCACGGGATCCACCCAGCGAGAACCGTAGGTGAAGTGCAACTCCCAGCAGCGCTTGGATTTAAAGTGGAAGGAAACATCAACAGATCAGCCGTAGAGATAAGCAAGAGATGATTAGAGTGCTGGTGGAAAAAAAGCAGGGAAAAGATGGATACGACCTGATCTCTTAAAATCATAGGTAACGGTACAAGGTAAATTTTTGAAAAAGAAAACGAATAATGACAGGTATAAAAATAGTAGATAAAGAACATGTATAGTCATCATCATCATTATCATCAGCCTATATTTATGTCCACTGCAGGACGAAGGCCTCTGCCTGCGATCTCCAATTACCCCTGTCTTGCGATACCGTATTCCGACTTGCGCCTGCAAGTTTCCTAACTTCATCATCCCACCTGGTTTTCTGCCGTCCTCGACTGCGCTTCCCTTGTCTTGGTATCCGTTCTGTAACCCTAATGGACCACCGGTTATCCATCCTACGCATTACATGGCCTGCCCAGCTCCATTTCTTCCGCTTAGTGTCAACTAGAATATCGGCTATCCCCGTTTGTTCTCCGATCCGCACCGCTCTCTTGTTGTCTCTTAAGGTTACTCGTAAGATTTTTCGTTCCATCGCTCGTTGTGCGGTCCTTAACTTGTTCTCGAGCTTCTTTGTTAACCTCCAAGTTTCTGCCCCCTATGCACCGGTAGAATGCCAATGATTGTATACTTTTCTTTTCAATGACAGTGGTAAGTTCCCAGTCGGGATTTGGCTATGCCTACCATATGCACTCAAACCCAATTTTATTCTTCTGTAAATTTCTTTCTCATGATCAGTGTCCCCTGTGAGTAATTGACCTAGATAAACGTATTCCTTTACAGACTCTAGAGGCTGGCTGGCGATCCTCAATTCTTGTCCCCTTCCCAGGCTATTGAACATTATATTTGTCTTCTGCTTATTCATCTTCAACCCAATTCTTACGCTTCCTCGATTAAGGTCCTCAATCATTTGTTTTAATTTGTCTCCATTGTTGATGAATAGGACAATGTCATCTGCAAACCAAAGGTTGCTGAGATATTCGCCGTTGATCCTCACTCCTGAGCCTTCCCAGTCTAAGAGCTTGAATACTTCTTCTAAGCATGCAGTGAATAGGTAACTTGATAGGTAACTTTCTAGTTTTCTTGTGGAGAACCGAGGTAGCTGTGGAATAATTGTAGATATTTGCTAAGACATTCACGTATGCCTCCTGTACTCCTTGATTACGCAATGCCTCTATGACTGTTGGTATCTCTACTGAATCAAATGCCTTTCCATAATCTATGAAAGCCATATAGAGAGGTTGATTGTACTCCGCAGATTTCTCGATTACCTGATTGATGACATGGATATGATCCATCGCAGAATATCCCTTCCTGAAGCCAGCCTGTTCTCTTGGTTGGCTGTAGTCATGTGTTGTTGCCCTGATTCAATTGGAAATTATCTTGGTGAATATTTTATACAATACTAAAAGCAAGCTAACAGGTCTGTAATTCTTCAATTCTTTAACGTCTCTCTTCTTAAGGATAAGTATAATGTTGGCGTTCTTCCAGCTCTTTGGTACGCTTGAAGTTGTGAGGCATTGCGTATAAAGGGCCGCAAGGTTTTCAAGAATGATATCTCCTCTATGTTTGATTAAATCTACTGTTATTCCATCTTCTCCAGCAGCTTTTCCCCTGGTCATGTCTTTCAAGGCCCTTCTAACTTCATCGCTAGTTATAGAAGGAGCCTCTTTATCCGGTTCATCACTATTTCGAATGAAAGTAGCTTGGCTGTTTTGGGCACTGTACAGGTCAGTATAGAATTCTTCCGCTGCTTTTACTATGTCATCGAAATTGCTGATGATATTACCATGCTCGTATTTCAGTGCATACATCTTGCCTTGTCCTATGCCAAGCTTCCTTCTTACTGATTTCATGTTGCGTCCATATTTTACGGCTTCCTCAATTTTCCCAAGTTATAATTTCGAATATCCCTTACTTTCTTCTTGTTGATCAGTTTTGACAGTTCAGCGAATTCTATCTGATTTCTTAAATTGGACACTTTCATGTTTGGTCGTTTCTTTATAAGGTCCTTTCTTACTTGGGAGAGCTTACCTACTGGTTGCCTTGGTGCCTTACCTCCCACTTCAATTGCTGCTTTGAATATCAGCCTAGTTACGGTTTCGTTCATTACCTCTACGTTATCTTCATCTTCCTGTTCTGTTCAGGCGAGCACCAGCCTGAATTCGTCTGCTTTTACGTCTGGTTGGGGAGTAGGCTTGTACTACTTTCATTTTGTACCTCCTATTCAGCTTTTTTACGACGACTGCTACCCTGTGTATAATGCTGCAGAATTCATCAATGTTGCCCGCTATGTTGTTATGGACTAGAAGTCCTACCCCGGATTCTCTCTTATCTGGAAGACCTCTGTAGCAGAGGACGCGGCCGTTAGTCAGCACTGTGTAAGCCTCACCAGTTCTAACCTTACTAAGGCCAATAATATCCCAGGCAATGCCGGATAATTCCTCAAATAGTCCTGCTAAGTTAGCCTCACTCGAGAGGGTGCGCGTGTTGAACGTTGCCAGGTTCAGTTTCTATTGGCGGCCTGTCCGGACCCAGAGATTCTTAGCCCCCTCTGCCACGTCGCAGGTCTGACCGCCGCCTTGGTCAGGTGCTCCGCCGCCACTGGGGACTGAGGGCCATGGGTTAATTGTCGGAGTCATGAGGGAGGTAGTGGCCGAATACTGCACCAGAGAGGCAAATTCCTATTCTGGTGAGGGAGTGACTTTGATGAAGCTTAGTGGGCCTGCCTAGTTTGGTTGCACCTCAACTAGTATAGCCCCACTAGCTCTCGGCAATATTTCTTTTGCAGGTGTCAGGCACCCCTCCATGCCTGAAAATGTAGTGGACGGGAGCAGGATTCGAACTTACCACCTTCAGATTTGAAGTCGGGTGTTCTACCTCTGCTCCACGCCACCAGTGTCATGTATAGTATACCCTGCTAGTAATGTCCGCCTGTACAAACTATTCTGTTCAAGGACAAAAATTACACAATCTGCCACAGGCGATTTTTTTTTATTCCGGAAAATTATCATCCCGTATAGAAGTCGCAGTACTATAATGAGAAAAATACGCGCTTTATAGAGGTTATCGTGATGACATGTATAGCCTTATGGAAGGCCGTATACTTCGACGTGGTGCTCGCTAACAGTACACGCTTGTGGGGCTATAGTATATCGCTTCCTTTCGTATTATTAAACAATGAGAATGATGGGAGGACAAAAGTATACATGAAACTACTTTCACTAGAAGGACAAGGCAACGGCTGCTTCATGCCTCTTTTTCCCCCGTCTCCTTTCGCGTCGTTCGATCAGTATAAACATGGTATGTGTAATATTACAGGCTACTGGCACAAAGTGCTTCGACGCACGTACCTGGACAGACACGGTATGCTATAGTGGATGCTCTAGGTTTCAACAACCGCAAAATCATATATCAAACATATATGATTCCTCACTATTCAGAAACCAATCCCATTTCTATCGTTCAGATAGTAAGTACCTAGCTGCCGAACAGACCTCCAGCTTGAGGCCCTGTCGCAAGGTCTCATGAAGGCTTGACGGTTCCGGTGAGCGACGTGTTCTGAGAGCAAAAAGTCCAGTGTGTGCATGCCGGTTTAAACGCCCCTTCAGGATGCAATTTACTTCTTCCACGGTCATCATTGGCTATACCACAACCATCGGGGAGAGCCATTAAGGTCCGTGGCTGCATATTTGTTTGCGAGCACCAGCCTGAATTCGTCTGCTTTTATACCCTTACTGCGTCTAGGTTGGCCTGTTTCCTCTTGACTAATTTCACTCCATGCCTGAAAATGTAGTGGACTGGAGCAGGATTCGAACTTGCCTCTCCTCTTCAAATTGAGAGATATCCTAGGCCTCACTAACCTATGGTCACTGCACTTTACCTTACCTAACACTTCTACATTCTGCACTATGCTTGGACCGGAAGAGAGTATGAAATCTATTTAATTCCTTGTTTCTGCATTAGTTCTTCTTTTTGGGGTGTTACGTGGCAAAACCAGTTCTGATTATGAGGCACGCCGTAGTGGAGGGCTCCGGATTAATTTTGACCACCTGGGGTTCTTTAACGTGCACTACAACGCAAGTACACGAGCGTGTTTGCATTACGCCTACATCGAAATGCGGCCGCTGCGGCCGGGATTCGATTCCGCGACCTCGTGCTCAGCAGCGCAAGTTTCTCCATTAGGGCTTTTCCAGGTCCACTTCCTGTTGCTGCGCTTCCTGAAGAATGTATTCATTATTCGGAGCCTAATCCTTTCCGCGAATTCTACCAACATCTCTCCTCTTGCATTCCTAGAATAGATGCTGTAGTTGCCAATTGCTTGCTCGCCAAACTGCTTTTTCCCCACTTTTGCATTGAAGTCGGCCACGACTACAGTATGCTGAGTTTGCACCTTTCTCATGGCTAATTCAACATCTTCATAAAACTGTTCTATTTCTTCATCATCGTGACGGGAGGTTGGGGCGTAGGCTTGTACTACTTTCATTTTGTACCTCCTATTCAGCTTTTTCACGACGACTGCTACCCTCTGATTAATGCTGCTGAATTCATCAATGTTGCCTGCTATGTTGTTATGGACTAGAAGTCCTACCCCGGATTCTCTCTTATCTGGAAGACCTCTGTAGCAGAGGACGCGGCCGTTGGTCAGCACTCTGTAAGCCTCACGAGTTCTAACCTTACTAAGGCCAATAATAACCCAGGCAATGCCTGATAATTCCTCAAATAGTCCTGTTAAGCTAGCCTCACTCGAGAGGGTGCGCGTGTTGAACGTTGCCAAGTTCAGTTTCTATTGGCGGCCTGTCCGGACCCAGAGATTCTTAGCACCCTCTGCCACGTCGCAGGTCTGACCGCCGCCTTGGTCAGGTGCTCCGCAGCCACTGGGGACTGAGGGCCATGGGCTAATTGTCGGAGTCATGAGGGAGGTAGTGGCCGAATACTGCACCAGAGAGGCAAATTCCTGTTCTGGTGAGGGAGTGACTTTGATGAAGCTTAGTGGGCCTGCCTAGTTTGGTTGCACCTGAACTAGTATAGCCCCACTAGCTCTCGGCAATATTTTTTGCAGGTGTCAGGCACCACTCCATGCCTGAAAATGTAGTGGACTGGAGCAGGATTCGAACTTACCACCTTCAGATTTGAAGTCGGGTGTTCTACCTCTGCTCCACGCCACCAGTGTCATGTATAGTATACCTGTATAGGTATACATGTATAGGTTAACATGTATAGGTATACATGTATACAGGTTAACATGTATAGTATACCTAATTAAATCAATCAGGCTAGGTGACTATTTGTCGCCGCCCCGTTTCAAAGGGGATGCCAATAAATCATCATCATCATCATCACCAAATTCCTGGTAATGCTTGTACATGTATTAGTAGTGCGTCCACTGTGGTACAAATCTGCGAGTGTGGAAAAGTTGTTTGAGATCACATTTCTATGTTTGCTCATTTTTCTTATAATTTATTATGGTAAGATTATGATTGCTGTGCCCTGTCTCCACCGCCAATGGGCTGCCTAATGACAGCTCTGTAAAACTGTCATTAGGCAGCTTTTTTCCTGGTCACCTTTTTTCACTGTAAATTTTCTGTGTTGGGGAAAATGAAGTTCCTTGATTGGTATGTAGCTTTATGAAATGAAAAAGAAATCAATATTTGATTGGATATTGATGCTAATGCTTTCTTTCGAATATTCGTATTTGATTCGACTCGGAAATGCACTTTTCAAACACCTATAAATGCTGATGTATACATCAGCATTTTAGGTGCGTTTGCTAAGTGTAATCTCTGACAGGTTTATAAAAGTGTCGGAAATGTGTCAGTGTGTCACTGTTAATGTGACTACGCTATCAAAGAGAAGCTGGATGAAGTGGTAGGACCTTAGGCATTAATGTGTATAGAAGCCCGTGTTTTGTTGGATTTATGACTGTAAGCGGCACTCACAGAGGTAGCTTGGAGGCGGCGAACACGTGTACAGCAAGAAGATGCAATAACAACTATGCATACGAAGTAAAAGCATAAAACGTTGTGTACAGTCAACCGATTATTGTAGAATATGTACAAAGTGATGTACACATGTGGGCAGGCATCCGACGAAGGCGCCGGGCCGTCCATCTTCGCACCACCGCATGGATCTGAGGAAAACGAAGAAAAAAGACGGAAGACTTTGGTACAAAATTCTATACTATACAGTATGCGTGGCAAAGAGCAAAATGATACTGCATGCAGGAGTTGACAGCCGTGGATCGTCAGCTTGTCCTTGTCTCGTCTTTTGGCTAAGAGTTCGTGAGCCTTTTTCTACATCCCTCGTGCGGGACATGGCTAAAATATCTAGTCGTAAAGCAGAAAAAAAACTACTTCCTATGACTCTGAGCTCGGTTGAGGAGTGAGACGCAGATAAGTGCTTCATGGCCTGGATGCAAATGAAATGACACAGGAATGAAAAGACGGTGCAAGCGCTCCCCGAACCACACACAAGCGCGGATCAAACATGTGTGTAAGCGAGATTAAGGGCACTAACAGGGTGTCTTGAATATTTGTATTTCTGTTTACACCGTACAAGCGGCCACACTTTTGTCAGACATGCTGTCAGAAGAATGTGTACAAGAACTCCTTCAAGATGCCATAGAAGTGTTGCAAGTGTGCTAAATTATTGTCCGTCGCACTACCCAACCGAAAAGATTTGCTGCGGTGTCTGATTCGACTTTTCTTTTTACCTAAGCGACTATCATTCATTGCACGCATATGAGCCATGTATACTGGCCATACATGAGGCATTTTTTCTTCCCTATCTTCTCCTCTGTCGGCCTCTGTCTGATAGCTGGTGTACCGGCCTTAGCAAACGCGCAATTTGTCAATTGAAACTGAAGCCGACTCCCACCTGCCTGTGTCACCTCCGTATACTGTTTTTGTGTGCCGCATTCCTTCTTTCTAGTTGAATATACTATAACGTGATTTGATGATTGAGCGCATGAAATTTAGCGCGAAACGAGTGATCACAGCACAAGGACACTGGTGACGAAACCCTCGACTCTGTGCTTGTGTCATGATCGTTCGCTATGGGTTAAATTTAATGTATTTCATCGCTGCACCAATAAGTCCAGCTATATAGAAGTACCTTGATAATCTTACAGTGCGTGCAGGAGACAACTGAGATGCAGAAGGCATATGTATACGTGTATAACCACCTGCTCAATCGAGAAGCTTGATGAGCAGCAGGATGAGCTTGAGCCGGCTGTGTGGTGCGTACTGGCCGTCGACGTTGAATTCGGTGGCCTGGTTCGCCAGCGCTGGCACGTTGGGGAAGACGCGTTCGAAGGCTTCCAGCTCTTGCCGAGCCTCTTCCTGGTTCCGCGGGAATGCCACAGCGATCGTGTTGGTTGTCGAGCCGAAATTCTCGCTCAGGCTGCGCATGAACGGTATCAGCCGGTTCGTTGGCATTGTGTTGAAGATCGCCGCCGATGTCACCTGTAGGACGCCCGCCGAGAAGTGAACATTTCAGTGCAGGAAATATGCAGAGCGCGGCATGGCGCACGTACGAACGTCGAGTTCCCAACCCAATTTGGTCACGTTTGCCGTGCGTTAATGAAGCGCTTTGGGCTACGAGGGACGCCGCCGTTTAATTCAGGGCTGCGGAGTAATTATCGTATTTGAGGTTTTTTTTAACGCGCACTCCAATCTTGTCGAACGAGCGTCATTGCATTTCGCCCCTGTCAGAATGCGGCGCCCTCGTGCTCGGCAGCGGAACGCGAAAGTTACTGAGCCACCGCGCCGGGTCAACCACGTTTCTGTTCAAAAACATCAATAATTTATGCAAAGTCTATATAGTGAGCCAGCGCCTTTGCTTAACGCAGCAGTGTCCTTCTTGAATACTATGTCCCATCATCATTTTTACATGGCCGCACCAACATCGCTCAAATCGTAAAAGCAATTGAACAACGCTTAAAGAAACCTTCAATGCAGGTTCTTTTTTTTTGAACACGCAATTGGCTCGTCACTGTGGTTGAGTGGCTGAGGCGTTCTGCAGCTGAACGCGGTGTCTCTGGTTCGATGCATGGTCCAGACGGACACGATTCCTTATACGGAGTGACACTCAAACATTCGTGTGCGTTCTACGTAGCCCATGTCACACATTTAAGACGTAAATTTGTGTATGGAGTATATATACCACGTAATTCAGAGTGGTCTAACCGTCTATTTCAATGCGTAGTATTGCAGGTAGCCAGAGTTGGTGACCGGAGCAGTGTGTGCTTCGAGCACGCAGCTGGCGAGGCAAAACACGTTAAATTTTTGTAATCGCCCTCGCACTGCGTACGCTGCCTACGTCAAGTATCCAAGCTCTGTACACAGATTCAGCAGACGATCATCTCCATTTGATGCAGGTTGGTACGACGTTTCAGGGTATACAAATGGTATAAAGTAGTGTGCTTAGATGTCTTGGCCGTTATTTGGCAAATAATGCGTATTGTCATCACATCAGTGTTACACAACCTTGTGAAGCACAAATATCATGCACGACTAGCGCCTCGCAAAATTAATCTCGAACTGTTAATGACTGTATGGTCACTTATTATTGTACTGAGCACTCAAATGTCCTCGTATACTATATAGAGCAGGTAAAATGGCACAATACGCACGGTTATGAAAAACACTTACGCTTATGCAAAACACTTACTCTATAAAAGCAGGTTCAAAGCGACTACACAGAACGCAATGGTAAGCTTTGCGACCTACTTTCGCACTATAGTACGCAGGGCACGCTAGCTTTTGAAATTAGCATTGACGGCGTTCCGTAGCATCCGTAGCTATATATATTGTGGCAACATTACGCCGCCCAGGGCGCCCACTTTGATTCAGATATAGCCAGGCTACTTGATCTTCGTCGGTAACACACACACAAAAAAAAAAGTTGATTTCACACACTGTGAGAATCGGTGTACACGACTGCCACAGTGCGTCAGATCATCAGCTCGCGTCCTCTTCACCCGCGGCGATCTGATGACGTCATCGCTTGCGCTTAGCAATCGGCGTGTGTTACTATACCTCTCCTCCAGCATGCAGCCTCTTGGCGCCGCTCCTCTCTCCCTTCTAACCACCCGCACCATCCTCTCGACAGTCCAACCGCCACAATTTATTACATTTGAACCTCGTCGGACGCCACAAAGCTGCATAACATCGCATTAAGGTTAACTTCCGCAGTAATGCCGTCCAACCATAGCTTATAAAACGGCACCAGAGAACACGAACTCCAAACACGGAGACATCAAGACGATCACAATGCTTCTCTTTCGTCCTCTGCCGCACCTTTTGTAGGTCATGACAAACCAAATAGCTGCCAACAACACGTTTTGACTAGTCTAACCACCTACCACAGCAGCAAAACCTGTCGGACTCCAAAAAGAAAGCTTTGCTCTAAGAAAAAAAAAGAAGAAGAAGGATGAGTTGACACCGGCTTTTACGTAGCCCAACCACCAGGACATTTGAGTGCCCAACCGCAGTATTTAATAACGTTGCAGTATCCATCCTGAGGTAAATGCGGACGTATAGTTATCCTCCCTGAGGCCAATATCCTTTAATGTTAGTAAGGGAGGGGTGAATGAATCTAGCGATGGAAAAAGGTAAAACAGGGACAGAGGATTGGTGGCGTAAAAAACTTAGCCCTTCCACTCTGTGAAGAAGGACGACCAGCCAAGCTGTTATGTGTTCTTCTAAAATGACGAAATTATATATATATATATATATATATGTATAACAATATATATGCATTTAAAGCATCACGCCAAAGACACCATAATCCACCTTAATCCTCCTTCATCCACCTTAATCGACCTTATTCCACCCTAGTCCTCGTTAACCCACCTTAATTCATTTTAGTAGACCTTCATCCAACTTAGTGCACCCTAATCCACCTTAATCAACCCTAATCATCCTTAATCGACCTTAATTCACCCTAGTCCACCTTAATTGATGGATTGGTGGGTAGACTGCGCCGTAATGGTCATCCATCACTGGCTTTGACACTTATGTTAAGGGACCTACATACATAGGCTACTTGGATTCAATTTTGTTGATACCGACTTTTTTCTACACACCCTGTCGACGCAAGCACTTTTGGTCAGAACCTAGCCATATACAGCTTCGCTGTAAAAGGTAACACGCAATGAAAAAAAAAGAAAAAAACAACATTTTACAGCAATAATATACTTTTTTATAGATTCGATGGTTTGTTCGCCCAAACCACGGATTTTAGGTTCAAGATTAAATTCAGCAGAAAGGCAAACATTGTGAGCTAGGTGGTAATAACCGTCACTCTATTTCAAAAGCCCACAACACCCTCGCGACGCAGCTATTGCGTCGCGTTTTAACAATAATGCGACTTCGAGGAGTCGTAACTTGGGAAGATAGATACAGCAGACAAAACAACGCACTCCTCTTTTACTTCGTAAACAGCTGTCGCAAAATCGGAACGTTTGGCAATATCCAGAAAATAAATACGTTGAGAAAGTCTGCTCCGTTACACTTGCAATGTCGATGCCTGTTAGACCCATAGTGGTCGGCACCCTGCGCGTCAATATCGTGCACAAACCGCGTCTGGTACACGCGTCTCCATATGGTTGCACAGACCAGGCGGTCCTCGCTACCAATGGCGGCGCGAAGGAATCTGGTGGAAAACCGCGTACCCGCTCGAAAGCCCTTCACACATAACCAATCACCTGCACGCTCTTGTGTGTGGCCTCCTCGGTAAAGCACGAGGTGGACGAGTCCGCCTCCAGGCTGGCCTCGGTAACGTGCAGGGCCTGAAACATCAGCACTCCCGGCAGCACGTTGTGGAATACGGCGCCATTGCCGTCAGCCCCAGACGGGAGGCGGGGCCGAGGCCAGGTGAGCGGCGGCGTCGCAGGTGGGGACCCTTCGTCGGAGGCCGGCCCGGGCAATGACGGTGCGGGTGGCTCATCGTCGGCATGAATTTGCGGCTCATTACTCTGGATGGACGACGACGGGCTGGGCGGAAATGGTGTGCTCTATACATAGTGCGCACGAACAGACGCTGCCGGCTTTAAATTTATTTTATATGGTCCGGCTAATCATTTGTCCCTGTCTTGTTCCGTTAGTTGTGCTATTTTGGTTCTTAATACCATGTACCGACCAGCCCAACAGCAAACTCCCTTGAAGATCAACTGATTATCGTACATCCGATAACTACACGTACGAGCTACGGGGAAAGCCGTGGTATATATAGAGCAGGATGTCAATTTCGACACACGGGGTTGTGAAATGTTAATCGAAGGAACAGCGTTCCGGGGGCATTGTGGCGCTTCCTTTCCACGAGAACGCAACAGCCGAGGCTGCGAGTCGCAACCGCGACAACGTACGTGCTCAGCAGTGCAAATCCGTGGTGGGGTGGAGTGTGTAAAGATTTTAAATCGTTATCAACAGCTAAATCCTCAACAGTGGGGCCGGTGCAATGTAAACATTCCTTTCGCTCGATTCTATTCCTTTCTTATCACCAACATTCATGACCGGCCGATCCCGGTGATAGCGTTGGTGGAATCCCACTCGGACCAATGACGAAGAGCGAGAAGGAATAGCATTGACATCGAATCGTTACATTTACCGCTCCTGTTATGTGTAATGTGGCTTCTGCAAGGTTCCTTGAAAGGCTCTTCCTTGAATGAGCGAGGGGTAGAAGCGGAGACGTTCAACGCGTTTTTGAGGTCACAAGTCTATGCGGGCGACGGGGCGTATCGTGCCGACTCATCCGCCGTATTTTTAGTGCTGGTTGAAAATATACGCTTTTCCTATACAGGCTGCGCCTTTGCAAGCATTCGTCGGCTTTGTTCTTGTTCTTGTTGTTGTTGATCCCCACCCGGACAAAACTAAGAAAATTACTGCAGTGATTCCAGAAACACGATCGAATGTTTCGCAAAGGCATAATTACAGAAACGAGCAAAAATTCTTATTACAGCCCCTTTAAATTCGCTTGCACCAAAACTATAGCACTTCTTTAGCAGGCGGTAAATGACGCCAAAAAATAATGTTTTAATTCTTTCTCTCACTGGTGGCTTGTACGTCGCTCACCTAATATTTTGCCATATAGGCCTTTCAGGATACTCGTATTAAATACTCGTGAGGAAAAATACACTCGGATACTCGCGAGGAAAAATATAGCCATGTTACGCCAAAAATAAGGTATAAATTTAAGCCTATAGCTCATACGTCTAATATGAACTGCAACTGGTACATCTGTCAGAATGAAGTTCAACGTTGCAGCCGGGCGCAGTGGCCGCATTCAAGTGGGGGCGGAATACGAAAACGCATTTCCCTATGCTTCCCTTGACGTCATTGTCTGTTGGCTTCCAATAATTTTGACAGAATATTCGGGGGCCTCTCGGGTAGCTTTCTTGCTCAGTGTTTTGGGCATGCACGTCAAAGAAACCCGTGGAACCGGTCAAAATTATTCTGGAGCGCCTGCACTACGGAATCTCTCAGATTGCAGGTACGATTGCAGCACGGTTGCAGGCACGTAGGACGACCGTCAAGTCTCATGAATTTCATTACGATGGAAATTTGTGAATGTCGGTTTTGTATCTTTAGGTAAATGGCGCGAAAACGACGACGCACAGATAGACCGACCAACACAAAATTTTTCCCGTGAAAAAAATGAAAAAAAAAGTCACAGGCCTGCGCGGCACACGCAGCACAGTCACAGCGTAAACTGGTTGAGCGGCGCAAGAGCAGCTCCAATTTCGGCACCACGCACAACAAGGTCTTCGCGGTAAAGTGCTTTCGCCTCGATTTTGACGAGAACGACCTGAACTGTCCGCGCGGCGTCGACGGCGAGCTGCGGCTTCTAATGCTCTCTGCACAGCAGTCGGCTGAGCCCGATCAAGCCTGGTTGTAGCCGCGCACGTAGCTCTACGATTCGCTTCTTCAGCAACGCCATAACGTTTACCGAAGAGGTACCCAGAATACATGGCGAGCATCTAACATCGGGATAGCGTTGATTGCGCGCCTCGTCTGAATCGCATCGCGTCTGAATCGCATCTCGACGCACGCGGTGGTTGCAGGCACGTTAGTTAGATGGCGCCACCATACTGGCGGAGGCTCGGGTCATCAGCGCCTGCGCGCCTGCCTATGCGCGCAGGCGCAGGGTGCGTGTAAAGGTAATTTTTCTTCTGCATGATAGCAAGCGCTTGCGTGGCTCAGTGGTAAAGTATCCGACTCCCACGCAGCAGGCCTAGGTTCGATCGCGGCGGAGAGCGGCTACTTTTAGGGGCGAAGCTCCTTAGGGTGTGGGTCTGTCCCTCCTCTGTAGTATGTAGTAGTAGTAGTAGTCGTAGTAGGTAGCCACGTCTACTTTTATGAAAAAAAAATTCCGAAAGTTGTGTCCGTAGCGCGGAATCGAACCAGGGACCCCTCGCTTCCGAACGCGCGGCGCTAACCACACGCCACGAAGCGCACATGGACACACGCACCACGAAGACAATAAATACCCAACATTAACGAAAGACTGCGCGTTTCAAACGCGTTTGTGGTAGCGCGTTACGGCCCGTGTAAGAAGCTGGTGTAAGACGCTGTGGCCTCTCCGCCGTACCCCCGTATTCATAAACGCTGATGGCGTCGGCAAACGCGGTGCACGTTCCGGCATGTGTAAACGGCTGCGTAAGACGCTGTGGCCTCTCCCCCTTACTAGAGAGTACTGCACGTTTCTAACGCGTTTGTGCTAGCGTCCCCTTAAGCGGGAGATGGTGCAATTATAATGAAGGGCGCTCTTATGAAATAGGAATGACGTCACATATGGCGCGTGTCATTGGTGGAAGTCAATCGTTCGATTTAGTGCGGCGAGACTGGGTGAATTACACTGAAGATTCACGGTTTACCGATGATTCCCTCCGGAGCTTCGCCCACTCATCATCATTCACCCTGTGGATATGCGGTGTTTTTTTTCGCATTTCCGGCGATAGTGGCTACGGGGCGGCGGCCGCATCATCGCGACCAGAAACGGCTATTGGAATGAGCCCATAACAGCTTACGCTGTAAAACCGGCTATTTATACACATGGTGCTGTCACCGCGCGTCACTGCGCGTCACTGCGCTGCCGACAATTTCAGCATCGCAAATGCTGTGACTGGGACCACAGAACCCCCGCACCGAACCATCCGTGGCGTCACAAGTGGACTCACTCACCCGGGGCTGTCTGGTGGCCTCTCTTCGCACGACTCCTCGTACGTCGCCGGTGCGGGCAGAATAGCGTCGGCGTGGAAAAGAAACTCGCCGAAGATGCCTTCGTGTGTGCCGTCGTCGGATTCATCGGCGGATCGGACAAGCTCCAGTTTGAAGTAGATAATCACCGAGTCGGGAGGAAGCAGCCCGCGCAGGCACTCTACCACTACACGCGAAGCCGAAGACGAAAAAAAAAGAAGTGGCGTGTTGTTCTTTGTGGATACATTCTTATTGCGCATGGACCTCATAACAGCAACATTTTCTATAGGGGGGCACATTTTTTTGCGTATTTGTGGCCTGAAGACTACAACTTTCATAAATCGCCATCTATGGTCGATGTACCGCAAAAAATTAACGAAAAAGAAAGTGTGAGGGGGAAGGGGGGTTACTAAGGAGCATTGTGCCGTAGCTTTTAAGTATACGGGGTGATCATTTTTAAGTTTTCCGGATTCTTTTAAAAAATCGCCTGTCCTACAGATATATGCCATAGTTATAGTCCTTGAGCTGGATTATTCAGAGAGGCGGACATTAATTGCACGAGAAATTGAAACACATATTCAACTAATAAAGAATTCACTAATTAACTTCTTAATTAATTACATTACAACACAAATTGCAATTTACGAATTGTAGCCGGTGAGATTGCAAGGCGTATCCACTCGGAATTAATTTCCAGAGTGACACCAGTTTGGAGATATGCGGCATCAAACTCGCCGTAAAAAATGCACTGTCGCCCCACTTACCTTGTTTAACAAAACCCGCTTTTATGCATTTAAGCACAGAAGTAACTGGAACGCTCATGTATTTCGTCCAACACCATGGGAAATAATGTCACGAAACTGATGCTATCCTGGAGATTCATTTCAAATGGATACGTCTTGCAAACTCACCGGCTACAATTTGTAAATTGCAATATGCGCCGTAAAGCAATTACAGTAAAAGTTAATTAGTATTTTTTAATTAATGAAATATGTGTTTTGATTTCTCCTGCTAGTAATGGCCGCCTGTACAAATTATTCTGTTCAAGGACAAAAATTACGCAATCTGCCACAGGCGATTTTTTTTATTCCGGAAAATTATCATCCCGTATAGAAGTCGCAGTACTATAATGAGAAAAATACGCGCTTTATAGAGGTTATCGTGATGACATGTATAGCCTTATGGAAGGCCGTATACTCCGACGTGGTGCTCGCTAACAGTACATGCTTGTGGGCCTATAGTATATCGCTTCCTTTCGTATTATTAAACAATGAGAATGGTGGGAGGCCAAAAGTATACATGAAACTACTTTCACTAGAAGGACAAGGCAACGGCTGCTTCATGCCTCTTTTTCCCCCGTCTCCTTTCGCGTCGTTCGATCAGTATAAACATGGTATGTGTAATATTACACGCTACTGGCACAAAGTGCTTCGACGCACGTACCTGGACAGACACGGTATGCTATAGTGGATGCTCTAGGTTTCAACAACCGCAAAATCATATATCAAACATATATGATTCCTCACTATTCAGAAACCAATCCCATTTCTATCGTTCAGATAGTAAGTACCTAGCTGCCGAACAGACCTCCAGCTTGAGGCCCTGTCGCAAGGTCTCATGAAGGCTTGACGGTTCCGGTGAGCGACGTGTTCTGGGAGCAAAAAGTCCAGTGTGTGCATGCCGGTTTAAACGCCCCTTCAGGATGCAATTTACTTCTTCCACGGTCATCATTGGCTATACCACAACCATCGGGGAGAGCCATTAAGGTCCGTGGCTGTTTTACCAAATTTATACAGGAATTAATTTTAATGTGACCTGCTTTTCAAAGAAACCCAAAGAACTCAAAACATTCAGTTTTCATCCGCAACCTATATAATCTAATGCCGGTTGCCCACCCTCCAACCGCTGCATATTAATATGCGATCCATCATTTTTTTCCTTATAATTAAAGCCTCTCTGTCGCGTCCGTTATTGCGATGCAACGTAATAAAGGCGCTGGCCTAAATGTACAGGAAAGCCAGCGGGTGCAGCTTCGAAAGCCACATCTGCTCCGGGGATAAAATGAGCACAGCGCGGAGATACGCGAACATGAGAAAAAACGAACAGGGCGCTTTCTCGTGTCTTCGTCTCTCGCGTTGTTCTCATTTTATGCCATGATTTATGAACTCCCCAAAGCTTCGACCCGTGGTCCAGAAAGAAATGTTCACCGTTGTTATACACGTGTCACAAGGGTCCATGATCAAGCCCGATAGGGATCAAAGTCTTCGATCACGATTGGCTTGATCGGGCTCGATCGCGGTCAAAATTAACCTTTTGACACCGGTATAAGATTAGTGAAAAAAGAAAAATTTTCCCGGAACAAAGGTGAGCCGCGCAGCAGCGTTGGCTCGATTACGTGGCCTTCAGCACTTCATGGGTGTGCGAGAAGTCGACGGCGCGCATCAAATGGCACTAAGCTGTGGAGGATTACAATATTCTAGGAAGGAAACGCCCCCTCCTGGTCTCTCTCCTTCCTCCGTGCATCAAGCCAACAATCTTCTGGATCACCATTGCATGCTTGCGCCTTCGCAGGTCACGTGAACACCAACATGTGAAGCGCGGGCTGGTCATTCTCCGCGCACTTAGACTTTATTCGGGACATCACAGCGACGTCCTGAAATGCGCCTGGAGTGTCGATTTGTAATTGCTATTATAATAAACTTGCTGTTTTAACGGTTACTTATAGTTTTCGCCGAAACAGCCGGTATATGACAAGCTACGCATGACAAGACTTGTTTCTAAACCAGTTGTATAGTTTACTAAGGCATTTAGCTTTAATCTACCACTCGACCATTCTGCGCAGTTCTTCGTCCCTTTGTTCTAAACAGCGGTGTTAAGGAAATTTGGAGCAGAGGCCATACTCTGCCGTGAACATTCTCACTGCCTTCTTACGCCGTAATCACTGCAAAAGGCAAAGACGTCGAAGGGCTCTTTAAATTTTTTGCAGCGGCTGGTTGTCACATCGAACAAAAAATTCACGTTGTGAAGTTGTGTAAAAGCGATTACACGGAAACTTAAAGCGTCCTGTGAATCGCGTTCTTTCTTTAGCGATCAGCAGCGCATCATTCGGACAAGGCGAACTCGTCAAATACGTGCCAAGAAATTGTCGATTTAACTTTTACTGATTTAACCGCACTTTCATGCAGAATTTCGGAAGTGATATGACATAGACGTATACCCCGTGGGTCCTCGATGAGGTTGGCGTGGTAAGAGAGAAAGATGAGCGAAGGTCGCATTCCCGCCATCCGCGCGATGTTTCGGAAGCTCAAGAACTTGGAGCAGAAGATGTCGACGCACACATGAACGCTGCCAAGCATAGCCTCCGGGAGTGCCTGCTCCGCTTCCTGCGCATGCGTGGCAAACACGCGCGTTAGTCTTCTGTTGGAACAAAGAGTAGTCGCTCGGAAAAGCAGACCATTGCTCAAAAGGCGCGCACGACTAGTGCTGGTTTTAGGTCCTTTGGTGAGGTCTTTGTCGCACTGGTGGCGCCGAGGAAATTAGGATGGCGAGAACCTCCAGAAAAAGTGAAGGAAACTATAGGGTGTTTTTTTTTACAGCGCCAAATTTCTAAAAATTGCCTGTGGCAGATAGCACAATTCTAACCCTTGATCTAGATAAACCTATAAGGCGGCCACTACTTCTACGAGAAATGAAAATGCTTAATTGAATAAGTAACTTAATTTCGCTAACCTTTAATTATTTGCTTTGCGGCGCATATTTCAGTCTACGAATTGCAGCTTGTGAGTATGCAAGGCATATCGACTTAGGACGAATTTTCAGGACTGCAAGAGCTTTGATATATTAATTTCCAAATTTTGCGACGAAATGGGGCATTGGCGTTCCAGTTACTTTTGTGCTTCAATGCATAAAAGAGCATTTTCTTAAAATAGTGGAACAACAGTGGATTTCTACCGCCAGTTTGACGGCGCATATCTCGAAACCGGTGCCATCCTCAGAATTCGTTCTAAGTAGCTATGCCTTGCATACTCATTCGGTACAATTCGTATATGGAAATATGTGCCGTAAATGAATAATAAAATGCTATTAGAGTAAATACTTAAATTAGTCAATTAAGTATTTTGGTTTCTCGTATAAAAAAGGTTGGAAGTGTGCTATCTGCCACAGGCAAATAAAAAAATTGGTGCAGCTAAAAAAAGAACACCCTGTATTTCAGGGTTGCGTTGCTCGAATTCCCCTCTCCCATACATGCTTTCGAGCGTGCTCGAGTCGATACAGGTCTAACTTAATGCAGATCGGGCGCTGCCATACGTCATTTTCAAACATGCTTGACTTCGTACCTTCTGTATAGTCATTAATCATGCGCTTTACTTCGATCACGCTCGAAAAGTTAGGAAGACACGGGCACTAAGATAAAAAAGACAAATTGTAAGCTCCTGTCATCATGGAAACCTTATAGACGAAAGACCAAAATCGCCACCTTTTCGAGAAAAGCCAAATAACCAAATACGTATAATACAAATAATACATAGACCCAGAGCGTTGGACGTCAAGGCAATATTTCGTGTCGTAAACGCCATTTCGCCTTTCCACTTGCGGATAGTTGATCGCACCGCTCTTTTTTACTTTTTCGCTTCCAAATCTATCTCCATTGCTTCTTTTCGACTTGTATAATCTAAATTACATATGTTTTTATTTTGCCCATGAGGAAGCAATCATTTTATTCAGACCGCTCGTTTCCCATCTGTATATACGGTCTACACTGTACTACCGCGTTTGAATGAAGAGAGGATGCTTACTCACCTGCCGTCAACTTGATCATCATTAAGCCTACTTGCAGCACGACGCCATGTGCCATCGACTTAGTTACACTTGTATTGTGTGAGCCGACACCGTTGTATGCTTGCAAATTTCCTAATTTCATCGGCCCGTCTAATTTAACTGCAGCTTGCTACTTTACGCACACATTTAATTACTCTTATAGACCACAGGTTATCTGTTCCGCATTACATGACCTATACCTAAATTCATTATACTTTGCCTTAAATTCAACTAGAATAAGGTACACGCCCTTGCTCTAAAATCCATTACTGCCGTTTTCCTATCTCCTAACCGTTACGCCTATAAGTTCGCCTATCACGAGAATATACATAAATATAATGAAAAAAGTAAAAGCTCGTATATCCCGGCATCATATTCACCAAATAGGAAGTTACGCGAAAACTTCAGATGTGTAAGTTTCAGTGTTATTTCCGCCACAATGGCGACGCCTTTGTTGACTTCCAGACAAGTCAGGTTGCCTCGTTTGTTTAAAAATAAATCTGGAGTATTACGTGCCAGAACCATGAATACGATTAAGAGTCACGCCGTAGTGGCGCTTTTTTAGAACAGCACAAAGTTGGTCATTGCGCACAAGAGCTTGTGATATCTACGTTTAGCTTGTCTGAATGCCTCCGAGACGAGTAAAACAACGTGTAAGCGGTATGTGGCCCCCAACATCTGATTTTACGAGAATGCGAAACGCTCGTAAGAAACGCTCTCTTGTTCTTGGTCAAGAAACCATCAGCAGTGTGAAATACCATTTGCGGATATAACCACTACGTACTTTAGTAAGGAAAGCAAAGGTTCTGACAAGTTGCTGGGTTCATGAAGCTCAACCTTCTTTATTTATTGTCTGCGAAAGTATCGAATTTCTACAAGGTTTTGTACACTCTTCTGAAGGTGTTTGAGGGGAAGTGGTTTGAAAAGATTTAAACCAGCATAAATAAATATTGGCGTTTCCAAAGAGTCAATACGTGTTCAGAAGAGCCAAGAAATAACGCCTCTTAAGCCCAATAAGAGATAACGGTATGCGAAGTCAAACAATAATGTGATACAAATGCTAACATGGCAAGCCGCAAAACAGAATACACATGTAGCAGAGCTATCTACCTAATTAAAACTAACACCCTATGCTGTATAAAAGGACCGCGTTCCAACTCGTAGTTCACTTTTGGAAATTTTCCCCTCTTCAACCGCAAAGGAATCCAGAAATCTGTGTCATCAAGGGTTTCTGAGCGCCTATGCGACTCCCCACCATCTCAATAGAACATAGGCGATCGGGTAAGATAGGTATGTATACAGGTTAAATAACTATCCAAAACAGGCTAACTTGACCAGTCGTAGCTGCAGAGAGCAAGACACATCATTTTCATTCTGTTAACCCTATGTTACCCTGTCACTTTTTCGATATTTATGGAGAGAAGAAAAGAGTTTTAGCTGCTATATTGTATATTCATGTAAATAGTATCCTCGTATCTCTATATCATCTCCGCTATCTTCCCTCTCCTTTTACTCCCCTAGCCCATTCAACCACTGCGCAGTAAACCACAAATATCCATCGGACGTACCACAAAAGTCCAAATATCCAAGACATTTAACGACGTCTAGTTTACATCTATAGTATGTTCGACTAGCACGTGGCAGTGAAGGGTCATCCAAAAGACATCAAATGTCTTAGTGATTTGGACATCTCTTGCACATTCAAAGCTTTCGCACATTGATCGTACAATGTGCGTTGTGAGTGGATGCACGCACTATGCCGCCGAAATACAAGCAATTTGTCTCTAATGCCTAACAGTGGGAAGCTTGGAGAGCCAAAAGTCGCGCTGTTGCCTGTTACAGCCCTGCAGCAGGGCATTTACTTTGTTTTTCGACTTTATCATCACTGTGCAAGGAAAATGTGTACCTGAATGGCGAAATGTCGATCTGTTCATTCTGAAAAGATTCAACTGTAGTAATAAAGCCCAGAATTTCAGTTATGACCACATTTATTTTGCAATTTAGCACGATATCTGCACGCACTGCTCGAAGTCTAGTAACGTTGCTGGTGAACACCGCGCGCAAAAGCCAATACTTTCGGCATTTTTTCTCGATACTTTCGGTCTCGGTTAGGTCATTTTTTTTCTCATACAAAAATGCTTTATTTTTCAGTTATATCTATTAGTACACTGGTGAAAATAAGTAATCATTAACTTGCTGATATATTACGACAGTTTACAAAGAAAAAAGAAGCTTGAACTCGCAATAGCTTTGACTTAGCATTGCCACTGATATCAATTCAGCAACACGCGCCTCGACGCAAGTGCGCGACCATGTTCCGCGCGCGAGCAGCGTGTGCTTTATTAGTGTATCTTTTCGACTTTTGTATGGTTGACCATGGCTCAAGTGCGTATGTACTAGGCAGAACGGTACAGTTCAGAGCTGTGCTTCTGACTACTATCTGTGGTACGTTTGTTCGCTTTGCGGAGCGCTTATGGAAATGTTCTGAGGGCAACGTTTTCATGGTTCATTTTCGCACATGCTTGTATCTCTTGGTTTCCGGCGCTCTTTTTCAAGTGTCAGGGATATTTATCATTTGCAATGCCTATCTCTAAGTCTGTAGCAGCATTATGTTATTGCCACTTTCGTGGCGTTAGAAGCTGCCTGAGCAAGTAGCCTATCAAGATGAACATTCCATCTCGCGATTCTGCTTGTGTGGAATTTCTTTTACCATATATTTTTAACCATAGCTAGAAAGTACTGGCTTTCTATCTTGAATCCGGTGGCCCCAGAAGCAGGTGCTGGCAAGCAGGCCATGCACTTTTGGTCATTAATTAGTATGTGCTATTACCTCCTACTAATCAGTTTTATTTTTTTAAATATAATTGTGGCACTGTGCCTACTAGTCATCCTGTGAGTGTTAACACCCTTTTCTCGTTACTTTTGTTTTAGTGAAGTTTAATTTTCAAGAATCTGTTTTTATTTAAGCTTTTTTTAGATCGACGTTTAACCTGTTAGTATACAGCTAGAACGTGTAATGAATATCTTCATACATGTGCCTGGCTGGGGGCCGATCGTTTTTGTAATAAAGCTTTATCAGTTGTATAAATAAAAAGTAATATTGGTATGACATTGCGAGTTTCACTAGTGTGCTTACTGAACTCACTATTTTTCATTTAGCCATTGCAGAACTTGTAATGATGCATCATAATCAAAATGCAGATTTACGATTTTGTTTGCACAGTTTTCGCATTTTGATGAGCGCTAGAACTATATGTTAAAGTTGACAGTCACTTTAGCGAACACTGAAGAGGATGAAGGAAAAAGCCTGTGCACTCACGAGGCATTAATTAAATTATTTGTCATTATCATTCGAATGCTTTGTTACTTCCGATTGTTTTCTCCTACCGAAGTTGTGGGCTCGAGTGCCTTAATTACCTGTGCCTTAATTACCTTCGTCATAATTAACACCAATGGTTGCGGGTTCTACTCCCACCAAAGGTCGATGGTTTGAGTGCCTAAATAATTGTATCTTAATTAATTGCCTTAATTAACACCAAAAGGCGTGGGTTCGAGTGCCTTAATTAACTTGCCTTATGTAACTTCGCCCTAATTAACACCCTGGTAGTGGGTTCGACTCTCTACATTCACCATGTCAACTGAAATCTGACTTGGAGATAACCTGGGGATATGGCCGGTTTGCCCATATCTCCAAGTGGTTTCGACTCCCAACAAAGGTCGCGGGTTAGAGTGCCTCAGTTGTCTCTATCTTAATGAACTGTGCCTTAATTCGCTTCGACCTAATTAGCACCAAAGGTCGTGGGTCCAACTCCTACCAAAGGTCGAGGGTTCAATCCCCAATTTTGGTGCCATTGAATTTTGGTGCTGTAACGCCGGACATACATTCGACCCATGAGTCATCTAAGGATTTCAGCTTAATCAGTGTTGCAATTTATATTTTCACAGTCACACGTTTACACGTTAACAAAACATTTCAAACAAGGTCACCAGCTACATACCGACAATGGTGGTAACTGTGCCATTTGTATACCTCAACAGATGTACCATCGAGGCCAAATTAAATGCGAACAGCGAAGCGTGTGGCCGAAGCATAACTAAATGTATACTGTGCATGTCGTCGGCCATTTGTTGTGCACGTGTGTGGGGATGTAGTTCTCGAGGAAGAGTGCAGCGCTGCTCGCCCTATTGCGATAAACGTCACCCGTATTTTGTCCGAAAGTTGTTTTCTCATCTCTCCTCGGGGCAGTGCCATACCCACCTGGCAGTACACTGTTATGGTGGCTAGCACCATCGCTACATCTGTAGTGTGATATAGCTGGCATGCACCCAGCTTGCTAACGTGCATTGCTTTGCTTTTCTTACCACCATCAAAGCTGCCACTGTCTAATCGTAATTTGAATAGCACGAAAAATGTATTGCATTGGATGCGCAACAACAGTGCTAGCCACCTTAAAAGTAATCACAGATAGGAATGGCACTGCAATGGCGGGGTGACAAGCTTCAAACAAAATACAGGTGACGTAATACGCATTAGGACATTAGGACTCCGCATCGAAACCACATGCATGTGTACAATGATCGCTGGCCGACGCCACACACTGTGCTTTTAGTTACGTTTTGGCCACACACTCTGCTGTTCGCATTTCATTTGTATTCAATAGTACATCTGCTATGGCACTCGCAGGTATACAGCTCATTATAGCGTCAGCAGGAAAGATCCAGTAGATTTTCTATGGACCTCCTGCATCCCTAAAATGAACATCTATTAGAGGTCAGTTATGTCCAGCTGCAACATCCTTTCAATGTTACAGCATCGTGATCTAGATGGGACTTAGATTATCCATTGTACCCATTTGTAATGTTGTTTGGAGAAATATAGATATCTATAGGATGTGTGCAATGTTTCAAACATGATGTTCTATGGACATCTATGGGACATTAATAGTTCACTGGGTGCCGACAGTGTCGTTCAAGTGTCAGCAAACTGCGCCAGACAGTTACAGGGCGGTCCGTCCTAATTACCGTGCCTCCCCTTTCCTTGTACCCCAATAGACAGCCAATTACCACTACTACTCTAGGCATAAATGTCGGCACACAATGTGATTGCCTTGCCGGCTATATCGACGAGCACAGTGGGTCGAAATTAAAGCATCGCCTTACCGACACGCAGCAGACAGAGACGGATACGAGTTTTTTTCGCAGTAGCGACAGAGCGATCGACTGCCACAACCGGTTGACCTCGGCGCACGCGAACAGCTCTTCGGTGTCCAGGTACTGCAGCACGTTCTCCACCACGAAATCCGTGTTGGCGATGTCGCTAACCTCCATTACGGGACGTCAAGGTCGGGCTGCAGCAGGCCTTTCACACCGAATAGTTGGTGAGCCTGCAAGCGGAGGCTTTGTCAGCGGTGCGCGCGTACCGACCTCATGATGATGAAGATGATTACTTCATGTACAAACTGTGGCATATACCCACTGTGATGATGATGATGTCCTCAGAACATGACTCGTACCCACTTCGGGGGATTAGCCAAGAATTGAGCACCTGAACTTTTAGATATGGATTCTCAAACTACAGTTACTGTGCAATTTAGTAATCAGAAAAGACAGATTAATGTTCCTAAACTTCATAATTTATAATATTAATGCCATGCATTAAAACTGAAATATCTCTCAGAGAATTGTAAAAGTAGGAATTTAATATTTTATTCGTTTTGTTGACTAAGTGAAACCACAAACGGCATCAAATACGTCCCTATGGCTAAAGCCAAATACCGAGGCACTGAAAGTGAGTACTGTTTCTGATGTTAAATTTACCCCTAATTTAGCAAGCGGTATTTCAAGAAGTCTTTTTCTTTTACCGAACACATATTAAAAATAGTGTTCTATGGTTTCTATTTCTAGGCAGAATTGACACAGCGGCGATATCACCATACCAGCCCTGTGTAAATATAGGTTTAATGGTGGGACACGGCAGCGTAATTTTGTAATTATTACTTCCTATTGTCTTGATGAACACCAATGTATTTTCCACGGAAATTTTAGGTGCTGAAATTCAGTCCATGATGGTAGTGATTCCATGATATCTCTACGAATTGTAAATATCCGATATCTCATCGCTGTTATTTGTGTCACCACTGGAAGGACCGATATTATCGGTCCATTCAGGGATGTTCGCGCTAATGAATCGGCTATTTCATTGAAATGTAATCCGCAGTGTCCTGGTACCCATAATAATTTTACAAGATTCAGCTGGGGGGGGAACTAATAGTAGAAACGTCTTTAGAGCTGGTGAATTTGTTGAAGCTGTAAGCGCAGTACAGACAGAAAGGGAATCTGTTATAATAACCACGCTGGATTCATTTAAAGGGAGTTTCCGCAAAGCTAGAATCATTGCTAAGAGCTCAGCTTTAAATACGGGAGTAAAATCTGGCAGTCTCAAGGAGAATGACCAGCCAAGCAAAAGCGAGAAAATGCCTACGCCCGCCTTATCGTCGTTCACGGAAGCGTCAGTGGCTATTATGGTAATTGTGTGTACGTGTGCATGGTAATCTTGCAACATATTATTTAATAACCTGACTGGATGAAACTTAGGGTTATGTGGGAAAATTTTATCGAATTCAATCTTTAAATTCTAATTTGAGTCATATGATGGATTAACGTTTCGAATTTTTACATTTAAACTGTCTAATTGCTTTTGTACAAAAATAATCTGTGAGGTGTGAACATTTGGCCAATGAGCAAGAAAGAAGGAGTTTGGATCGTTTATAAATACATATTCAGATCGTCTAATTGGAGAACTGTAAAATTTTAAAAATGTTTGAATCGTTAAGATGCTGAATCTGCAGGGCAATGTTGGTAGGCGCGCTTCCTGATAAAGAACATTGCTTGCTACAAACCTAGGGAGTCCCAGGCACAGGCGCAGGGCTACACGCTCCAAAAGAACCAGAGGCTTAGTTTTATAAGCAGGGCTTCCCGAGAACAATACACAGCCGAATTCCTATATTGGACGCATGTACATTTTGTACATCATTATGAGGGCTTCCCTACGTAGCCCATATTTTCGGTTGCTCAGTCTGCGTAGTAAACCTAAAGCACGCTGAGCCTTAGATGCCACATTTTCTATATGTGGACTCCAGTTGAGTTTTCCGTCATAAATGATACCTAAATATTTAAGAGACTCAACCTTTGGAATGGGTTCTAGATTGTAAAATATAGAGATTGAAACCGGGTCCATGAGTGGGAACACCAATATTGCGCTTTTACTCACATTTAATGACATGCAAATTGATTGAAGCCATACCTCAAGCATACTCAAGTATCTCTGCAATTTTTGGTACTGTGCGGGATGCGACTTCCTCTTCTTCGACCCTACTTACAAACACTCAAATTTTTCTCGCCCCCCCCCCTCTTTTTGTTTTGGTCATAATAATTGTATTCTCTTTCTTATCACTACCCTGTTCTTGGTAAATCTTTCCGTCTCACAACAGTCCAGATGTCTGCCTTGAGCGAGACACTTATTGTTTACGTTAGTTTTTCCTTCAGCATGAAACGAAGCCCGCCGACACAGGATTCTTTCTCTTCTTTAAAGCTGATTCACACTAGGCTGACACGGCACCGATTTTGGTCCGCCGACTGTTGGTGACAGCGTTTTCCTTCCTTTACACCGTTGGCCACAGCGTTTTCCGTCCTGTAAACTGCTGGCGTCGTCCGTAGGCCGACCAAAATCGTTGTCGTGTCGGCATAGTGTCAATCAGCTTTTAGCAAGCACGTCATCGTTGTGGGTATGCGACATTGCCTCTAGGGTTATTATACACAATGTTTTTAAAAAAAGAAAAGAGGCAGACATAGGGGGTGACGAAGGGAGCGGAGATAAAGAAAAATCAATTTTCGCTTTTCAAATTTCCTCGTCGCCTATCCCAGTGGTGTTGGAACAGTGATGAGCAGCGATAAATAGGTGTAGATGCGGGAGCTAACAGGTCATGTAGTGTTGGGTTGGTCAGCCATTAACAGCAAGCGCGTGAGCGTCAGGCGTGCGTCCCGCCGGGGTCAAGGTTATTTAGGGTACGGCCACGCTAGCGGCAAAAACACGTCGCAAGAACGCGCGGCAACGCGTCATGCCGCGCGCGGCAAAAGCGGCAGGAATCGGGGGTTTTGCGGCGTGCCGCGCGAAATGGGTTCGAGACCCATTTCTGCGGCAAATGCCGCGTGCCGCGAGATGAACCAATCAAGAGCGAAGAGGGTGACGTCACGAAGCTATCATGACCGGACCGCCGCCGGCCCGCGCCGGGTTTATATATATATATATATATATATATATATATATATATATATATATATATATATATATATATATATATATGTGTGTGTGTGTGTGTGTGTGTGTGTGTGTGTGTGTGTGTGTGTGTGTGTGTGTGTGTGTATAGTAATGCGGCTTCTTCGCTCGACTGAGACGCGACCGTCTCAGTCGAGTGTAAGACACCACGAGCGCGAGCCCCTTTTCGTCGGCGGGCCAATGATGATAGTACGTCCATAGGGTGCGCCAGTCTTCCTCGCTACAATGTATATATATATATATATATACGTCTTCATGTAATAGTCACCATACTTGGCGTAACGACGCTTCTTCGAATACTCCTTTTGTTTCACGTCTTTCTAGTGTCCAAACTACCACGCACCGAGATTTACAAACATGCAAATGCCGCGTAGCTGAACAGGACCAAGGTAACTTTGCCGTCGCTTGGGGATAATAAGATTATTTTTTGCATTCCGCCTAATGACGTACTTACTTTTAATTCGTTAATCGACTTCTCAAATATTATAATTACATAAAAAGTGTCAATGAGAAAATTGTAGGGCAACATGAAAACCTCCCGATACAGCTTTCTGTTGCTCAATACGTGCTACATAAAAGTGTTTTTCCGAGCGTGAAAGAAGCCTGTGAAAAATTGCCGCGCAACAGGACACTCGGGACACTTTGGTACGTGTAATACAAAACATATATTATAAAATCAACATGTGTAAAATATATTACTTCTGTGCTATTTCGTTCTTTTCAATCATTGTTCTTTTTATGGTTGTATCTTACCTTTACTATGTTTTTCTGGTGTCTATGTGTTTTTTTCTTCGGAAATGTAATTGCATGCGATGTGCTTACGTAAGTAACTTATTATTCATTTCTTTGCGGTATTGGTACATTTCATTACATTATATTTACTATATTATGTATCATAGTTCTCGGCCTAGAACTGTCCTCTGAAAAGGGCCGATTAGTCGCATTCACGCGCAAAACTATGACTCTATATGTTATACGCATAAATGGACAAGTTTTGCTTACGGAACAAAGCACCGGCTGTTTCCGTGGAGTCATCATCGACCGTGATTTGTCTTGGACGCCCCATATTTCGTATGTGAAAAAAGGGTTTACTGCAATAGCCCATGTATTAAAATTTGTCGGCGGAAAGTCTTGGGGCGCATCTGTGCAATCGATGCTACAGCTGTACCATGCAATATTTATGGGCTTCCTAAGATACAGCCTGCCCGTGCTGGGAAACACCAGTACAACGAACCTTCGCACACTCCGGATTATGCAAGCCCAAGTTCTCAGGACGTACCTCGGCCTCCTTAAGTGTGCATCCACAGAGGCCACCATTGCCATATCACGTGAGCACCCTATATCTATGTACATTGCAGTCGACGCTCTAAGAGTGCACATTCGACATGTTGCAAGGGTACCCTTTCACCACCTTGCTTGCCTGCAAAAAACTAGGCCGCATACAAGCTTTAGCCATCTCCTGACTACTCACAGAGCATCGCTGCCATCGAATTACGTCCCAGCAGCATCACCTTCGCTGCCACTGTGGTCTCTACATTCACCTCGAATATGCCTTACCATTCCAGGCATCAAGAAGGCACAAATGCCGTCAGCAGCATTGAAGCAGGCAGCATTATTGGTACTACCTGAGGTTCACAGTGACCGCTTACATGTTTACACTGATGGGTCAGTCATCCACTCCAGTTCAGCAGCTGCAGTATTTGTCCCAGCAAAATCTACAGTGATAAAATTCCGGACGTCGCACTTGAATCGACGACGGCTGTCGAACTTACAGCTCTGCGTGCAGCAATGCAATCGATCGATCAGGAACCGCCCCAGAAATGGTCCGTCTTCTGCGATTCCAAGAACCTCCAGAGTTTGCTCTCTGCAGTACGCCATGGACCATCTGGCAGTTGACAAAGGACATTACATCGTCTTTCAATGGCTGCCAAGTCACTGTGGTATCCTTGGAAACGAGCAAGCAGACGCAGTCGCTCGATACCAGTGCCGATTGCGTTGCTATCCCTACGTCCAGAATAGACGCAGCGGGAGAGCTCCGTGCGCATGCTCGCGAGCTTACGTGAGCCCACTGGAATTCAGCAGACTTTAAAAACCAGCGCCTCTGTTCCCTGGATCGTAATCTGAAGCTCCGCCTTCCACATGACTTAGCACGACGGGAGTTAACTCTCATTTGTCGTCTATGGCTTGTAGTAGCTTTTACCAACGCGTAGTCCTACCTTATCGGAATGGCCACAAGTTCAGATTGTGAAGTTTGCGGCGCAAACTTTATCTGTGCATTATCTGCGCGATTGTCATCGTTTTAGTGCACAAAGGAAAGTCCTCAGCACCACGCTCGACAAGATTGACAGCCGTCCCCTTACGGAAGCCAGAATTCTTGGTCTTTGATCCCTCTGATCTTTTTTCAACTATATTTATTTCGCGTTTTTGGAAAGCTAGTCATACAGCAGTCATTGATTTTTGGAATTAGTGGTCTTGTTACCCGCCGTGCAGGCGTAGTGGATTTGGCGTTGAGCTGCTAAGCCCGAGAGCGCGGGATCAAATCCCGGCCGCCATTCGATGGGGGCCAAATGCAAAATTAGCCCAGAATCCAGACTACGGCATACCTTTTAATCGTGCTTTGGCACGTAAAACACCCGAACTTCATAAATTCGGTGATCTTGTGTTTAACTGATCCTAATTGTTGGTGATACTTGGCTGTCATTTTTTTACTAGTCAGTAAAACCATGGTACCTAATCATACCGAAAAAAAATACGCCTGCAGTAAATATATGCATCTGCGTTTGACTATTCGATATTCGATGCGATATTCGATACTACTATTCGTATTTGAAAAAGTCAAGAATTACTAGGGGTTCCCTATTCTACAGTTAAGACGACTTGCAAAGCCCGAGCACCGCTAATTCAATGACACGACACCACATTTAACAGTGGAGCTGTTTATGCCAAGCGTAATCTGTCTGTCGTAGACAGAAAAGTGCTTAGCCTAGGCCAAATACGTGGCCAATACCTTGCGATAGCCAATCAATAGCCAATCAATAGATAATCAATAATCGATCAATAATCAATATATTTCGTAAAAAATTCAGGGGATGACTTGGTAGTGCTTAGCCTAGCCCAAATACGTGGCCACTACCTTGCGATCGCCAATCAATAGCTAATCGATAATCGATGAATAATAAAGAAATATGGGAAAATGCTGGGGATGACTTGGTAGTGCTTAGCGTAGCCCAAAAAGTCCGGACTAGCTAGGTGTCCATCAGCTCCGCTGTCTCTTTAGCATTCGGCCTCCAGTGCAAGCTACGCTATTTTTTTAAATTTTGCTTAGTCATCTTCACACCAAACCGCTCTTTGCAAAGTCAATTTTGCAAGTCATCCTTATTTCACCGAACTTGAACCGTGACAGCATTTTTTGCTGCGTCATTATCACTCTGAAACCACAATTTACAGTGATTTTTGCAAGTCACCCTTATAATTCACCAAACTGGAACCGCGACTCAGCACTTTTTTTTAAATAGTCACTCTCACTTGGACCCTCAAATCTCATATTTTTTGCAAGTCACTTCCCCACTCCATAACCCATTGATTCACTCTTAATTCACACCTTATTCACTCTTGATTAACCCTATCACCACTTGATTAACTTTTATTCACTCTTATTTCACTCTCATTTACCCTTCATTATGTTAGCTCACTTTATCTCATCATTACCTTTCGTTGGACTATCACCACACTAAATCGCTTTAATTCACTGTCAATTCACTCTTATTTCACCTCATTCACCTATGTGTATAACCATTTTTTGTCATCATCATTGCCATCATATAATTAATTCTAGGTTCCTGGCCACATTTCGGGTTTTTCGAACCATTTTCTCGTTTGTCATGCTAATTAAAATATTTGTTAAATGACTCTAATAATAATTTATTGGTATTTATATTCCTCAAGTAATTACCCATCGATTGATATATAATGTTATGGCGTTTGTAATGATCTTATTGATTTATCATTTTTGTGCATATTTTCACTGATTTTTTGTCGTATTTATGGCTCCACTTTTTCAAGGTACCCTCAAAACGAAACATCTAAGGCTTTCGCCTTAATATTCGCCCACCTATAGTTTATACCTCCTGAAATTTTCGTTTTCTAGTTTTCCACAGTACCCAGTAGGCTCTTGTGCGTCTGGCTTCGTCTGAGGGAAAAAGAAGCGAAAACTACGCAAGCATGCGTACTATAATTTCTACGATTTAGGAAGCCGCAGTAATTGCGCTACGAACACTTATGAAGGCGACACATACTTGCAACCCAGCTAAAACGCCTGCTGTACCCCAGTGCCATGGTTACACCTGACGGCTTCCGATAGGGTTGTCCAAATTTTGGTGTCGAGTACTTGACTAACATCCAAGTGCCTCACAAAAGCTTGTTAACCGCAGTCACTGCGATAATATACATTGATTCACAAGAGAAACACCCTTCGTCCTTTTTTGAAACATTTATTTTTCTCCCACAGATGAACAGAAAAAAAAACTGTCGAGATTGCACACAAATTAAACAAAAGCAATTAAACAAACTGCAACCAGTCGCTGTTCCAAGGCCAGGCTATAGACAACCCATAACTATTCAGGATCTTGCACTCTCTCCATCTCTTTGAGGATGATCTCTCTAACCGATGGTAGAAGCGGCAGATCAAGCACTCGCAGAATAGCTTCGTTGATGTCACGGCCGCCGGGGCGCGTTGTCCAAGAATCTCCTCCACTTGCTCCTGATTCAGCCTGTGATGTCTGTTGCAAATATTCTCCCAGTGCTCTGCCGTCCTTTGGGGCGGACTCCACACCATTCAGAACTTCTGCATGAACTGTCCTTTCACTGCCACCAACTCTTTGACGATGGTCTCTCTAATCACTTATTTGAGGCGAAGAAGTACTTGTAGCCACTCTTCGTGGATGTGACGGCAGCCGGGGCGCGTTTTAGAAGAATTTCCTCTAGTGGCTCCTTCTTCAGCCTGTGATATCTGTTGCAATTATTCTATCAGTGCCCTGCCATCCTCTGGGGCGGAATCCACACCATTCAGAATCTTCTGCATAAAGTGCTCTTTCACTGCCACCAACTCTTTGACGATGGTCTCTCTAATCACTGATTTGAGGGGAAGAAGTACCTGTAGCCACTCTTCGTTGATGTGACGGCCGCCGGGGCGCGTTTTCCAAGAATTTCCTCCAGTGGCTCCTGCTTCAGCCTGTGATGTCTGTTGCAATTATTCTCCCAGTGCTCTGCCGTCCTCTGGGGCGGAATCCACACCATTCAGAATCTTCTGCATAAATTGCTCTTTCACTGCCACCAACTCTTTGACGATGGTCTCTATAATCCCTGATTTAGGTGAAGAAGTACCTGTACCCACTCTTCGTTGATGTGACGGCCGCCGGGGCGCGTTTTCCAAGAATTTCCTCCAGTCGCTCCGGCTTCAGCCTGTGATGTCCGTTGCAATTATTCTCCCTGTGCTCTGCCGTCCTCTGGGGCGGAATCCACACCATTAAGAATCTTCTGCATAAACTGCTCTTTCACTGCCACCAAATCTTTGACGATGGTGTCTCTAATCACTGATTTGAGGCGCTGAAGAAGTACTTGCAGCCACTCTTCGTTGATGTGACGGCCGCCGGGCCGCGTTTTCCAAGAATTTCCTCCAATGGCTCCTGCTTCAGCCTGTGATGTCTGTTGCAATTATTCTCCCAGTGCTCTGCCGTCCTCTGGGGCGGAATCCACACCATTCAGAACTTCTGCATGAACTGTTCTTTCACTGCCACCAACTCTTTGACGATGGTCTCTCTAATCACTGATTTGAGGCGAAGAAGTACTTGTAGCCACTCTTCGTGGATGTGACGGCCGCCGGGGCGCGTTTTCCAAGAATTTCCTCCAGTGGCTCCTGCTTCAGCCTGTGATGTCTGTTGCAATTATTCTATCAGTGCTCTGCCGTCCTCTGGGGCGGAATCCACACCATTCAGAATCTTCTGCATAAAGTGCTCTTTCACTGCCACCAACTCTTTGACGATGGTCTCTCTAATCACTGATTTGAGGGGAAGAAGTACTTGTAGCCACTCTTCGTTGATGTGACGGCCGCCGGGGCGCGTTTTCCAAGAATTTCCTCCAATGGCTCCTGCTTCAGCCTGTGATGTCTGTTGGAATTATTCTTCCTGTGCTCTGCCGTCCTCTGGGGCGGAATCCACACCATTAAGAATCTTCTGCATAAACTGCTCTTTCACTGCCACCAAATCTTTGACGATGGTCTCTCTAATCACTGATTTGAGGCGCTGAACAAGTACTTGCAGCCACTCTTCGTCGATGTGACGGCCGCCGGGGCGCGTTTTCCAAGAATTTCCTCCAATGGCTCCTGCTTCAGCCTGTGATGTCTGTTGCAAATATTCTCCCAGTGCTCTGCCGTCCTCTGGGGCGGACTCCACTTCATTCAGAACTTCTGCATGAACTGTTCTTTCACTGCCACCAACTCTTTGACGATGGTCTCTCTAATCACTTATTTGAGGCGAAGAAGTACTTGTAGCCACTCTTCGAGGATGTGACGGCAGCCGGGGCGCGTTTTAGAAGAATTTCCTCTAGTGGCTCCTTCTTCAGCCTGTGATGTCTGTTGCAATTATTCTATCAGTGCTCTGCCATCCTCTGGGGCGGAATCCACACCATTCAGAATCTTCTGCATAAAGTGCTCTTTCACTGCCACCAACTCTTTGACGATGGTCTCTCTAATCACTGATTTGAGGCTGAAGAAGTACTTGTAGCCACTCTTCGTGGATGTGACGGCCGCCGGGGCGCGTTTTCCAAGAATTTCCTCCAGTGGCTCCTGCTTCAGCCTGTGATGTCTGTTGCAATAATTCTCCAGTGCTCTGCCGTCCTCTGGGCGGAATCCACACCATTCAAAATCTTCTGCATAAATTGCTCTTTCACTGCCACCAACTCTTTGACGATGGTCTCTATAATCACTGATTTGAGGTGAAGAAGTACTTGTAGCCACTCTTCGTTGATGTGACGGCCGCCGGGGCGCGTTTTCCAAGAATTTCCTCCAATGGCTCCTGCTTCAGCCTGTGATGTCTGTTGCAATTATTCTTCCTGTGCTCTGCCGTCCTCTGGGGCGGAATCCACACCATTCAGAATCTTCTGCATAAACTGCTCTTTCACTGCCACCACTCTTTGACGATGGTCTCTCTAATCACTGATTTGAGGCCTGAAGAAGTACTTGCAGCCACTCTTCGTTGATGTGACGGCCGCCGGGGGCGTTTTCCAAGAACTTCCTCCAGTCGCTCCTGCTTCAGCCTGTGATGTGCGTTGGAATTATTCTTCCTGTGCTCTGCGTCCTCTGGGGCGGAAGCCACACCATTAAGAATCTTCTGCATAAACTGCTCTTTCACTGCCACCAAATCTTTGACGATGGTCTCTCTAATCACTGATTTGAGGCGCTGAACAAGTACTTGCAGCCACTCTTCGTCGATGTGACGGCCGCCGGGGCGCGTTTTCCAAGAATTTCCTCCAATGGCTCCTGCTTCAGCCTGTGATGTCTGTTGCAATTATTCTCCCAGTGCTCTGCCGTCCTCTGGGGCGGAATCCACATCATTCAGAATCTTCTGCATGAACTGTTCTTTCACTGCCACCAACTCTTTGACGATGGTCTCTCTAATCACTTATTTGAGGCGAAGAAGTACTTGTAGCCACTCTCTCCTTCTTCAGCCTGTGATGTCTGTTGCAATTATTCTATCAGTGCTCTGCCGTCCTCTGGGGCGGAATCCACACCATTCAGAATCTTCTGCATAAAGTGCTCTTTCACTGCCACCAACTCTTTGACGATGGTCTCTCTAATCACTGATTTGAGGGCGAAGAAGTACTTGTAGCCACTCTTCGTTGATGTGACGGCCGCCGGGGCGCGTTTTCCAAGAATTTCCTCCAATGGCTCCTGCTTCAGCCTGTGATGTCTGTTGCAATTATTCTCCCAGTGCTCTGCCGTCCTCTGGGGCGGAATCCACACCATTCAGAATCTTCTGCATAAATTGCTCTTTCACTGCCACCAACTCTTTGACGATGGTCTCTCTAATCACTGATTTGAGGGTGAAGAAGTACTTGTAGCCACTCTTCGTCGATGTGACGGCCGCCTGGGCGCGTTTTCCAAGAATTTCCTCCATGGCTCCTGCTTCAGCCTGTGATGTCTGTTGCAAATATTCTCCAGTGCTCTGCCGTCCTCTGGGGCGGAATCCACACCATTCAGAATCTTCTGCATAAACTGCTCTTTCACTGCCACCAACTCTTTGACGATGGTCTCTCTAATCACTGATTTGAGGTGAAGAAGTACTTGCAGCCACTCTTCGTTGATGTGACGGCCGCCGGGGCGCGTTTTCCAAGAACTTCCTCCAGTCGCTCCTGCTTCAGCCTGTGATGTCCGTTGGAATTATTCTTCCTGTGCTCTGCCGTCCTCTGGGGCGGAATCCACACCATTCAGAATCTTCTGCATAAACTGCTCTTTCACTGCCACCAACTCTTTGACGATGGTCTCTCTAATCACTGATTTGAGGCGAAGAAGTACTTGTAGCCACTCTTCGTGGATGTGACGGCCGCCGGGGCGCGTTTTCCAAGAATTTCCTCCAATGGCTCCTGCTTCAGCCTGTGATGTCTGTTGCAATTATTCTCCAGTGCTCTGCCGTCCTCTGGGGCGGAATCCACACCATTCAGAATCTTCTGCAAATACAGCTCTTTCACTGCCACCAACTCTTTACGATGGTCTCTCTAATCACTGATTTGAGCCGCTGAAGAAGTACTTGTAGCCACTCTTCGTGTATGTGACGGCCGCCGGGGCGCGTTTTCCAAAAATTTCCTCCAGTGGCTCCTTCTTCAGCCTGTGATGTCTGTTGCAATTATTCTATCAGTGCTCTGCCGTCCTCATCGGCGGAATCCACACCATTCAGAATCTTCTGCATATGCAGCTCTTTCACTGCCACCAACTCTTTGACGATGGTCTCTCTAATCACTGATTTGAGGCGCTGAAGAAGTACTTGCAGCCACTCTTCGTTTATGTGACGGCCGCCGGGGTGCGTTTTCCAAGAACTTCCTCCAGTCGCTCCTGCTTCAGCCTGTGATGTGCGTTGGAATTATTCTTCCTGTGCTCTGCCGTCCTCTGGGGCGGAAGCCACACCATTAAGAATCTTCTGCATAAACTGCTCTTTCACTGCCACCAAATCTTTGACGATGGTCTCTCTAATCACTGATTTGAGGCGCTGAACAAGTACTTGCAGCCACTCTTCGTCGATGTGACGGCCGCCGGGGCGCGTTTTCCAAGAATTTCCTCCAATGGCTCCTGCTTCAGCCTGTGATGTCTGTTGCAAATATTCTCCCAGTGCTCTGCCGTCCTCTGGGGCGGACTCCACTTCATTCAGAACTTCTGCATGAACTGTTCTTTCACTGCCACCAACTCTTTGACGATGGTCTCTCTAATCACTTATTTGAGGCGAAGAAGTACTTGTAGCCACTCTTCGAGGATGTGACGGCAGCCGGGGCGCGTTTTAGAAGAATTTCCTCTAGTGGCTCCTTCTTCAGCCTGTGATGTCTGTTGCAATTATTCTATCAGTGCTCTGCCATCCTCTGGGGCGGAATCCACACCATTCAGAATCTTCTGCATAAAGTGCTCTTTCACTGCCACCAACTCTTTGACGATGGTCTCTCTAATCACTGATTTGAGGGGAAGAAGTACTTGTAGCCACTCTTCGTTGATGTGACGGCCGCCGGGGCGCGTTTTCCAAGAATTTCCTCCAGTGGCTCCTGCTTCAGCCTGTGATGTCTGTTGCAATATTCTCCAGTGCTCTGCCGTCCTCATGGGCGGAATCCACACCATTCAGAATCTTCTGCATAATGGCTCTTTCACTGCCACCAACTCTTTGACGATGGTCTCTCTAATCACTTATTTGAGGTGAAGAAGTACTTGCAGCCACTCTTCGTTGATGTGACGGCCGCCGGGGCGCGTTTTCCAAGAACTTCCTCCAGTCGCTCCTGCTTCAGCCTGTGATGTCCGTTGGAATTATTCTTCCTGTGCTCTGCCGTCCTCTGGGGCGGAAGCCACACCATTAAGAATCTTCTGCATAAACTGCTCTTTCACTGCCACCAAATCTTTGACGATGGTCTCTCTAATCACTGATTTGAGGCGCTGAACAAGTACTTGCAGCCACTCTTCGTGGATGTGACGGCCGCCGGGGCGCGTTTTCCAAGAATTTCCTCCAATGGCTCCTGCTTCAGCCTGTGATGTCTGTTGCAATATTCTCCAGTGCTCTGCCGTCCTCTGGGGCGGAATCCACACCATTCAGAATCTTCTGCATAAACTGCTCTTTCACTGCCACCAACTCTTTGACGATGGTCTCTCTAATCACTGATTTGAGGCGAAGAAGTACTTGTAGCCACTCTTCGTTGATGTGACGGCCGCCGGGGCGCGTTTTCCAAGAATTTCCTCCAGTGGCTCCTGCTTCAGCCTGTGATGTCTGTTGCAATTATTCTCCAGTGCTCTGCCGTCCTCTGGGGCGGAATCCACACCATTCAGAATCTTCTGCATAACTGCTCTTTCACTGCCACCAACTCTTTGACGATGGTCTCTCTAATCACTGATTTGAGGCTGAAGAAGTACTTGTAGCCACTCTTCGTGTATGTGACGGCCGCCGGGGCGCGTTTTCCAAGAATTTCCTCCAGTGGCTCCTTCAGCCTGTGATGTCTGTTGCAATTATTCTATCAGTGCTCTGCCGTCCTCTGCGGCGGAATCCACACCATTCAGAATCTTCTGCATATACTGCTCTTTCACTGCCACCAACTCTTTGACGATGGTCTCTCTAATCACTGATTTGAGGCGCTGAAGAAGTACCTGTACCCACTCTTCGTTGATGTGACGGCCGCCGGGGCGCGTTTTCCAAGAATTTCCTCCAGTCGCTCCGGCTTCAGCCTGTGATGTCCGTTGCAATTATTCTCCTAGTGCTCTGCCGTCCTCTGGGGCAGAAGCCACACCATTCAGAACTTCTGCATAAACTGCTCTTTCACTGCCACCAACTCTTTGACGATGGTCTCTCTAATCACTGATTTGAGGCGAAGAAGTACTTGTAGCCACTCTTCGTCGATGTGACGGCCGCCGGGGCGCGTTTTCCAAGAATTTCCTCCAGTGGCTCCTGCTTCAGCCTGTGATGTCTGTTGCAATTATTCTCCCAGTGCTCTGCCGTCCTCTGGGGCGGAATCCACACCATTCAGAATCTTCTGCATAAACTGCTCTTTCACTGCCACCAACTCTTTGACGATGGTCTCTCTAATCACTGATTTGAGGCGAAGAAGTACTTGTAGCCACTCTTCGTGGATGTGACGGCCGCCGGGGCACGTTTTCCAAGAATTTCCACCTGTGGCTCCATCAGCCTGTGATGTCTGTTGCAATTATTCTATCAGTGCTCTGCCGTCCTCTGCGGCGGAATCCACACCATTAAGAATCTTCTGCAAATACAGCTCTTTCACTGCCACCAACTCTTTACGATGGTCTCTCTAATCACTGATTTGAGCGTGAAGAAGTACTTGTAGCCACTCTTCGTGTATGTGACGGCCGCCGGGGCGCGTTTTCCAAGAATTTCCTCCAGTGGCTCCTTCTTCAGCCTGTGATGTCTGTTGCAATTATTCTCCAGTGCTCTGCCGTCCTCTGCGGCGGAATCCACACCATTCAGAATCTTCTGCATATGCAGCTCTTTCACTGCCACCAACTCTTTGACGATGGTCTCTCTAATCACTGATTTGAGGCGCTGAAGAAGTACTTGCAGCCACTCTTCGTTTATGTGACGGCCGCCGGGGTGCGTTTTCCAAGAACTTCCTCCAGTCGCTCCTGCTTCAGCCTGTGATGTGCGTTGGAATTATTCTTCCTGTGCTCTGCCGTCCTCTGGGGCGGAAGCCACACCATTAAGAATCTTCTGCATAAACTGCTCTTTCACTGCCACCAAATCTTTGACGATGGTCTCTCTAATCACTGATTTGAGGCGCTGAACAAGTACTTGCAGCCACTCTTCGTCGATGTGACGGCCGCCGGGGCGCGTTTTCCAAGAATTTCCTCCAATGGCTCCTGCTTCAGCCTGTGATGTCTGTTGCAATATTCTCCCAGTGCTCTGCCGTCCTCTGGGGCGGACTCCACTTCATTCAGAACTTCTGCATGAACTGTTCTTTCACTGCCACCAACTCTTTGACGATGGTCTCTCTAATCACTTATTTGAGGCGAAGAAGTACTTGTAGCCACTCTTCGAGGATGTGACGGCCGCCGGGGCGCGTTTTCGAAGAATTTCCTCTAGTGGCTCCTTCTTCAGCCTGTGATGTCTGTTGCAATTATTCTATCAGTGCTCTGCCATCCTCTGGGGCGGAATCCACACCATTCAGAATCTTCTGCATAAAGTGCTCTTTCACTGCCACCAACTCTTTGACGATGGTCTCTCTAATCACTGATTTGAGGGGAAGAAGTACTTGTAGCCACTCTTCGTTGATGTGACGGCCGCCGGGGCGCGTTTTCCAAGAATTTCCTCCAATGGCTCCTGCTTCAGCCTGTGATGTCTGTTGCAATAATTCTCCCAGTGCTCTGCCGTCCTCTGGGGCGGAATCCACACCATTCAGAATCTTCTGCATAAATTGCTCTTTCACTGCCACCAACTCTGTGACGATGGAATCTCTGATCACTGATTTGAGGGTGAAGAAGTACTTGTAGCCACTCTTCGTGATGTGACGGCCGCCGGGGCGCGTTTTCCAAGAATTTCCTCCAGTGGCTCCTGCTTCAGCCTGTGATGTCTGTTGCAATTATTCTCCCAGTGCTCTGCCGTCCTCTGGGGCGGAATCCACACCATTCAGAATCTTCTGCATAAACTGCTCTTTCACTGCCACCAACTCTTTGACGATGGTCTCTCTAATCACTGATTTGAGGCTGAAGAAGTACTTGTAGCCACTCTTCGTTGATGTGACGGCCGCCGGGGCGCGTTTTCCAAGAATTTCCTCCAGTGGCTCCTGCTTCAGCCTGTGATGTCTGTTGCAATTATTCTCCAGTGCTCTGCCGTCCTCTGGGGCGGAATCCACACCATTCAGAATCTTCTGCATAAACTGCTCTTTCACTGCCACCAACTCTTTGACGATGGTCTCTCTAATCACTGATTTGAGGCTGAAGAAGTACTTGCAGCCACTCTTCGTTGATGTGACGGCCGCCGGGGCGCGTTTTCCAAGAATTTCCTCCAGTGGCTCCTGCTTCAGCCTGTGATGTCTGTTGCAATTATTCTCCAGTGCTCTGCCGTCCTCTGGGGCGGAATCCACACCATTCAGAATCTTCTGCATAAACTGCTCTTTCACTGCCACCAACTCTTTGACGATGGTCTCTCTAATCACTGATTTGAGGTGAAGAAGTACTTGTAGCCACTCTTCGTTGATGTGATGGCCGCCGGGGCGCGTTTTCCAAGAATTTCCTCCAGTGGCTCCTTCTTCAGCCTGTGATGTCTGTTGCAATTATTCTCCAGTGCTCTGCCGTCCTCTGGGGCGGAATCCACACCATTCAGAATCTTCTGCATAAATGCTCTTTCACTGCCACCAACTCTTTGACGAAGGTCTCTCTAATCACTGATTTGAGGCTGAAGAAGTACTTGCAGCCACTCTTCGTTGATGTGACGGCCGCCGGGGCGCGTTTTCCAAGAACTTCCTCCAGTCGCTCCTGCTTCAGCCTGTGATGTCCGTTGCAATTATTCTCCCAGTGCTCTGCCGTCCTCTGGGGCGGAATCCACACCATTCAGAATCTTCTGCATAAACTGCTCTTTCACTGCCACCAACTCTTTGACGATGGTCTCTCTAATCACTGATTTGAGGCTGAAGAAGTACTTGCAGCCACTCTTCGTTGATGTGACGGCCGCCGGGGCGCGTTTTCCAAGAATTTCCTCCAGTGGCTCCTTCTTCAGCCTGTGATGTCTGTTGCAATTATTCTCCAGTGCTCTGCCGTCCTCTGGGGCGGAATCCACACCATTCAGAATCTTCTGCATAAACTGCTCTTTCACTGCACCACCTCTTTGACGATGGTCTCTCTAATCACTGATTTGAGGCTGAAGAAGTACTTGTAGCCACTCTTCGTGATGTGACGGCCGCCGGGGCGCGTTTTCCAAGAATTTCCTCCAGTGGCTCCTGCTTCAGCCTGTGATGTCTGTTGCAATTATTCTCCAGTGCTCTGCCGTCCTCTGGGGCGGAATCCACACCATTCAGAATCTTCTGCATAACTGCTCTTTCACTGCCACCAACTCTTTGACGATGGTCTCTCTAATCACTGATTTGAGGCTGAAGAAGTACTTGTAGCCACTCTTCGTGATGTGACGGCCGCCGGGGCGCGTTTTCCAAGAATTTCCTCCAGTGGCTCCTTCTTCAGCCTGTGATGTCTGTTGCAATTATTCTATCAGTGCTCTGCCGTCCTCTGGGGCGGAATCCACACCATTCAGAATCTTCTGCATAAATGCTCTTTCACTGCCACCAACTCTTTGACGATGGTCTCTCTAATCACTGATTTGAGGCGGAAGAAGTACTTGTAGCCACTCTTCGTTGATGTGACGGCCGCCGGGGCGCGTTTTCCAAGAATTTCCTCCAGTGGCTCCTGCTTCAGCCTGTGATGTCTGTTGCAATTATTCTTCCAGTGCTCTGCCGTCCTCTGGGGCGGAATCCACACCATTCAGAATCTTCTGCATAAACTGCTCTTTCACTGCCACCAACTCTTTGACGATGGTCTCTCTAATCACTGATTTGAGGCGGAAGAAGTACTTGTAGCCACTCTTCGTCGATGTGACGGCCGCCGGGGCGCGTTTTCCAAGAATTTCCTCCAATGGCTCCTGCTTCAGCCTGTGATGTCCGTTGCAATTATTCTTCCTGTGCTCTGCCGTCCTCTGGGGCGGAATCCACACCATTCAGAATCTTCTGCATAAACTGCTCTTTCACTGCCACCAACTCTTTGACGATGGTCTCTCTAATCACTGATTTGAGGCTGAAGAAGTACTTGTAGCCACTCTTCGTGGATGTGACGGCCGCCGGGGCGCGTTTTCCAAGAATTTCCTCCAGTCGCTCCGGCTTCAGCCTGTGATGTCCGTTGCAATTATTCTCCTAGTGCTCTGCCGTCCTCTGGGGCGGAATCCACACCATTCAGAATCTTCTGCATAAACTGCTCTTTCACTGCCACCAACTCTTTGACGATGGTCTCTCTAATCACTGATTTGAGGCGAAGAAGTACTTGTAGCCACTCTTCGTGGATGTGACGGCCGCCGGGGCGCGTTTTCCAAGAACTTCCTCCAGTCGCTCCTGCTTCAGCCTGTGATGTCCGTTGGAATTATTCTTCCTGTGCTCTGCCGTCCTCTGGGGCGGAATCCACACCATTCAGAATCTTCTGCATAAACTGCTCTTTCACTGCCACCAACTCTTTGACGATGGTCTCTCTAATCACTGATTTGAGGCGAAGAAGTACTTGTAGCCACTCTTCGTTGATGTGACGGCCGCCGGGGCGCGTTTTCCAAGAATTTCCTCCAATGGCTCCTGCTTCAGCCTGTGATGTCTGTTGCAATTATTCTCCCAGTGCTCTGCCGTCCTCTGGGGCGGAATCCACACCATTCAGAATCTTCTGCATGAATTGCTCTTTCACTGCCACCAACTCTTTGACGATGGTCTCTATAATCACTGATTTGAGGCTGAAGAAGTACTTGCAGCCACTCTTCGTTGATGTGACGGCCGCCGGGGCGCGTTTTCCAAGAACTTCCTCCAGTCGCTCCTGCTTCAGCCTGTGATGTCCGTTGGAATTATTCTTCCTGTGCTCTGCGTTCCTCTGGGGCGGAAGCCACACCATTAAGAATCTTCTGCATAAACTGTTCTTTCACTGCCACCAGCTCTTTGACGATGGTCTCTATAATCACTGATTTGAGGTGAAGAAGTACTTGCAGCCACTCTTCGTTGATGTGACGGCCGCCGGGGCGCGTTTTCCAAGAACTTCCTCGAGTCGCTCCTGCTTCAGCCTGTGATGTCCGTTGGAATTATTCTTCCTGTGCTCTGCCGTCCTCTGGGGCGGAATCCACACCATTCAGAATCTTCTGCATAAACTGCTCTTTCACTGCCACCAAATCTTTGACGATGGTGTCTCTAATCACTTATTTGAGGCGCTGAACAAGTACTTGCAGCCACTCTTCGTTTATGTGACGGCCGTCAGGCCGCGTTTTCCAAGAATTTCCTCCAATGGCTCCTGCTTCAGCCTGTGATGTCTGTTGCAATTATTCTCCCAGTGCTCTGCCGTCCTCTGTGGCGGAAGCCACACCATTAAGAATCTTCTGCATAAACTGCTCTTTCACTGCCACCAACTCTTTGACGACGGTCTCTCTAATCACTGATTTGAGGCGAAGTAGTACTTGTGGCCACTCTTCGTGGATGTGACGGCCGCCAGGGCGCGTTTTCCAACAATTTCCTCCAGTCGCTCCGGCTTCAGCCTGTGATGTCCGTTGCAATTATTCTCCCAGTGCTCTGCCGTCCTCTGGGGCGGAATCCACACCATTCAGAATCTTCTGCATAAACTCCTCTTTCACTGCCACCAACTCTTTGACGACGGTCTCTCTAATCACTTATTTGAGGCTAAGAAGTACTTGTAGCCACTCTTCGTGGAAGTGACCGCAGCCGGGGCGCGTTTTCCAAGAATTTCCTCCAGTGGCTCCTTCTTCAGCCTGTGATGTCTGTTGCAATTATTCTCCCAGTGCTCTGCCGTCCTCTGGGGTGTAATCCACACCATTCAGAATCTTCTGCATAAATTGCTCTTTCACTGCCACCAACTCTTTGACGATGGTCTCTGTAATCACTGATTTGAGGCGCTTAAGAAGTACTTGCAGCCACTCTTCCTTGATGTGACGGCCGCCGGGGCGCGTTTTCCACGAATTTCCTCCAGTCGCTCCTGCTTCAGCCTGTGATGTCCGTTGGAATTATTCTTCCTGTGCTCTGCCGTCCTCTGGGGCGGAAGCCACACCAATAAGAATTTTCTGCATAAACTGCTCTTTCACTGCCACCAAATCTTTGACGATGGTCTCTCTAATCACTGATTTGAGGCGCTGAACAAGTACTTGCAGGCACTCTTCGTTGATGTGACGGCCGCTGGGGCGAGTTTTCTAAGAACTTCCTCCAGTCGCTCCTGCTTCAGCCTGTGATGTCCGTTGCAATTCTTCCGGTGATCTGCCATCCTCTGGGGCGGAAGCCACACCATTAAGAATCTTCTGCATAAACTGCTCTTTCACTGCCACCAAATCTTTGACGATGGTCTCTCTAATCACTGATTTGAGGCGCTGAACAAGTACTTGCAGCCACTCTTCGTGGATGTGACGGCCGCCGGGGCGCGTTTTCCAAGAGTTTCCTCCAGTCGCTCCTGCTTCAGCCTGTGATGTCCGTTGCAATTATTCGCCCAGTGCTCTGCCTTCCTCTGGGGCGGAATCCACACCATTCAGAATCTTCTGCATAAAGTGCTCTTTCACTGCTACCAACTCTTTGACGATGGTCTCTCTAATCACTGATTTCAGGTGAAGAAGTACTTGTAGCCACTCTTCGTTGATGTGACGGCCGCCGGGGCGCGTTTTCCAAGAGTTTCCTCCAGTCGCTCCTGCTTCAGCCTGTGATGTCCGTTGCAGTTATTCTCCCAGTGCTCTGCCGTCCTCTGGGGCGGAATGCACACCATTGAGAATCTTCTGCATAAACTGCTCTTTCACTGCCACCAACTCTCACGTAAACCAATAAACCTGTTAATCCACATCAGGTGCCCCATATACAAACGACTGCTCAATGTTTTCAGGATAGTGGTACAAGCTTACGTAGTCTCCGAGAGAAAGGTTAACGCTGAGCTTCGTGTTATCGGAACGGATGCTACCGTGCTACCAGAGTTCAAGAAACACTTTGAGGATGTAACTTGTAATAATAGTAATAATAATAATAAATTTTATCCTCTTTTGCATTTATTTCATCATCATAACCATTACCCCGTGAGAACTTATGCCACAAGTTCCTCTTGTGGCATAAGTTCTCTTCAACTTATGCCACAAGCGACGCAATCACATTTCTCTGTATGAGAGGATGTGTGCGTATTTTGCGGCTATTCCCCAATGAATCCTTCAAAAGGAAGGCTGAATCTTGACAGCTTTAGAAGGACTTCGTTTCGCGCAATGCGGCATCCAATTCCAGCTAACTGTATGCTGCCGTGGATGAGATTCCCTTTCAGTATATTACAGCCCGAGGACAGAAGCAAAACCATTTGTTTGGCCTGGCAACCATGTCACCACGTAGGAGTGTCAAGATTACGCTGTAGCTTTTAAACTTAATAGGGCCTCAATAACTACCTTTTCCAGCAAGTTATGGAAAAGAAAAATTCCATCATGACAGTGAGAAAGAAATTAGACTACAGGGCTCATTCACGTTTGCCCATTACCATCGCCCAGAAAATCCATGTTCAAGGTATAAACTCAGCAACACACTTCGATCACAATCAACTGTATATGGAACACATATGACAATACTACATTCAAACATATAAATAGAAATTAAAAAATTACGAAAGAAAAGGGCTGGCGCTCGCCGCATGCGGGGCCACAGTTTTGTTGAATTGCCATCCGAGGGGTCGCCGCTCGGAGACTAGCTCGTAGCGCTTGCCGAGGACTTCTACGACACGCCTTGCCCAAGCTGACCAGCACTTCAGCGTAGCGGGGCCCTCAAATCACTCCCATACGCCTAGTGAATGCATCGTCCTAGCTGGGACAAGCTGGACAGTAGCTGGGACATGGTGCGGCCTAGTAGAAGGCAGGCACTAGTGCGGCGCTGCACGAGACGAAGGCTGCAGCCTGCTGCCATTGTGCGCCGTTCCGTTCCTTCAACGCCGTAGTGCCTGCGCCTCTGGGCGGGGTGAACCTCCTAGAAGACAAGTGCGAGTGTCTGTGATTGAGCCTCGAAGAAAATCAATGTCGCTAACTGCATCTGCTATCTCTAGCCCACACAGGAAATATGGAAATCGTTACAGCAGATGAACGCACAATATAATAATGAACAACTTATTGATGCATGGTTTGAACGTGCCTGAAACTGCTAATGACGTTCTCTGCAAAGTTAATGGAATATACTTCAGAATACCGATCATTCTTTCATTGTCTTTCGAACGAATGATGGGTAGATTTATCTGTTAAACTTCTAGGAAAGAGGTTCTTTCTAGGAAGGAGTTCTGTTAAAGGAATAGTTAAATACTGACAAAACTTTAGACAGCGTAACTGTAAAAAAGGGATGAGGCTTGGAATGCGCATAGCAGCATACGCGAACATGGATGAGAACGTATACTCTTCTAGTTACTTCAAACAATTCCGCATCTAACCATGCAGGGTGAAACAATACTCTATGACTAATGCTTTCGGCGATCTGTATAACGCGTTTGCAATGGATGACAAATAGGTCTCGCAGAGCTTTGCGGACACAACTAATGAGTAGTGCGGAAACCCGCACGGTGGAGGAAGGTTCATGAAAAAAAATTAAATTATGGGCTTTTACGTGCCAAAACCACGATCTGATTATGAGGCACGCCGTAGTGGGAGACTCCGAAAATTTCGACCACCTGGGGTTCTTTAACGTGCACCTAAATTTAAATACCCGGGTGTTTTGCATATTGCTCCCATGGAAATGCGGCCGCCGAGGCTGGGATTTGATCCCGCGACCTCGTGCTCAGCAGCCCAACACCATAGCTACTGAGCAACCGCGGTGGGGTAAAAGGTTCACGAAAGGAAAGACTGTCATTCACCCGAATCATTTGTTTCGAGTTGTCGCTTGATTCGTCTTCGTGCTGCGTTCAGCTAGACTCCTGGTTAGCTCAGATGGAAGAAACGCCACCCAGGAAGGGCGTTGGTCCTGGCTTCGATTCGTGAACCAGGACGAATGTTGATTAAATAGTTAAACTTTCTTTTTTATCCATCTTTTCTGTACAAATAACAGCTAGTGTCCCAAGCGGCTACGGCGCAAAGCAGCATGTTTTCACTGGAAGAAACGGGTTTGTCACGAATAACTAAAAGTATACACGGTGAATCTTGAAAACGCAGGTGACAGACACGTTCCAGAAAAAAAGCCACACGAGACAAATGCAGTTATGAGGCTGTGGAAAGCTTGAATTTCTCGCCCACACGCGTTAAAGATCCAGCAATGGAAGTCTATGAAAACGACGAAACGTTTGACTCGATTTTCGAGGCAAAAACTGTCACTGTAATAAGACTAAGGCGGCTACCGAAATGGTCGGTAAAAAGTATGTAGTCCGAATACTAAGCTTTCGACTGATGCCTTTCTAAGCTCTCCGCAATTGGCGTAACACTGTTCCCAAAAGCGATTTTTGAAACAAGGTGAGCTAACGGTGAAAAAGGTTTAAAATCAGAAATGATTATTTTTGTTTTCTTCGGTCTAGTCATGCATAATCAGTGTGTACACGCCATTTCGGATGAAGAGCTTTAACGGTTTTCCAGACGTCGCGTCAGAGACAGGCGAAGTGGGCGTGGCCCGAAAAATTTTTGAGCAGTTGTGGAGTGCTGATTGCCGAAATGCAATAGAAAAGTTTGGTATAGCGTTGCGTTATAGCGCCCTGGGTTTTCAGTTAAGTCAGGGCCAAATGGGGCGAAATCGAGTAACCTAAAGAAATAACGAATTAGTGCTAGGCATTCCTTTATGAACAGGACTTGTCGTACTTTCAAAACAGACGGCTGTCCCTTAACGAGCAAAACATTATTCTGTCTTACCGCCAAAATTATTTGCCATTTCATTTAGAGATCAACTCTATAACTTCGGGACGTAAAAATGGTCTAGTGTAAAGAATGCGTGGGTATACGAACAACCTTCGTGCAAAATATTACACTTGAAACACAAACGGGCGCGTTTGAATCTTTAGAGAAATAGGCGTTGTCGACACCGAAAGCGACAAAAACGCCTCTCACTCGCTGAAATGGCGCACCACTCAAAACACTGATAACCAGCTCGCTTGGCGCTTTGGCAAAATATGAGAGGAAATTCGGAGCCCTTCTCTATGTGAAGATGGAAGACCAGTGAAGCTGGTGGTTTTGTTTTTTATATTTTAACTTTTTTTTTAATTTGATGGTTACGTTAAATGGTTGAAAAGACACAACACGTAACCTCGTTCCGTCGCCGCGCGCCGTATGCTGTATGTGCAAGTGAAAGCGAGTTTAGGCGACTACATTCACCCCACCTTCCACCATTGGCCGCAGCACGTTGGGCCGCTGCGCGTTTGGCTCCTCGTCGCTTTCGCATCCATTCGCACTGTCTAGCGCGACGGCGCTCCTTCAAGGCGCGCTCTTCCTCTTCGGAAGGAGCGACACGGGTCTTACCCATACCGAGTCCAAGGGGCAACTGATGACGTCATAAGGGAAATGGCTACGTCAAGAGAGAATGAGGTACAGCTATTGGTTGGTAGACTATTACGTTTTATCACTGACATTTCGACACGCATCGTAGTGGACTAGCGTTTATGCTATAGCGTTCCTCGCTCCAGCGCATTTTGTCTCTTGAGTCCCACGTGTGACAACGATAGTTCAAGGGTGCGTTACTGGCCCCCGAGCGCACAGGGGTATGTGCCATAGATCTTGGACCCTTTCTGCACAATCACCAGGTTTGGCCCACATGACAGGGGTGAGTGCCATTGCGCTTGAACCCTTTTGCACGATCACAAAGATTGGCCCACTTTTTTCTAATTGTTTTTCTACGCGTCGTTTTGTCCGCGGAGGCGATCCACCAGAACCTAGCCATATACAGCTTGACTGTAAAAAAATGTCCTGCGTTTCTGCTTTTTTTTAAATCTCGCGCCGTCTCAGGTTTTCCGGATCCATGCGCGGTGGTGTCCGCTTTGTCCACCTTGTAGTGTGCTTCCAGCTGCCGTGAAGGATACACGGTAATCTAAGACTCCCCACATTTTGGAATAATAGTTCGTAGTACTGAGGCGTTGTTAACATGACACGAAAACTGAATAACGATGGTTATTCTGAAAATTACTGTATTTGTGAAATTCGTAGTACAGAAATATTTTTACATCGAAACTATAAGAAGTCAGCAGGGGATTTCCAAAACGTTCGATAATCTGAAAAGCTCGTTAGTGTGGTGTTTCTAGTAACGAGCTTTTGCTGTATGCTCTGTGGTAGAATAAACTGCATGCTACAATGTTCCCATGCTGCGTCATTGGTTACGACTATGAGTGTGCGAATACCCAGTTTACAATTTAGAAACAAATGGAAATAATGAAAACCAAGTAGGAGTTGAATAAAAATACTATTGGTTCAAAATGAAATTTTTTAACCAACCAGAGGTACGAAAAAATTACGTAATTTTATTGCACAGCCAATGTTCTACAGAAAATTATACTTTGTGGTCAACAAACTTATCTACTACAACACTTTTGCTTGACAGTACCACAACTGCTGTTATTGAATGTCATGAAGGAGGATACCACATTTTTGCTAGTATAACCCGCACCAAAAATTCAAAAAATTAAGCAGTAAAGTCGGGGTGCGCGTTTTATGCAAATTTCGCATTAAGGCATGGCATAAGCAGCGTGGCCACAATGCGTGGCTATTGTATCGTGGCCTAAGTGCAACAATTTAATTAAATTATGTAGATGCGCGTGCTAAAACCATAATCAGAATGTCAGGCATGTCCTTATGGTGGACTCCGGATTACTTTTGAACCCCTGGGGTTCTTTAATGGGCACCTAAATCTAAGCACACGAGCATTCTTGTTTTTCGCCCCCGTCGAAATGCAGCTGCCGCAGTCGGGATCGAATCCGCGACCTCGAAAAACGCCATAGCCTCCTGGTTAGCACAGACGGCAGAGCAACCGTCCTTGACAGGTGTTTGTCCCGGGTTCGATACCATCGCCAGGACACAATTTTCAATTGCAGAGCGTTCTTAAAAAATGCAGTATGGGTTTTCTTTGCAGCTTCATCCTATAGTCAAGTATATGACAATTTTCCCTTTCTTTCACAGCTCTTTGGACAGTATGGCTACAACTCGCAACTTTCAAAAGGCGAAAACAATAAAAGGAGAAAAACTATCGTGTACTTTGATTTAGGAGCACGTTAATGTACCCCATGCAGTGAAAATTATTTTGAAGTCCCACACATGCGCTGCCTCATAATCATATCATTGTTTTGCCACATAAAATCCTAGAATTTTGACCTTTACAAAGTGGAACTATTTCGCTATGACCAACCTTGATCTCCATATAATCAAGTGACGGAACTCAAGCAAGTCTTGCAAGTCTTCGGGCTCGCGAGGCAAAGTCTCTATATTGAGTCGCTATAGAGAGCGAACATGGTTCTCTGTAGCTTGTTAAGTTGGAATACTAGTTGATTTATTGGGTATTCTTAATAGTTCATAGTAGTTCTGTGCCTATGTGATTTTTCCTTTGCCCTCTTATACTCTTTCATCTGTATCCATGTAATTATAGAGCATCTTTCCCTTCCCTTGTATGACTGCAGTTATTTTGTATCCTTTCCATCACTGCGTACTTCAGGTGTGCATATAAAAGTGAAACCGTTAAGATGCCTACGGTCTTTTCCTTTCCTTTGCGCCGTCGTACTTACGATAAGTTAGCGGTGTACTGTCTCCATTATACGACCCAATATAGGCAGGTTATAGAAATGTGTTGTTTCTCGTATATGACTCAGTACAGAGTTGTAAACTTGATGCGGCATTTTTTTTCTTTTCTCTTCTAAATTTCGAACCAGATGTTTGCTCTTTGCTACTTGTAGATGTATACGCAACATTCTCTTACCAGCTTTTGCTGTAAAGTCAAAGTACCCACGGATTGGACGCTATAACGCAGCCTAAAAACGCTCTCCGCAAGTCTCAACTTTGGTATTGAATTTGAGGAAACATACAAAGCCTCTCTGGTGAAATAAAAGCACCCTCCGACGTGCCTGTCTTACCGCGACACATTCGGAGTACGAATAAGTACTTGGACTCATTAAATATGGGCCGAAACGTTCGATATCACGATCCTAAAATTAGGATTTGCCAGATAATTCCAATTTCACCAGTAAGCACGCATGCACCTGAAACCTATGGTAACTACAAAAACGACCTCTTTAGTGTCAATGGCAGTTTCAGCGGAGCTTAGAGTTCAGTGCGTGTGTTGAACACACGTCTCTCATAGAAAACGCCTGTTTTTCGCCCGGCCTAGGAAGATTTTAAAGCAATAACGGTACTTCACAATCGCTGATTACGGTATTTACCTGATTCTAATGCGTGCCTATTCTTTTTAAAGGAAATTGGGCCAAGAATTGCCTGCGCGATACAAATGGATACGGAACCAAAACCGCCTTCTCGACGTTCGGTCACGTTACCGCATAACAAGACTGTCATGCGGCAAAGCTTTCATCAAAAACCGTTAGACGAAGCTCACTTTAGGAAACCGGTTGCCAGTTTAAAAAATCGAGTGCACGTTAAATTTATGCTGCATTTGGGAGATCTAATGGAACATTTACGTTAGTTTTCTACTTTGTATACATAGAAAGTTCGTGCACGTTTGATTAGGGGGCGTTTTAGATTTGGGGCAAATACTGCAAATTGAACCAGCGTTTTCGTGTTTTTTAGCATCTTGTTTAATTCGACCAGCCGGATAATTAGATCAATTTTATCGGTTCCGTCAGGGTCGCTTTAATGAAAGTCGGCTGTATGTCATAAAGCATACACCTTTTACGTACCGAAAATGGAACCGATTCGCACAAACAAGTTTTACAGCAAATTATTTAGGCAGTTATGACGCTTGCCAATATTTTCTGCACAATTTAAAAAGTTCGGACCTTCATTCAACACACACATAAAATACCAACATCTTGTGCGCGGTGCACAAATGCACTTAGAACCATAGTATAACGAAGTTTGTTTATTCACGAGTTCGATATAACGAAATTTCAGTGCCGCCTCGAAGTAATACCGACACAACAAATGGAAACTTCCGTAATGTCAAGTTTCAGGGACTTCAAGCAAGATGCAGACGAAGCATTCACTTCTAGCTGTCAGTGCTTATCGTGATAGCGTCGTCCCACTGTGGGTGACACTACCAGCCGTGGGGATGGAGTGGACGCAAAAGCGTGGCTGGTTTCGCTTTGTACTGCTGAGGTGGTGCTATCGTCGACACAGCAAGAAAATTTATTTTTTGTCGCCAACTAATAAATTCAGCAAAATTATTTTTTTTCATTCACTGTCCTTTTCTGGCTTCACTGTCACATTCACTGTCATTCACTGGCCTTTTTGGATTGCCCGATAATTCGGAACATTTTGCGGCCTCTTCCATGCAAGAATCCATCAGCTCTACTCAACTCTACTATAGGCTTCTCGTACATAAACAGGATGGCATCCGTGTTGATTATATGAAATCTTTAGTGTACTGACTTGTATTCGATCATAGAAACTCTCACACATGAAGGGATGATATTTCAGTTTTACTTTGTTATATAAAATAATTTGTTATATACCGGTACAACCACACGAATATATTTTTCGATATTGTAAGATCTTTGCCATAAGCTTCTCGTACATAAAAGGATGACACTCTGCAAGTGATAAGTTTTGAAAGCATGATATTATAATTTGATAATAAAGCAGGTTATGTCACAAACATCATTACATCATGATGAAGCTGCAGCTAGAAGAAATGGAGATCGAATCCCGGCCACGGCGGCCGCATTTCGATGGGGGCGAAACGCGAAAACACCCGTGTACTTAGATTTAGGTGCACTTTAAAGAACCCCAGGTGGTCCAAAGTATTCCGGAGTCCCCCACTACGGCGTGCCTCATAATCAGATCGTGGTTTTGGCACGTGAAACCACATAATTTAAATTTGAAGAAATGAAGCGAACCAATGTAACATAATGTCATGATGTCTACACCTTTCAGGTGCCGAAAATGGAACAGATTCGCGCAAACAAGTATTACAGCAAATTATTTAGGCAGTTACGACGCTTGCCATTACTTTCTCGACAAGTTAAAAAGATCGGACCTTCATTTAACATACAAATAAAGTACCAACTTGATAATGTCAGGTCAACAGTGCTTTACAGGGACATTGCAATGAAATGTTGGACCACATAAAATAACCTAAGAAATAGCATCAAGATGCGTCACAGAAAGCTAGCAAGAATTTATACCAGAAATGAAAAGAAATGCTACCATTAGCACACACCAGAAATAGCGCAGAATCCGAAGTGTCGAGAACCAGGGCCCGTCTGGGTGTCCAGGCCCGACAGCAAAATGAGCGTGCGCGCACGGTTATGAAATCTGCAGCTTATTTTCTGGCCACTGCATGCTCACATTGCAAGCGAAGGTGTTATTTAGATGAAGAATTAGGTAACTGCTAGCCCTTACAGCTTTCTCAATCTTGTTTCGATTGAGCCGTACTGCTTATCTAACACACATTTAGCCAATGTGAAACTTTGTCGAGTAGGTGCTTTCAGGAAGAAGACAATTTTAGGTTCCATGTTGGCCCAGGTTATGCGTGGCGCTACCGGTTTCTCACCTGTGTGCAAATATTGGAAGCTGTAGTCTTGCACGCTGGTAGTACTTCCACGACTTCTCAACCTTCGCCATGAGCTCACGGTCTATCCGGTGATTGGACTTGCTCGACACTGTGAGCTGCCGTCCTGTCATGATGTCGTAAACAGTTCTTTCGGCGCCGGCGTTGTCGGGCATCACATCACTGCCAGATGCCTCCTCTTCGACTTCGTCATCGGGCAGGTGTGGTGCATTGGCTACAATGGTCTGAAGAAAGCAACAATTTTCTTTAAAGCTGTTATGCTGCCTAGTTGGCAATGCATGCAACGTTGTAGCTTTTTAAAAAGAAGCAGCCTACGACGCAAAACAGCTCTCGTTACATACAATATTTGCCATAAGGAAATACAAAATCACTGTATCCGACATCGTTAAAACATATAAATAATCGTCAGGAACGCAAGATTTCTGAAAGAAAATAGCTTTTGAACACCTTCATCATACGACGACATCGAAACAACTTGACTGCTTTCAGCGGATCATAGTTAAAACGTCAAGTGAAACTTGATAGTGTTGTCAGCGATAAGCATTTTAGATTTACTTCAGTATATCAGATAATTCGTTATATCCATTTCTGGGCGTAATAATGCTATATCCGTGCCTGACTGTAGTGGGTGACAACTAAAGAATACGATTCAGCAGCAAATACAGGTCAGCCAGACTCCAAGACAATTTTTATAGATGTGCCAGCCAATTGACTTCTCATTTTGGGATGTCAAAGTGGAGGCGAACTTGTTTCAACGTCGGCATCTCTGTGGGACTACGCTTCGGACCGTAGAGGCACAAAACACCAGTGCAACATAAATGGAGCTTGTAGAGAATTCTTAGGCTGTCACCAAGCACAGTTGCTGATTTTCATGTATTGCTTTAGAGAAATAACAAAGTGTTGATCATGTTCCTCATTTAGTGCTGGGCTCCTTCTACGAAGCGGGAAATGTGAACAGCGATTTTTTCCAACCGAAGGAGCGCACTTCAGCATGGAGTGCATACGAGTCTACTTATATTTGATTCAAACTCACAGGAAATACACATTTTTTTACTGAATTAGCACATCCTTAAATTATCCCAAACAAAGTTGAATGTTTGAATTGATATGCACACCAGGTCGTGTACAAACAGCAATACAACCTGGTCTGCCGGAGAAGTAAAAAAAAAAGTGCGATACCTACAAGTTACCTGGTTGTCAGTGCCATTTTATAGCAGCAGTAGCCAACATGCACCACATTCAAAATATCAGATGTTGCTCTTTAATGTCTTGTAAAGGTTCTCTAAACAGCCAACTTTCCGATGTTGCTCTGTCTAGGAATGCCAAAAACTTCTAGTTACCTAAGTACTGGTTCGAATTGGGCACTTTTTCAAAAAGCACTGAACACCCGGTGGACAAAATAAAAGTTTCTTTTTCAGGAATCATTGAATTTGATCATCACGAGCAAACTGCATTGTAAAGGCACGACTTAAGGAGAAAAGGAACTTTTGAGTGCCTGTCTCATACAATAACATGTGGGATAAAGAGGAAAATAGGAAAAGAGGAAAAGTAAAAACAGGGAAATAAAGAATAAAATCACGGTAATGAGAGCTCTACGTAGAAGGTTCGCCGTGTAGCTTGGAGCGCCCGCTACAACAACGGTTACAGCGAAGCAAATGTTTGTTCGCTCACAACTTGAAGTATGTAATCTGGCAGCAAATTGTAAGAGCAACCTGACACATTCTTGACACAATGGCTCACTTTTTAAGAGGATGACTAAGTGAACTAGACTAATCGAATTAAGAGGATGAGTAAGCAAATGCCAATTAAGAGCATGAGTAAGTGAATAAGAGGATGAGCAAGCAAATTAACAGGGTTGACTAAGCGAATTAAGGAGATGTGTACGTCATGCGTCCGTCTTTAATGCATCGGCACTTGGGCTTTCGGCTTCAAGACGTCTTAGGAATAAAATAACCGACCCTGTGAATTTTGATCAAATGTTGTATATAAGTCTAGTGCCAGCCATGGGCACTTTCTCATTGTATATTTTTCTAGTAATGTTCACCGTCCTGTCTATAGCATTGTAGCAGTGGCACTAATGATGAATTGTTCTAACATCAAAGGAGTGAGTGAAGCTGCACTTACTTTACAGTCGAGGACCACCGTTGTTAGTTCGGTGGTCTGTATCTCGGGGTGCTTGAACAGGTCCCAGGAGAGGAACTCATTTTGCGTGATTAGGTGGCATGACTCTCCAGATCGTACCTGCGCGACCCGCTCGCTGCTGGACACTGGCCATCGACGTGGGGAACGTACCGAGCAGGCTCACACCCATGGACGGGTTCAAGCGCTGATCTCGGTGAAGACCAGTGCCTACAACGTACACCACGTCGTCGACGGTGACGGATGTATCAGCAAGGTTGCTGGACAGGATCACCTTGCGCACATCTGCAGGCAGGAAGATTACAGGAAATGTGATGAAAGATGGGTTTGTAAGTTGGTGTGCAGCGAGTGAAAGAGCTTTGCAGGCATGCTAATCATCGTGTTTTTGAAATAGCTGTCACATGTGGCAGCGCTGTTCCGTTTCAGTAGAATCTGCGTTGTCAGTGGCATCGTCTACGGCCGCTTTGAATTTATTGTGTATGAAACTAATCAATCAAACAATCAATCACTCTTTATTGGCGATAAGCGCAGGAGTGATTCATAGGGAAATAACACCGGATCCCCAATATATTCACTCAAACGAGATGTCATCCACGCTTCTTTGCGGAATGTGTAACTAACCGAGAGACCTCTTGCGTTTTCGAAGTTGAGCGGCGATCTGCTCCTGCCGATGACGAACAGCAGCAGTTTGCACCAGCCATCCATGTGCGCAGCGAGCAAAACTGAGAGCGCCCCGCTCATTTTTCCGCCATGGCATGTATTGCCCATCAGATTAATCGCTTGTTTGACAGCGTCTGCCAAAACAGTGCATTTCAAATTTGTCGGCATTAAATATTTCGGACAACGCAAGAAGTGATCGCGTCCCCATTAGGAGTGTACTTGCAGGGGCACGGCGTGGCACATCGTTCGATATATCGAGTGTGGCGGTAAACAGAAGTTCAATGTACGCGTAGTACATCGCTATACTTTTGCATAGGATTTTAAAGGTAATTTTACAACTATTCAATACAGAGAATAATTTTGTATATCTGAGTTCAATATATCCGGGATTGACCGTATGCAGAATGTCCCAATGTTATAAACCGCATAAAAGTAAAGCCTGCTAACATGGTGCAGTCGACTTCTAATAATACGACCCTGAGGAAACAATTATTCGGCGAGTCGGGTTAAGGTACGTTGCTACCTTTTTCGAAATCTTTTTAGATTTTGACCCTAAACTGATTGCTTTGTGTCTGCCTTCAGAAAAGCTGCTAAAAAAAGACCCTTCGAGTGTGTAAGGTAAAAAAACAAGAATAATAAAACTAATTGCAATTTAATAACAAAAATTAGCCAAGATATGTCCGTCACGCCAGCAGTCATAAGTACCGATACTACCACATGAAAAGATAATGGATTGGCAGCAATGTAGGTTTATATGTAGGCTGTGCATTGAACCATGATATTTGCGCTGTCATCAGTATTAAGTATGTTAAAGCAGAAAAAAAATTGTGTCGTTTCAGGTGGTTGCATTTCAATTCAAATCCTATAACCTCAAAAGTTATTCATGGTTTTCAAGTTCATTGTACATCTTAATGTTTAGGAAAGAAGCATGGAAAGTTTCACTGAACAATATTTGTTTATTCAAAAGTTACGAGCTCTTGCGCAACAAAAAACTGAAAATAAAATTTCGAGAAAAACAAGAATAAAAGTTTTCGAAACATTTTATATACATCAATAGAAGGTTGTGAGCGGCTAAAATTTACGACGCTCATAGATGAGTCCCTCTTTAGCTTCCACGAGTTCACCTTTACATCGTTTTGCATGGTGACACACCTTAAAGAGGCAGAAAAGACTTTCACACCTACCGCTGATTCACCTGGCAGTATTCGTCTGATTTTAACATGTCCCTGAATCGAACGCTCATCCACATTTTATGAATTCAAAGTAGAAAGCTAACATAGAAATGACAGAGCTCTTATGTAAAGTAGAAATCGAATGTGCACCGGATTTTTTAGCAACAAAAATATACCATGTATCTGTTTATGGTGAAGTCTATCGTCGTTACTCTCGGAGCACCTTAAGACTATGTATGAAGAACTACTACGCGCTCACCGTTCGGTTCATAGTGCGTCTGATATTCTGAATTTATCAAACGACTCAACAAAAATCGCAAATGGGATGTTGGCCTACAACCAAGTTACCCACTTTAATAGCTCATCCTGCGACGCATGCGATTTTCCAAATGCCTAGAACATGTGACGCAACTTGTAGCTCATAGATCGACATGTAAAATAGGTTATCTTTTGAATGTACTCACGTAATCATTCTGAAAGAAGCCCGTCGTCATCGTCATGCTATGTGATCACTTGTTCTTTTGCCATTAGATGTCGCCATCTTGTGATTGCAATGGTGATGACGCTGGATAGGCTGGGTCTGACGGTAGGCTCTTGCGAATGCTATGAATTCGGTTTTGGGCTTAGTTTCATATCGGATTGCACCATATCGGGAACCTTAGGCCGAATTTTCTTGGACAAAAAGGTGTTCGAATAAATCGGGTAAGTGCTGTAATAAATCATTGAGGGCAATTGTTTTCACCTGAATATCTCCTTGGGGCAGGCCGAAAATAGGCATATTTGATCGTAGGTGGCATGCGTCTGACGCATTCACTTTGCCCAAAGTGCGGTCAGGACAGATACTGCACTATTGGATTCATTACTGACGTCACCATTGGGGTCAGGTGTGTGGATGCTGACCTGCCAAGTTTGAACTATCCACTGAGAGCCAATTTTAGGATCGAAACACCAAAGCTTTCGGTGTTTCGATCCATACTAATCTATCCATACATCCATACTAAGCCGGCATCCATAGCTGGATGCCGGCTTAGTATGGATGCAGGCTGGGACTTCAGTCTGAATTGAATTAACAAAAAATGAATTAACCGGAGTGGAATTAACTGAAATCTACTGTATTAAACTAAACTTGTGCAAAGCACAACCACTCTGCAAAATTTGACAAGCCAGCGGTTTTGCAATGAGGGATGAGCGCAGAGTGGTAGTATATATCTGGCGCTGATGTTTAGGCAGCGTTCAGTGCAAACAATAAAGAACAGATAAAGCAAAATAAACGTATCTATACAAAGTCAGGCACATTGCAGTAAAAACATGTAGCATTTGATAAATGTTTAATGCCATCGGCCATGGGAAGCTCCATAAAAAAGCGATGTCGAATTTGCAGTGAATGTTAAACTGATTAAAAGCAAGTAAATAGGCAAATCGATTTGTACCGCCAACCAATAATCTGTCCGACCAATAAACAAACCAACCTGCTGGAGGATTTTCAAAGATCTTTTGCTGTTCCTGGTCTCGGAGACGCGAGTGCAGCGGCAGAATCCAGTCGTCAAACTTCGCTGGAGCTCGCTCGCAAAGCTTTGCTCGCACCGTGTTGATTTCGTTCCACCCGGGCAAGGAAACAGAAAATCGCTTCGGAAGGCTTCATCTCCACCATGTACATGAAAACGTCGGGAGCAATCCGGACCGCGTCAGAACCACACTGCAGATGACAAATTAATAGCTGTGACAATTGCAGTCCAACTTCGATATAACAAACCCAGATATAACGAGTTGTAAGCTATGAGAAAGTAAACATAGGAAGGCTCATCACTAATATCAGCATGTAACGAATACGTGATCCTCATTAAGTCGCACTCTGATATCTCGAAATATCGGTCAAGTGGAAATTTTTTTCCAGCAGTGATGTCATTCCATGTTTTTTTAACCCCTTATCTTGAAAAAGTTCTTCCGGCGAACTCCGGATATCTCTAAATCCCAGCTTCGTAAATACCAGGGAAAAGGCAATGGGGCAGCGTCGGCAGCGTCACTTGCAATCGCTTTTCAAACGGTGGCGGCGTGCTAGCTGAGCCAGATGCTGCGCCAGGCCGCACTCCCCCGCTTCTCTTTCCCCTTCTTTCTGTCCATTACCGCTCGAGCACACTTGCTCAGCTGGTCGCTGCCACTATGTTGTGGGCTCACACAGCACCTGTGAGCTGAAGCATTTATCTCCCTCTCGTTCAAGATGTTGTCAGTGACTCACCAATGTGGTCACGATGTATTATTCGTGACCTTGAACAAGATGATCAGGACTTTTGAGCGGGTGCGATCAGCCCACATGCTACCAAATAGGCACAGTGGTACGAGTCATAGATAGGCAGGGTGCTAGATTATGATATGGGAACATCTAACTAGCTCAAACAGGCTGGGTGACTGTCGCGACCCTAATTTAAAGGGAATGCCCTTAGAAATCGTTATTATCATCACACAGAGGGAAAAGGCGAAGAAGGGACAATGACACTATTTTAGTTATTCTAGAGGCTGAAGCTATGCATAGCAGACATGGAAGGCGGCAACCGGACGAAGTTCTGCATGGCGCAGCAGTTGAGAACAGACCCAGTAATCGGAAGCGTTTCACATAGCCAGAACTTCTAGACAGCCGTTTGTGCCATTGCCTTTCGAAACACTTCTGCGGTCACAATTTCTTCTGAAACGAGGTCGTCCACCAAGAACTGAGTGACTGGGTGTACCTTGCCCCGAATCATGATGACAGGCGCGTCGTCAAAGTACTCTGAAAACTTCTCCGTGTTTATTGTCGCACTCATCAGAATCACCTGCCGGATGAAAAAAAAAACACGTAATACACCGCTAAAAAATTTCTTCAGCAATCCATTTATACTTATAACACATTCAGAGCCTTTCTATATAACCTAAAGAGGAGAGTGGCGTACAGGGCATTTGACATAAAATACAGAAAAAATTTCAGGAGCAAATGTTGAAATACACACACACTTCGACAGGAACACAGTAGGTACCAAAACAAAAAAAAACAAGTAAACAGTCACAGTGAAACGGCACTCTAGTATGAATGTTGACCAATGCATCACGAAACAAGAAACTATCACTGATACAAACAACGGTTACAAAAAGGTGGTTTCACTCCAGTGATTTTTGAGGTATGATATCACCGAGAGAACGTATTTGAGTGCTGCAAGAAGGGACATGAACATTATAAGTAGGAGTGTGCGAATACTCGAAAATTTCGAATATAATATATTATATGAAAGGAAAATTTTAACATCCATCCGTATGGAGCATGAAGCTACAACCTTTCCTTTCATGAACCTTCCTCTACCTTGCCGAATTCTGCAGAACTGATTTGCCGTTGATTATATGTTTAATATTCGTATTCATTTCGAGAACTAGGCAATCAAAACAACTCGAATATACTCCTGGTTGTGCGGGAGAAATCATGGTTCTCAGCGTTTATTTCTCTCTAAGCTAATAATATGTGTTTGATGTTGCGCAAAATTTTGTGGTCATATTGTTCTGCTGGGGAAATTTCGCCTGTAAAGCACGCTCAGCCGCTGAATGTCTACGCATTGCGAGAAAACCAGCCTTACAGTAGCAAGGAGCACGGGTTCGCGGAAAGCGAGGGTGGACTCTTTTGCAGCGGCAACCCCAGTCCGAGCTTATGGCTTGAAAACAAATGCGATGAGTAAGGGGCTGGCGCAGGGTCACGTGCCTCTGAGTTTATGGCCATTCGACGTTGCATGATAAGGCACATGTTTTCCTGTGGAAATTACTAGATTACCACGGACCGTTATCAGCAATCGGCAACGCGTAAACGAAGCGCCGCCAAACCGTGATCTCCTGATAACGGTGTAGTACTCGCTGATCCTTTGCAACATTGCGTGGCAGCAGCGCATGGTGCAGCGCTCTCACCGTTTTGGGCTGCGTTGACAGGAACGCTTGAGCGGCCGTTGTTCCCATGGTGGATAGACAGGAGGTCGTTCCGAATCGTTGAAACCACTGGCCTGGTTCAAACAGGCGTAATGCACGTGGTGATGCACGCGGAATTGCGCAAAAATGAGAGTGACGCGATCGTTGGATCCGATATCGCACCCGTGCCCGCCCCGCGCTATGCTACTTATGCTGTACGCCTCCTCCGTGGAGGCGTGCCTTGAAAACGCGTGACCATGCGTGAGCTTCCGCGCGGCTTCCAAAATCCGCCCGCAACGGTCACTCGCTCATCTTGAAGGCCGTTTCATCGTAGTGGTTGCACTGAAGTGGGGTGCGCGCTGCCGTGTGCCATGTTTGGTCGCACTTACCTGCTTTGGTTTTTCACTCGTGTGCACGCTCTTTTTACCATCACTGCGTTGCAAGCGTTTGTTGTAAGAGCAAATATATTAAAAAAAATTCGTTGTATCTGGAAGCAGTTTTACCATGCAGAGACGTAAAATCGTAAGTGCATTGAAATGTGGTCGTTATAACCAATAGCGTGTTATATCTGGGATCGTTATAAGTGGGTGCGACTGTATTCGTGCCACGAAAAGTGTTCTCTCAGGGCAAAGCTCTTGAAAATGCATGCTAGAGTTACTAAAAGTCTAACTGAAACTAGAGGGACTAAAGGATCAGTTAACTCTGGCCCATCTTATTCAGCGTCAACATTGACGTCGGAACAAGCAGACGATCGTCGCTGCAGCAATTTGAGGCTGCGACGATTACTCGAGGAAAAGAACGCCAATTTTTGTTGGCCAACGTGGGCTGTGTGAGCACAAAGCGAGTGAAATGGGCGACAATCGTAAATATGCGCAAACATTAGGAAAAGTTCGGGGAGAGTTGGAAGGCATGTCGCTACAAGAATGAAGAAAAGCCCACCTTCAGTGTACGGTGTATGGAGAGCACCTCTCGAAGGAGCACAAGCAGGAAGTTGGTGCAGACGTCGTGCTCATGGACCTTGTCAACGATGACGTGCGACACTCGTTGCAGTTCTGCTGTTTCGACGTTCTGCTGCACGTGCCCCAGCTGGATGCCCGCTGTACAGAAGAGTTTGCCTCCGCGGCTCGTCAGCAGCTGCTTCGTAAGACGGACATGGAAGCCGACGGTGTTGCTCAGCTGCAGGAATGAAAATTACCTCGCGCAATACATTGACATCTGCATTGCAATGTTACACCAAGGACAGAATTAGGACAAACTTATAAAACTTATTAGTACCAAGGACAAACTTACAAAACTGCGCTTGCAACATACCAAAAGTCACTGCAAAGTGTCTTGCCGACCTCCACAGTTTGGCATATGATGCATAAAAAGGAAATACAGTTATCAACCTTTTGCTGCGTAGTTTAAAAAACAGATTCTTGAAAGAATGCTCTATGAGTCAATACTGGTTCTCCGTTTCAAGATATTGAATTGTATACGAGCGCCTACAGTTGATATAAAATTGCAACGTTAGTTACAGGCATGACTATACTACCTGTGCAACATGCTAGATTGGGTGGCCTTCTGTGAAGTCGAGCCGCAGTGAAAAGTATAAACTTGTGAATGACCATCACCTAACTTAAACGCTGTATACATGATGGAGAGCTCCCCACAGTGTGCCACCAGCCACTTCATCAGCAACTGGCAAATTTTAATCGCAAGCACTCTGCCTAGGTCACTAGTCTCCTTGCATGGCAGTCGGCAGCCAGAGTCGCAGTTTGCTATGTGGCGGCAACTATATTCACACCTGCCATGTTTGCATCATAACGCATGCGGATTGTGTCTGAAAAACTGAATGGCACATTGTCCACCATCCAATGTTTCGGTGGCCATTGTTATAGGGGTAGGTGACGGAGTCCGAGTAAGCATGCAGGGGCGAAAAACCTTGCGTCTGAAAAAATTGATTGGAGATTGTATTTGCAAGTTTTTGCCAGCAGAGTAAGTATACTTTGAGCTACTTCAGGGTTCCACGGGAGGCGGTAGGGTAAATGCCACCCACCACTCCGGTTGACCTCCGAACACCTTGGAAAGGACTCGGCAATTCGAGCAGTTAATTTCTTTTTCCCCACAATCCTTAGCTGTGCCTTCTATAGAGTTAGTATACTAACCCTAGAAGAAAAGCTGGGTGAAAAAAGTGGCAACCACAAAGTTGCCTCTGTGTTGCTACCTCTTATTTTATTAACCACAAAGATAATCAAAATATGATGCGAAAAACAAGCATTTAGACGTAGCCCGTACGTATAGACGACAAGTAAAGTTCATTCTATATATTTCTGCGAAATATCCAATGGCGATTGATTAAATTAGCGGTGTGTGAAAGGACGGAAAAATAGGAGCTGCCATGAACTTTTTGTGTATTGTGAAATCGCGATATAACGAACTTCAGGGGACCACGGTAAATCGTTCGTTATACTGAAAGGTCGTTATTGGGAAAGCCGAAAATTAATCATTCCGCCCGTCAACCCATCAGTTCATAAGTGGTCACTATTTGAGCTATCCACAAAAAAGTAACTGTTAGCTCACAGCCCGCGCTGTTCCCATGTTCCATAGATTCCGCCGCCACGGCCCACCGATGCGCGGTTTAACAGTTACGTACGCAGTTACGCAGTTAATGTGCACCTAAATCTAAGTACACGACAGGTCTTGTATTTCGCCCCCGTAGAAATCCAGCTGCCGCAGTCGGGATCGAACCCGCGACCTCGAGAAACGCCTTAGCCGCAAAGCTGCCGTGTCGGCCACAGAAGCATTAATTTGATGTCTAGTCGCTTCCGTAGTGACGCCTAGACGCTACGGTACTTTAATGTGGCTTTGCGTCTGCTCACCCTGCGTCAGTTATTTCCAAGTCCAATTTGCACGGTGTTTATTTTCAGAAACAGTATAAACGTACCATGCCTTTATCTTAAGTTTATCCAGATTGTCGGCAACTCCTGTCGTGTGTAGTAGTAGCGTTTCTTTGCCTTCTTACGTCGCGTTTTTCCTCTCCCGCCCTCCCCCCATGCATGTGGGCTGTGAGCGAAGAGTAGCAAGGTTGCTGTGACTGCGTCGGTTCTACCACCTGCTCTGCTCGCTCGCTCTCCCTACCTCCTCTCTACCATTATATCTACCTCCACTCTGGACTGTTGCACATTAGTACAAATGTAAGCACTGAAACTTCTGCAATGCTTTTGCGGGGGGTATCGGATAATTACACCAGTCAAGAGTCATAGTAGCAATGCAATGCAAAGGCTGAAATAAGTTTCTCATGTCGCCTTTCCTCTCTGCCGCGCTCCTGCTATGAAGCACCAACCGACGTGGCGTGCAAGACAGCGACAGCAGCAGCAGTGCAAAAGTCGAAGGAAGAGGCAAGGAAAGCTTTACTTAAATACATTTACCAACCTCTTCGTGCCGCTCGAGAGCCGCACGCTTTGCCATGGAGATTGCTGCAATCCTCCGGCGCTGGGTGACCACGATATTGCATCTAGAGCCTTGGCCTCCACGAATGTAGTCCTCAAAGATGAACTGCGCTGCCTGCGTGGCCTTCCCAGATCCAGTCTCGCCACAGATCACAACCACACGGTTACAGTTGATGGCACTCACAATGTCCTGCCTGCAGCGTGAAATGTAGGTCAAGTGCTCTTTGAGCTTTTTAGTTTTCGTAAACACGGCCATGCTCTTTGAAATTCCGCTCAAAGTGCAGCTGAACTTTCTTATAATAATAACGAAATCCCATGTGACAAAAATACCTTCATTATACAGTTAAACCTTCATATAACGAACATCAATATAATGAAATTCTCAATATAACGAAGTATGCAACATTCTATACCTTTTTGTCCATAGAACACCATTTCGAACCTCAATATAACGAAGTGTGTTTATGCCCCCAGTTATATCTCGATATAAAGAACTTCATTACTGTATATTTCTGTTAATTTGACTCCGGTTAATTTCATTCTTCGGTTAATTCAATCGTGAGCGAAGGCCCCGGCCGGCGCCCATGTATTTATAATGTCTGTTTCGATAACAGTTGGAGAGGCAGTAATTCTATTGAATGAGGCTGCTGCAGGCCTTCGGTGTTTTTCCTGGGAATCAGTTGGTCTTACTACGCGTGTTGCCTCCAGTCTTACCTCGCGTGTTGCCTGTCGCTGTTGCTCTCAGGATAGATACAGTTCAGCATCGTCAACACACACATCAGCGTGTCACGAGAGTGGATGTGCGGGTAGCCGGCCAAGACGCCGAGGCTGTACTCGGGAGAAACCACTGTGCCACACTCGACGACCAGGCGAATCATGCTCGCGGCAGCTTCTGCTACAGGCGAACTTTGCTTCTCCGAACTGCGTTGACAACACATGACGATATTTACCACAGCTTTTGAGACGCGCATTCGTCATGCAAGGCTTCGCGGAACGCTGCACCTCTTCCGAGGAAAGGTTTTCTGCTTTATTATAAGTAAACTGCGCCTTCCGAATCAGAACAATGACGATTTCATCATCCATTCGGAAAATACGAGAGATAGATTCTGGCAATCCCGTTGTTGTGGTGTTCGATTCTTGAGCTTTCTTACCACCCAAGTATACTGCCGTTGTATTGTCATTGTGCAAAATATACGTAGTAATCTTGGTTCTGCAAATGCCCAGCTGCCATGTAGCAACTTCTAACCTAATTTATCCTAACGAGACTTTGACACTTGGTGTTAACCATGACCATGAAGTGATTAAAGTGCGGTAGTATACGTTAGGATTTTCTTTACGTTTGATTTATTCAAGCATGACTTCATTCCTACTAATAAAGGAAAGCACAAATAATAGGAAAGGTATCTTAACACAATACGTCCCCATTGCACTATATCGTATGCCACCGGCTTTCATCTGCTACTTCCTCGTGCTGCAGTTTCCAGCATCTCGGTTGTGTGTTCAATTCTGGCATTCTTTTATGAACGGGCGGAAGCCTGGAATTTATTTTTTGATTCCTCGCTGTTGTCTATGTGACTCAGTGGTGTCAGAAAAGGTTTCCAATACGACAAAACAGTCTCAATTCCCGTTGTTTGCCTTATTTATTCCAACACCATTTATATGGCAGCAGAAATCAGCAGCATCCTATACAGAAAGGAGCGACAATTGCGCCAGTACTAAAAATATTATTATTAATAATATTATTTTCCTATGGAGCCGTACTAAGTTATGCAAACATTTTTCTGATACCTCGGCTGCTGCTTGAAGGTATATAAATGCAATAACTCTAAAGCGTAGGTTGGAACGCTTCCTGAAGCATTACCATTCAACAAACCCATGTGGTCTATACTTACGCACAACTTTCTGTGGCATGAAGGGAAAGCTACGGGCGCGTGGCTGCAGCACATGGGTTACCACGCCAGGTAGTCCGGCAGCGTTTGACAGTGCTTTTGGTTGCTCGGAACAGACGCTGAATCGGCGCAGCTTCCACATATGACGGTTGTGCATTTTCTCAGACGCGGAAGGGAAAAGCCACAAGATAAGCAAACTTCTACACTCAGTGGTGTGTTCTGTGTTATTTAACTGTTGCTAATAAGGTGTTTATGTTTTCTCTTCTCCAGCCTAAACTACCTTGGATTTAAACGCGGGACACTTTTCAAAAGCACTCTCTGCCTACGTAGCTTTCGCTTCATTGCCACAGAAAGCTGTCCGCGAGTTTAGCTGTCGTGAGACTTGAAATCAGCTGTAAAGTCAATGCTTAATCAACACTACAAGTCACGAATGGACTAACACATATTCTTGGCGCTATATTCAAGCGTCGGTGATACAATCTTCCTCGTTTGAGGGTGGGTTCTCTTTGGCAGTTATCACGTTCTTCTTATCTCCTTCTCTGTGCTTTTTTTTTGTAAAAGGTCAAAAATAATTGCATCATCGGTGGGCGTTATCTTCCTTGCGCCACACTAGTGCCGATACGAGCTATTACCGAACTCGCAAACGTTCACTCGAAGCGCTCAATCATAACTACCTGCTCTGCCTTGGGGCATGAGGCTCAATTGATGAAATTTGTTGTTTTTACGGCAGATAGCTGAATTCTACCAATTTGTGGAGCCCTAACGGTAATACGAGGCGTAAACTTCTTCAAAAACTACTTGAAATTAGTGCATTAAAACCTTTAAAGTTGAAGTTTACGAATTCTTGACTCGGCAAGAAAAAGAGCTGTTGCATGCATTGATCGCCTTGCTTCGGACATTGTTTCCATTTATGATAACACCCGATTTAAATTTGCCTTAGCTAACATTCTATAATTAGGAATTACCATGCCTTACCATGCTTTGTTACATTATTGTTAACTATGATTATTGTCTACCCACTCCCCTCTGGAATGTTTTATCCATGAGGGTTAATAAATAAATAAATAAATAAATAAATAAATAAATAAATAAATAAATAAATAAATAAATAAATAAATAAACTGCTTCTATTAGTACGTCTCTCCAAAATAGACAACATTGCTCTGTGAATTTATAGTCTATGGCAAACTGTTCAAATATTTGCGATGATCTTGATGTAGTAAACCCGCAAATGCTTATGTTTTACAGAGTGGTGCACAAAATATCAATTTTGCCGAATTTATGTGTCTCAATAGCTACAGTTTACACCGTTGCGCTATCGCTTTTATTTCTGAGTTACGGTTGTAAGCGATATTCTGCAATTTGACATGGATTACTGAAATCGAGAATCCCCTGAAAGGCAGTGTGGAGATTCTAACGCTATCAATGTATCTGTAGCAAGCAATAAATTCGGTCCATTAGAAACAAAGCAAAATAATTTCTCCCGTCTCATTTATTGAGATAGAATTTTCCGAGGTTAAAGAATCCTCTTATGAAACGGGGGATTTCAGCAGAGCCACAGCGCGCACTCCTGCAAGCAAATACCTCTGGGTAGCATGAAGCAGCTGCATATCGTCGTTAATTTTGCTAAGCCGATGACTCTCAACTGGGAGCAAAGCGTCGACGACAAGACGCACATCAAGGTTAACGTTAAAAGTAATTAGGTGTGGCAAAATCACAACATGCGCGAAAGTTGCGTATACTCCATCCTAACATTATAATCATGCATGCAGAGTTTGAGAAGCTTGTTAACAGCAGATGGGCGCAGCGACTAAGAATGCGGGATACTAATTTAAAGGGAGAATATCAGGAATTGGCTTAAAATTCTTGTCGGTATTGAATATCACGCCCAGGTTGAATATAAACGAAACTGCGCAATGGTGTGGTTTGTACCAAATTATTTATTTTTATTTTCAATGAGGGAATAACCACTGTAATCATCAATGATCAATAAAAGTACATTTTATCGAACCGTACAAAAATATTCTAAGTTAAAATAAATTAAAAACATTTTTCAAGATTATTATGATGCGATGTGAGGACGCTCGACCATATCAATCATCCTACCATGCAAGCGCAGCAGAATAATGCTCCTTATGGCTGTTAATTGGTATTGCTACAGTAATTCCTCCTTTGTTGGCCTCTGCAAAAAAAAAACACCGCATATCCACGGGGTGAATGATGATGAGTGGGCGAAGCTCCGGAGGGAATCATCGGTAAACCGTGAATCTTCCGTTTAATTCGCCCAGTCTCGCCGCACTAAATCGAACGATTGACTTCCACCAATGACACGCGCCATATGTGACGTCATTCCTATTTTATAACAGCGCCCTTCATTATAATTGCACCATCTCCTGCTTAAGGGGACGCTAGCACAAACGCGTTAGAAACGTGCATTACTCTCTAGTAAGGGGGAGAGGCCACAGCGTCTTACGCAGCCGTTTACACATGCAGGAACGTGCACCGCGTTTGCCGACGCCATCAGCGTTTATGAATACGGGGGTAAGGCGGAGAGGCCACAGCGTCTTACACCAGCTTCTTACAAGGGCCGTAACGCGCTAGCACAAACGCGTTAGAAACGCGCAGTCTTTCGTTAATGTTGGGTATTTATTGCCATCGTGGTGCGTGTGTCCTTGTGCGCTTCGTGGCGTAGTGGTTAGCGCCGCGCGTTCGGAAGCGAGGGGTCCCTGGTTCGATTCCGCTACGGACACAACTTTCAGAATTTTTTTTCTCATAAAAGTAGACGTGGCTACCTGCTACGACGACTACTACTACATACTACAGAGGAGGGACAGACCCATACCCTAAGGAGCTTCGCCCCTAAAAAATATATAGACGCTATTATTTTTTTTCTTCACAAGACGAAACAAGCCGAAAAGTTTATTTTCCAAATTGAATAATTTAGGGCTTTTACTGAGTTACCCGCCGCGCTCACTTAGCGGCTATGGTGTCGCGTTGCTAAGCACAAGGTCGCGGGATCAAATCCCTGCCACGGCGGCCGCACTGCGATGGGGGGTGAAAAGCAAGAACGCCCGTGTACTGTGCATGGGAAGCATGTTAAGGATCCCCTGGTGGTCAAAATTAATCCGGAGCCACCACTACGGCGTGCCTCATGATCAAATCGTTGTTACGAAAAGCCCCAGAATTCAATTCTACAGAGATTCGGCACGGTTAAGTCCCCCCCCCTTTCCCTCCCTCCCTCTACACAGAAGAACGAAATCAAATACCTGTGTATCATGAGCAAGCGTCCGGTGCCCCTAGATACGACCACCGTCTGGTGCCAGGCTCCTTGGACGGTACATGGGGCTTGCATGGTGTTGCAGTGGGACACGTTCTCCTTGACGCAAACCACAACGAGCAGGTAGCACTCGGCCCTCGGGAACATTAGCCTCCGATATCCTACGCAGCTGTCGCAGATGCGTTCGTTGGCCTTGTTCCAGACTTGAGCACAAGGTCACGATTGTCTGAGCGAACGTGGTGAATGGCCAAGTTGATGGCCACGTAGGGCACGTTGTCTATTGCCCCCTCTGGGCGTATGACGAGTGAATCGAGGACGGCTGGGATGCTGACACTTCCGAGAATGTCGATGCGCAGCAGCGAAGAAGAGGCTTAACGGTGGTGTAGATGTAGATGTAGAGCCTTGGAGTTACTGGCACATACCCACTCTGGGGGATTGGCCAAGAACCGGGTAGTTTGAAATAACAATCAAAAGGGAGATGTATAAAACAGAACAAACATAAATGTTGGAATATATACGCATCTGAGAATGAATAATTAGAATATATCAAATGACTTGAATAGAATAAAGGAGTAAATGATGAATAAAAAAAAGAAGTAGACAGCAAGTCATCAAATTTGTAAAAATATTTCGGTACCCTAAGCCGTGATTCTGTCATCTAAATCTTTCTGACCCTGTAATGTAATTCTGGATGGCATCTACAACCTTCCCGTCACTGTGCCCAAGGGTAGAGGCCCCCAATGATAGTAAATTTTGAACATTTAATTCTAATCTAAGAAGGTGGAACGGTGTTTCAAAGGTTCTTTTTCGCAATTCAGAATATCTTTGACAGGCAATGAGAAAGTGGTCTAATGTTTCATGTTGTCCACAATAGGGAAAGTTAGGTGAGGGAACCAGACCAGCTCTGTGTAGGTAAAAATTTAAAAATGGAATTCTGCAGCGTAGTCTAGTGATTGCGACTTCAAGTGATCGCGTTTGACAGAGTTTGCTATTCCAATAATGCGACAAGTGCTGAAAATCTGACGAGTTTGTTAAAGAAGGGGCGTGAAATTCACGCAGCATCATTTTTCTCCGAAATCTAGCACCTATTATGAAAGCTGAAATCGGTAGGATATGAATTACCGGGCCATTCAGGGACGCTTTCGCCAACGAATCTGCCATTTCGCTTAGAAATAGGCCCTTATGCCCTGGTATCCACACCAATCTAATCAAAGCTAAGTGAGGGGGCAATAACGATCTGAAAGCTCGCAAAACTGGGGAATTATCGGACGCTGTGAGGGAGGAGCACAGAGATAAAGAATCCGTCACGATTACTGTGGAACATGTTGATGTATTGAGTTTACGGAGGGCTAGAACGACAGCTAAAATTCCGCTAGAAAGATCGGTACGAAGTCTGGGAGGCGAAGAGAGAACGACCAATCAAGAATGGGAGAAAATATTCCAATTCCACACTTTTCTTCATTTTGAGAAGCATCAGTGGCAATAACTGTCTCGATCGGAACGTGCAAAAAGTAATCATTTAATATTGAGCTTAGCATGCGGTAAGAAAGATAATGCCTTTGCATTTTTAGGGAAAATATCATCATCATATCATCATATCATCATATCATCATACTGAATTTTAATGGAATTGGTGTTGTAAACAACAGGACTCACCTCACGAATTTGTATGTTTATTTGATCTAGGAGAGATTGAATAAAAATAATTTATGGTGTGTGGAATCGCGGCCAGTACAATCCAAAAAACAAGTCCGGCTGGGAGATGAAAACTGTTTGTGAACGCCTTATAGAGGATTCATATAGTCTTAAATATGACTGCACAGCTAATAATCGAAACCTCGTAACAAGAGATGGCATCCTAGCTTCCAGATGCAAAACTTCATTTGCTACAAATTTAGGTAGCCCTAAACATTGTCGCAAGGCCTGCCTCTTCAGAAGAACAAGGGGGCGAAGTTTATATGCAGGAGCTCCAGAGTACAGTACGCATCCAAATTCCAATACCGGTCGAACATACATGCGGTATATTGTTAAAAGCGTTGCTCTTCGCATTCCTGATCGACTATTGCTCAGCCTACGCAGCAAGCCAACCGCACGAATACCTTTTGTTGCAATATAGTCAGTGTGTGCCTTCCATGACAGTGAACCGTCATATATCACCCCAAGATACTTGACTGTCTCTACTTGTGGGATAATATTTAGATGATAAGAGAGTGAAATATATATGGGGTCCGTTAATGGAAACGTTAGCACTGAGCATTTGTTAACGTTGAGACAGAGATGCATCGCATCAAGCCATCTTTCTATAGCAGACAAGTATGTCTGTAATACTTGATGTCATTTGCCGATGAAAAAAACGCTATGTCATCAGCGTACACATAAGTATGTACATCATCATGTCATGGGATGGAACTCATTAGAATATTAAATAAGACTGGAGAAAGTACTGCCCCTTGTGGAACGCCTCTTGACTGCGCGAACCTAGCCGAAGAAATGCCGCTTTGGAAGCAATAAAATTCTCTGTTTCTTAAAAATTCTGAAATCCATATTTGAAGGTATTTTGGAAGGTTAATCATTTGAAGCTGATTGATCAATATCACATGTTCAACACTGTCATATGCTTTTGAGATATCTAGAGTGACTAATGCCGCATACTGTCTTTGGCGCCTTGCCAACTAAATACGGCTTTCAAGGTCAATATGGGCCTGCCATATAGAGCACTGTGATCTGAAACCAATTTGTTTCGGACTTAGAATCGATCGCTCATTAAGAAAATTTACGATACGAATATTGATAACTCTTTCAATCAATTTTACTAAATTTGAAGTTAACGCGATTGGCCTTATATTGTCTAATATATAGCCGTCACTCGGATTTTTAAGCAACGGAATGACCTTGGCAATTTTCCACTCCAATGGAACCCATGCCCTTCTGACGGAATAATTGATTATGTCTAATAAACATTCTTGTGATTTTTATATAAAATTTTTAACATGGTCGAAGTGATTCCATCGGGGCCCGGAGCCGCTGATGGAAAGTTTTGTAAGACATCTGATAATTCAGTCTTCGAAATTTCCGTGAAATCTTCCTCAGATGGGGATAGCAATGGAGCTAAAGGTTGTTGGGCAGAAAAGCGACTTTTTAGCCCTCTAGCGATTACCTCCAACGAATTCTTTATTTCTTCTGGAGACAAAACTGCGGATTCTGCATTTATTGGTCGCGGAATCATTTTCTTGGCGCGTAGAAACCTAAACAGCGCGCGTTTATTGTTTGATTTAGAAAGAAATGCAAAATGCTGGGTGTCGTACTCATCTTTAGCCTTCAACACTGTCCGTCTAAAAGTACCTGCATAGAATTTGTAATCCAGCCAGTTTTGAGGGCATTGATTATGTAATAGTTTTTTTTCAAGCTGCCTTCCTTCGCCTGTAGTCACGCGAACAGTCATCATTCCACCAAGGGGAAGAATTCGTTTTAACTGATTGTATAACAAATTGAGATTTTTCCCGGGAATCTTTTAAAACAGAACAAATGCTCAGTGCTTTCGATTTGAGATTAACATCAGTCATAGAAGCCAATGCGGATCGCAAGGAATTTTGAAATTTACTGTAGTTTATGAAAGTACGCGCATTAGAAAGGCAGGAGGTAACTGGACGTAAAATATCAAAAATGATCGGTATGCGGTCGCTATTTGTGGCATGATCAACAGTCGACCAGGTGGCCAGGGAAATGCTTGAGCTTGCAAAAGTCAAGTCTAAGGCAGAAGCAGCCTGACCTCTGACGAAAGTAGGTCGTCCGGAATTTGCGCACGTAAGATTATTGTCCTGGGACCAGTTCCATAAGCGATTGCCACTCTGATCTGTTTTTAATCCCCATGTAATATGGTGGGAGTTAAAGTCCCCAGCTAGTAAAACATCTTTTCCGCAAGTAGTAATGATAGTATCCAAAGGGCGCGTGTCCTGAACACCTGAGGGAAAATATGCATTGGCTATAAAAAATGGCCGACAGGATGGAAGGCTTATGTCTAACACTAGTATTTCGTACTCGGAGGACAGTAGCTTTAGAGCTATCTTCGCCTTATGGCAAATTTTGGAAGATATCAGTGTCAATAAACCACCTCCTCTCGAAGATCGATCTAATCGGAATGAACGATAATTTTTAAATGAAAATTTCTATCTGGTGAAAGCCAAGTTTCTTGCAACAAGATAATATCAGGATTTAACTGAACGGTAAGACAATCTAAATCTGTATAAGCAGCAAATATCGAACGACAGTTCCACTGTAATACTCTCAAGGATCCTATTTTGAAGATAGTATTGCAGAAGCAACAACCTTCTCCAAAATGTTCTCCTTGAGAACTGTACTGGGCGGAGACTTTTTGGACTTGTTCTGAGGGGACATAGAAGAAGCTCGGTTCAACGGGGACCGGCTGCGTTTTTGAGCCCGTGCATCCAGGTCAACGTTTGTGGAGACGTGCAAGTCAAGAGTATGTTGGTCAGGTTTCGAGGAAGATGCAGAGTTTTCATAGCTGTTTTCAGAGGGAAGAGCGCCAACGTTATTAATATCTCTCGTTTCTCTAATAGGTGGAAGTTTAGAGGTGTCAGGAGTCATTGCTGTTGTTAACTGCAGAATATTAGCGATCTGGGTATTGACTACCTGAGATATGCATTCAGAGATGCCGGCTACTAATCGCTCCATTGCGTTGGCCATTGCTTTTTCAACTGCGGCGTTAATTGCCTGCGTAAGAGTCGCGTCTGTGAAAGAAGGATGACGAGCAGTAACACCAGCATACCCGTGAGTCCTCTCCTTAATAGTGCCAATAGCTTCTCTCCTAGAACACCTCCTTTTATCAATTATTTCCAACACCTGCGTTTCTTCTACTCGAGCTGGACAGTCTGAATAGTCAGCAGGGTGAGATCCATCACAAAGGCAACACTTCTGATCTTGGGATGTACAATCACTGTTAGAGTGACCCTCACCACATGTGCAGCATCGTAGACCAGATTTACATCCGCCAGCACTATGGCCATATCGCCAGCAATTCCGGCATTGTAGAGGACGTGACGCTAGCGCATCGACTCTGAAGACTAAAGGCCACGCTTTAATTTCCGATGGGCAAGAAGTGCCTGCAAAAGTCGCAATCACTGACTCAGTGGGGACTCTCTTATTGTCCACAACGCGATTGCAACGGTAAACAGCTACCACGCCTGCCATAGAGAGCTTCTCGATGGTCTCGGATGGACTTAGTTGCGAGTCGACTCCACGTACGATGCCCTTTGTGCATGCAAGATGTGGTAGAATATACGCACTCACCGGGACGGAAGCAAATGAGGAACACGTAAGCAGGTCCGCTACACATGCCTGGTCTGGTGACCTGCATGCTATCCCTCCTCGACCGAACTGCCGGACATCAGTGATGCTCTTGTAGTTGGGAGTCACAGCATGTAGTTGTTCTTGGGTAGCTTTAGGGTTCTTCAATCTGATAGAGGCCCCACCCAAGGGCACCAACGCGACGGGAATGCTGCTCACGCCGCTGCGGATAAAGAGGTCTAAAGGTAGATCATCATTCTGCAGAGATGCTGACCAAGGGGAACTCCCCTGTCCAGGAGAATTCCTGGACATCAGTGCAGTAGCAAACGTATCACAATGAAGAAAAGGGGCTGCTTCAACCTAACTGAAAAGAAAAGAAATAAACGCAGATATCAACAAAATTAATGAAAACTACCCGGTACTTGACCAACCCGGCCCAGGGGGCAAGCCAAGGAGAGAATGCATGGCAAGCCAAGGAGAGAACGGTGGTGTCACTGTTCGAACGCGCGAGCAAGGTTTTTCCTATGCCACGGCGGCTTCTCGCGCCAGCGCGTGAGAGTGTGGCCTCAGTGCTGTTCTTCTTTTTCCTCTCTTCCGTTGTAAACTTAGTGCAGCTACTTGCTCTCTGCTTTCTCCTCGGGTCTTACGCTAAAACGCTTTGACGCTAGCAAGGCATGAAGCATCGCAAAGACAGAGAGAGATGGTCAACTATTTGATTTACCAACCGGTGTCTTAGGGCTTAAGTACGGGCCAGATATGGGATAGCAGAGTCACCTGGGATATTACACGGTGACAAGGATTTTAACGCGATAGCATTAAGGGCCCCGTGACGCAGAAATTCCGGCGTCGGTGTCGGCGTAAGCGCCGGCGTCCGTGGAGGAGAAAATTATCCCGAACCACCCCGACCACGCAGGCCCTCCACGTTCCGCAAGGCGTTAGTGAAGAAAATTTGAATTTCCCACAGTAATATCCGTCATAAATATGGTAAAGTCTGACTTAACCACAGCCTCTACACAGGGTAGCGTCAGATTGTAGTTTGAGTGTACGAGAAAACATAATTCTGTTACGAGGAAACTCAAACGCAAACACCTTTTCCAGCATTTGTATCATAACAATAGCGGCCCGCTCGGGTAGGTTGCTTGCGAAATCCCATCCAGATGGCGCTCGCCTCATCGGCAGGTCGAACTGTGACTTCGTAAGCCTAATGCGTTTTTTACACGCGCACGCGTCGGGGCAACGCTATCTAGGAGGTGTTGTCGGGGCAACAACAAACATCTATTAAAATAATAAAAAAATAGTCCTAGGGACTTCGCATTTTAATATAAGACGACTTATATTGCCCTGCTAAAACGTCTTCCCAGCAATGCATTACTGTTTAAATGTGAAGCCGAGTTTAGGAGATCGGTGTAAGCTTGGTCTTTGTAAGCTGGGTTTCCCACGTTCTGTGTTGCAGTGAAGCCTACTCATGAAGAAAAATGCAATGCGAACGCGGCCCGATAACGCTGTCGCATTCCACTCTCAAAGGCGAAGCTTAAGCGTGCTCCATTTTTTAGAGGGTCATACGAGGAAATCGTTGACTCGCACAATGAAGGATAGTTTAATCCCTTCCTTTCAATCCCTTTCCCAAAACAGGATAATCAGCCATACCTATCTCAATCAACATATATCTTGTCCCATCAGTATTTGCCAACGTCCAAATCTTCAGATCACGTTGTTTTTGTCTACTTCTCTTAACTAGTCAAGTTATGGCCAATCACTCATTAAGGGGATATGCTACATATCCTCAGGTGAGCATCAACAACAAACGACGCAAAGCTGCCACTGAGTTGCAGGCATCAATGTGACCAAACTGATGCGTGTTTTTGATTACGCACATTGCGTGCTCAAATCATTTTTTTTTTTGTTTCTTCGAAGTGCATAGGAATTACTCAAACACGTCTTTTAGCCTTAGGAAAGACAATCAACTTTAAAAAACACGGTGTGTCTGTTTATTGACCAAAATATCTTATATCTAACGGCGGCAGCGAAGGATGGAAACATGTTAGTATTGAACGAAGTGAGCTAGCTGCTTTTGTACAAAAATGAGCTCTAGAGAGAAAACAAAGAGAGTCAGAAAGTTACCTGAATTGAGCCCCCCAGCCACCAGTTAGGAAAAACATACTAGGTGGAAGTCTGCGAATTCAGGCTGACATTATGAACGATTTTGATCTCAGGGTGCTCAGAACACTCGACTACCGCCTCGACCCGCGGCAGCGGACGTGGCCGGGTTTATCGCGCAATATTCCAGCAAGGCATAGCATTTTTAAAATTAAATTTTGGATTTGCGTACCAAAATCGCGATCTGATTACGAGGCTCGCTATAGTCGGGTACTCCGTAATAATTTTACCACATGGGATCTTTTAACGCGCACCCAATGCATCGTGCACCAGCAGGTTTGCATTCCACACCCGTCAAAATTTGGTCCCCGAGGCCAGGATTGCACCGGCGACCCCGATCTCAGCAGCGCAACGCCACAGCCCTACCGCGTTATAAAAATTTCGATTTTTGAATGCATTTTCTACCATTTCGTGAGATGACGCCGCATGTAATGTTGACAAATACCGGGGAACATTTCAATCGAAGCAGAAAGTTCTTCGCCCATAGTTTTTTTTTTTTAGGGGGGGGGGGGGGGGGGCACAAGAAAGGTCTTCAAAGTTAAACCGTTTCTATAGTGTTCCACCCTTTTAATTTTGACCGCAACTTGGAACGTGTTTTCGACCTAAAAAGTTGTACCATGTACATGTGATCTGGGGCTAGCCTTCTGGAGCTTATTTCCTTGGGACTTTAACAGTTACACTCTATGATTAGTTATTAGATAAAAGCGACATTTTCTTATTTGCATCATTATTTATTTTTGTTTCGTTGTACTAATATTTATTGTCACAAAGGTGACAATAGGTCACGTTTGACGAACGTTGAAATTTGACGATAGTTTTAGCCAACGCCAATTGACGTTGCCTAGAAAAATTTATTGCTGAATGTAGTAACAAGTGGACTTCCTTGCACGGGAATTCTGTTTCGGAATGCAAAACACTCAAAGTATTTAATTTCCCTCTGTGTCGTATGATAATAATGACTAAGAACTGAGACAGTGGAGAACTTACCGTTGACGTTGATTGTGGCAAGAAAAGAAAGCGCTGTAATGAGCTTAGTTGTAGTGGCGCAGCTTTGTAGGGAATCACGTTCGGAATTCCTCGTCGTCCGAGATAGCAATACGAATCGAAGATACACCTGGTATATTCATAATAATCATAACAAGCAACGTGTCATAGTCTTGTCATGAGTTGCTATTCAAAGAGAAGCTGTTTTTGCAGAGGAAGTAAAGCCACCCTGAAAAGGAAGTTACGCAAATAATGACAACATAATCATACAAGGAACGCAATTAGCTGTTAAGATTGCAAGCACTCCCAAAGAACCACTAAAATTTAATATTCGTTCAATTAGATCACTCTGTCACAAGTATTACAAATAATGGAATGCGTAGCACCGTGTCCTTTCGTATTTTGGCGCCGAATGACACAGCGATTGCACTTTCGTCATCTACAGATTACAAAGAGGCTTATGGATGAAAAGTTTCTTAAAGAGCATATTTGAATCAACTGCATAGAAATCAGTGCATAGAATCAATATTGTTACGTAACAAAAATATTCTTTGAAGTTATCACTTTATTAATTCTAGCCATTGCGAAGCCAATAGCTGAGACGTAACCATTCTCTTCGCACTTTCTGTTCGAAGATGAAGAGAACGTCCCTAATATTTATATTTCTCAACACTTACATTGCCTCGTATTCCTTCACATAATCTTTTTTAATTTAATTTAAATGTACCAGCCGCTTATTGGCCGATCCCCCGTCGGGGGTATGCGCCATATTAAGGAAATAATCATAATCATGATCATCGCTGATTCGGCAGCATCATGTCGGGGAAACGGTGCCGTCGCGGATATCATTCCTCTACCAGCGCTTGACAAGGGGCGCCGTTTAAGTTGTCAACTTGGTCAGCCCCCACTGCCACAACACCTGAGAAGCAGTATGGACCCAAGCCATTCTATTCTGTGCCTTGGAAGACGGGCCACTCGTGCCAGCAGCCATTCGCCTTCGCCAGCGCGGACGTTGCCGCTCAGGAGCAGAACGCTGTTCAGCAGAACGCCAAGTGGAGCCACAGCTGCTGCATGGTGTACGTCTTGCCAGAAGGCTTTGTGCTGATGGTGGGACTGACATCGTCACCCGCATCGGCTGCGAATTCAATGCGAGCGACTACAGCAGCGTCGTCGTCGTCAACAATTGAGCAGTGACGTCGCAAGTGAGAGCTGCCGCTGACTGCGGCTGTGGCGGTCGGCAGTTTATGCTCTTCTTCACACCGAAGGGCCACTTGCCCAAGCCGTTGAAGGACAGCATCGCTGGCACCTTGAACCATGCGTCGGTACCGCGTACGCCTGGTCAAGTAGGAGCGCATTGTGGCCTCGCGTAGTATGCTGAACTCTGAATCTAGCGATATTGAAGTTTTGGTGTTGTCGGCACTAACAAACAAATCATTCTGCGCGGCTATATGTCAACTATGTTTTTTATTACTTTGTGTTTCTTTTTTTTTTTGAAGGCATAAAACGTGATATTCGATGGAAACAGTGTGTCGTTAAATGGAATCAATTTTCTCTAAGGGATATTTTAGCTTCGCTTTCCGCGGTTTTTGAAAGCGGTTGTGTGCCGTCATCGAGTGTGATCTATTCATGCTTGCTTACCCGCCGTGGTTGCTCAGTGGCTATGGTGTTGGGCTGCTGAGCACGAGGTCGCGGGATCGAATCCCGGCCACGGCGGCCGCATTTCGATGGGGGCGAAATGAGAAAACACCCGTGTACTTAGATTTAGGTGCACGTTAAAGAACCCCAGGTGGTCCAAATTTCCGGAGTCCCCTACTAAGGCGTGCCTCATAATCAGAACTGGTTTTGGCACGTAAAACCCCATAATTTAATTTTAATTTTTCATGCTTGCTTCTACGTGCTGACCCCATGCTTGTTAATTCAGTTAGTAGGCGAATGTGTCCAAATTTTTACAGCCAATAAAACTACTATCCTTACTCCTATAGTTCTTTACTAATTTGTTATCGCAATTGATGCTTCGCCTTTCTGGCGAAACTGCGACTTTTTTTAATATTGAATTCTCAGCCTATATAGAGAACAGTTTCGCACAATTGTGGTAAAAATATCGAGCTCTGTATAAGTGCAAACACAGCCACTGCATGACTTTCTAGCCGCCACAGCGTCGCACCTGATGTCTGAAACGGAGTAAAGACAACATCGGGCCAATCCCCTAACATGAAATTTTGTAAAGCTGATAGAAACAGCCTTACACTTTCTTGTTATGAATAATATGCATAAAAGAATGCACTTTAGTCCCTGTATAATTTTTTCACACCGGAGTGTTCAATAGGGCAGGCGCATATTGACCGTGAATGTCGTATAGAACTTACACGACGCCAAGGACATTATGCAGCATTAATTACACTGGACATCGCAAAATCAGAGAATAGTGTTGGACCCGGGTTGTTATTCAGCCGGATATGAGAAATTCCCAAAATATTTACAAGCATAGATTACGGACTTGCTAAGTCGCGAAGAAATTTGGTGCTTTCAGAGCGGCTTTTCATCATAGGTAGTCAAAAGGAGTTCCCCAAGGGGCAGTGCTCTCTCGAGTATTGTTTCATATTTTATTTGAGGTCCATTCCATGCCGAGGATGTACATACGTGTATGCGGACTATATAGCATTCTTTTAATCGTGAAGTCAGCGGATACCGGGTGGCATGTAGGCAGTGACCCGGCCAAGTTGGCGTCACAAAAAGTCACAGGCCTGCACGGCACACGCAGCGCAGTCACAGCGTAAGCTGGTGGAGCGGCTCAAGAGTAGCTCTAATTTAAGCACCACGCACAACAGGGTTTTCGAGGCAGTCTGCTCGTCTCGTTTTGACGAGAACGATCTGAACTGTCCGCCCGGCGTCGACGTCGAGCTGCGGCTTGTAATGCTCTGTGCACAGCAGTCTGCTGAGCCGGATCAAGCCTTACAACTGCAACTTACATGTCGGGCATGCTGCCTTTGCAGGCACCTTAACTAGATGGCGTCACCATACTGGCGGAGTCTCGGCAGTTCGGGCAGCTAGGGATCGCGTTCATTGCGCGCCTCGTCTGAATCGCATCTCATCGTCTGTGACTGCGCACGCTGCCTTTGCAGGCACCTTACCTAGATGGCGTCACCATACTGGTGGAGACTCGGGTCGTCTGCCCTAGCGCGCTTGCCTTATGGTGCATTTTCCGCTGCTCGATAGCAAGCGCTTGCATGGCCCAGTGGTAGAGTATCTGGCTCCCACGCTGAGGGCGCGGGTTCGATCCTGGCGGGGATCGGGTACTTTTTTTCGCATTTCCGGCGATAGCGGTTACGCCGGCGTACGTCAGCGGAGGCATCATCGCGACCCGAAACGGCTATTGGAATGAGCCCATAACAGCTTACGCTGTGAAAGGTTCATTCAAGAGCGGAAGATGCCGAGCAGCACATACCCGCGCAACGGGACCACATTTTTTAGACATCGCTATTTTCGGGACTGGCCCACATTTTTTAGACTGCACTACCTCCGTTATTGGCCTATATTTTTGGTGGGTAGGTGGATAGTTAGACAGCTGGAAAGAAACCCGGTCTGATAATGCCAGGAATGTTAGCTATCTGCATTAATAGGAAGAATTACGCCGCCGTCGCGCAATGGAAGAACGCGCACTGTGCAAGAGAGAGAGAGAGAGAGAATAAACATATTTATTATGTGAATGCAGTTTTCGGGAGGCGTCCTCATTCCAGAATGCCTTGAGTTCGGGCCGCATCCTGGGCCCTCGCAACCAGCCGTTGCTGATCTTCGAGGTCGGAGCTGGCCAATGCTCTCTCCCAAACCTTGTTGGTGTGGTAAGGATTCGGAGGATTAAGTGGTGCCTCTCTGCAACCCCCTACTATGTGCCTGAGGGACCCGGGCTCTGCGCAGAAGCGGCATTGCGGAGAGAATTGTGTAGGGGCTATGAGGTGGTTTCTGGTTGGGTGGGTGGTGGGTACAAACACAGGTTCAAATCGCGGGCACCCGAGAACACATGTAGTCACACAGATGAGCGTCGCAATATTACGAGTCGTACGTGAAAGACGGCGCCGGGACGCCTATATATATGTATATATATATATATATATATATATATATATATATATATATATATATATATATATATATATATAGTACAGAGGTCAACACTCATGTCTAGAACGACGGAACGTCGCGCTCGAGACTGCACGAGCGACATCTGCAGTTTGAAATAGGCCACATCTGAGCATGCGCAGCGCCAGTAATGCGCCGGCATTGCATTTTTATCCTTTTTTATCGCCGCGGCTGCAACAACTGCTTTGGCCGTAAAAAGCGCTGTCAACGGTGCAGCGCAAAAACAAAAACAAACAAGCAAGTAAACAAACAAACAAAAAACGCAGCGAATCGTTCTCGGCACCCGGTGCAAGCTATGCTTTAAGCTTATTCTTATTGACAATGTTATCATTGACAATGTTCGCTCACGAAACGCACAAGCAAATGCCTCCGCTTACTACTCATGTATGTTGTGCTTACATTTGACAGCGTTCTTGAAGTAGCTATACATGTGTTGATTTCAATAAATCTCATAAGTTCAGGATATCTAGGCAGCAATTTTCTGTATGTGCGATCGAAACCAACAATTATTCGCAACTAACGTTGGCAGGTTGACGACCAATAAACGATGAAAGTAGGTTTGTAAAATTCACTCCTAACAGACGGCAATAAAAGCAATGCGTTATGCAAAATCCACGGCGCGATATGCGAGATATATGGCGGTATGACGATACCGCGAACTGAGAATAAGCCTGCTGAATAAGTATAGTGAACTAGAGTATAAGGGCGCCGAGCCGGGCGATTCCGCGCGTTTTTCTTTTTTGGCGGCGCTACACCGTTGACAGCGCTTCTGCCGGCCAAAGCAGTTGTTGCAGCCGCGGCGATAAACAAGGAGAGTAAACGCGAGGCAGGCGCGTCATTGGCACCGCGCATGCTCAGATGTGGCCTATTTCAAACTGTAGATGTCGCTCGTGCAGTCCCGAGCGCGACGCTCCGTTGTTCTAGACATGAGTGTTGACCTCTGTACCAACGCGTTGCACAGACGCACGCACTGCGCGCGGCGGCAGACTTCGGAAAAGCGGCGCGTTGAACTCGCACAGGCGCGGCACGCTGACCAAACAGTTGATCAGAGACGAGGAACGGCGACAGGTCCATGTGCAGACGAGGGAACACAAAACTCCTGCACGCGCAAGCACGACGAGGAAAATGGACAGAATGAATTCGCTGCGTCGCTATACCAACCTAACAAATTACACTGTTTTCGCTGAGCGTCGCTTGGTATACGGTCCGCTCCGCTCACATTTTACGCGCTTGGACACTGCAAAGAAAGTGCGTTCATTTCGCATTTTTTGATAAGCGCATTTCCCAGGGATGGGCGCGACACGCGGTCAGCTTGGCTGCAAGGCGACGAAGAATCCATGTGGAGACGCGCTTTCACGCTCCGCTTAATCGGCGGGCAGCATTCTCGCTCCTTCTGTAGGCTTGAGCGTTGCGCGCACGCGCACTATACAGCGTTTCCGCTGATCGGCTGTGTGCAGTGTGTTATAGGATACACCGGCCTGGGCGGAGTGGACCTAAAGCTTTCCATGATGTTCGACTTGCGAATGGCGCTTCATCCTTTAGCTTGCCATGGGACGATATTTGTCCATTTAGTTCTTTGACGATGAACGCGTAAAACCGTTATCTATGTTCACTGTATACTTCGAATAAAGTAGTTCGATGAGCATTGTACTTTAACGTACCGAAAGAGCCGTTCTGTAAAGAAAAGGCGTGAGATTACTCGCAGGCAAGCTGATTAGCTCGTTCGTTTCCTGACATCCCCGCGTTAGCGGGAATCCAGACGATCCCTCCCAGGGGATAAAGTTATTGTCATGAGTCTTTCGTGATATTTATGGGTTATACAGAAGTTTCCTGGGGGGGGGGGGGGGGGGGGGGAGGGTAAGCGGACATGGAATCCGCGAATACGATCGGTGTGTGCGTGTGGGAGAGCGAGCAGCGTTCTGCGCCTGTAGCAGCGAGGCTGCTATCACGCCAAGCCCAGACATGACGACCGAGCACTGTCCGCGGGTGCTGGGGCCCACGGTTATCTCCTCCTACTGGGCGAGAGTGCTCTCGGGAGGGTATAAAAGTCAGGAGCTTTCGCCTGTTCCCCAACAGCGTTTGACACTGACCACTCTTTACGTAACAATATTGACGGCTTGTTTTTGTTCACCATCGCCTCGTCACTGCCCGGATCCTCTCTGCTTATCTACCTGACCAAGCTCCTTGCCACTGGGTCAACGCTACTCCTGAGACGGAGGAGTCCCATGAAACACTGTTTACAGAGAGTTCGTTGTAGTAAATAGCAGCCGCCATTGAATTGTAGACTGTGGACAAAACGAAAAAAATCACACAAACAAAGCAACAAAACTGCACATTGTTTGGGTATTCCGAGAAAGAATGCATCGGTGCATGAAAGCCCTGGCATGTCCAACAGCATGCATTGTGAATATACAAAGTACTGGTGCCCAAGATGTGGCTAATCTTAACCTCAAGTCTGCTCTTCATGTGTATATTGATGGCTTGGACTTCATGCAAGGGCAGAGGCAAAGAAACGACCAACGTCTCAACCTCTTCCGCATAACACGGGCCAATTGAGCTAAGAGGACGGACAGAGTTTGAGAACGCTTATCTCTGAACAGGCGTATAGTCTCATGATATGTACAAATTTCATGTGCAGAGCACATACTATATTTCGAAATTTATTATGCTCTCTAAACTAATCATATAAAATTGTGATCGAGAAATCGTAATGTTCAGTACAAATAAGTGATTATGACAGTACTGAATTCTGTTACCCCTCATAGTACGCTTACATATATATATATATATATATATATATATATATTACAGCGAATATATTATATCCGGTGTAGCATCCTTAGAATGTTCGGCCCTTCCTGTTTGAAACACATGTCTTGATATGTGTTGTCGTCACGGCATCAGAAACATGCGGTAATCACGAGACAATATTCCATGAAGCATTATTTATTTATTTATTTATTTATTTATTTATTTATTTATTTATTTATTCTTTGACTCTAGCAGTAGGTTCTAGGTCTTAGCGATATCCGTATACTGGCACGAAAATTACTTCAGTATCCCTTGCATCTCGTTATTGCTTTCTTTCGTTTTCCTCTAGGTGTCCCTGTAGGTTATCCGCCATGGAGAGGTAGAACTCTTGCGTTCCCTGGCCATTTAATTTCTTTCCCCCCCCCCCCCCCCCCGATATTTCCATCTGACAAAACAACAGCAAAACACAGTAACTCAGTTTCACTCGCACATGGCGCCGCTTACCTCCGCAGCTCGCCCACACGTTCGCCCCCGCTTATGGGGTCGTTTATTTGCGCGCCGCGCCTTGCCGTGCGCTCCATTTGTCCCCAAACTGTTGCACGGTTCTGCATTTTCGGTGGCGCCTCATCTGTTTCCTGTCTCGAGCGTGCGCGTGCTTTACTGTTTGAGGCGTAACGCCCATTCGGATGGACACACCAGCTGCTGCGACTGCTGCTGCTGTTGCAGCAGCAGCAGCACCTCCGTCCGCTCACACGCCCCGCGTCGGCTGTGCTCGAGCGCAATGTGTCCGTGTCTTCTCTCTCTTTTCTTTTCAGCGCGCTTTTTCTTTCTTGCGTGAGCGCTTCCCTGCGCGTCTGCTTCTGTGTAGCTTAGTGTGTATATACGTGCCAGACCGGGGAGCGTAACGTTACGCTTTACTGAGACTGCGCATGCGCTCCGGCTGCAGAGAAGGGCGAGGGGAGATATGCAACGAGAAGTAACACACAACAGCAACAACCCCCCCCCCCCCCCCAAAGAGTGGCAGAGAGCTATCTCTGTGTACACCTTCCTCCTCTTCCTCTGCTTGTAGTGATTCAACGAACGATGACAGGGCGAAGCGAGGAGGGGGGTGGGGTGCCGGCGGCGGGGAGGGTCAGGAGTAGCGGTCGCCGCCACCGCAGTTTGCGTTGCACGCCTATCGCCCAGTCGCTTTCATTTCGCCGCGTGCTTCGCTCGGCTTGTCTGTCTGGCCCGTCTGGCTCGCGTGGAGCCGCCACGGCGTCGAGTGCATCCCTGCCAGTGCTGACGAGAATCGAGCCCCGTCTCTGTCTGCCAAGGAAGCGACTCGACTTGGGCTAGAACTTGCAAACCAACAGCCTGACCTCGAAGAGCAGCCACCGCGGGTTTCTCTTCATTATTGTTTTCAAGCCGGCCAAAATCGGATACCGCCGACGACATCCACAGCTGTAGCATCTGCGAGACCATCGGGGACTCCAAGGCAACGAAAGGTGAGGGAAAACGTTGACGTTATTTTTTTTTTAAATCTCTCCTCTCCCTCTTTTTATCTACCCTGCAGTCTCGTGAGGGAGGGGTGGGTACTTTCAGTTATGCCGAGCGGGGGTCGTCTGTCACGCTGGATCAACGACTCAGGGTTGAGAAAAATAAACACGGATGTTCTATGCGTGGGATGAACGTGGTGATATATGGCGCGAAAATAACGGTATTTATTACAGCGACTACGCGGCTATGCGGCTATAGCGCCCCCCCCCCCCCTCACCCCTTTTAACTTCTTTTTTTTTTTTCGTCTTTTCTGAGGAGCCATATATTTCCAACGGTCTTGTCTTGTTTTGCGAAGGTACTAAAAGAAGGCGCACGAAAATGCAGAGCCTCTGCAAGGGTTGCCACGGCGTGGTATTCATACACCGTAGCAACCCTAGCATCTTGTTTTGAAATAAAGTACAGCCGGGCCAACGTGAAGATTTGCCCTTTTCTATGCCGTACCTCGAACCTATACGTGCATTGAGAGAAGTGTGTGTGTGCGTGTTTCTTTCAATGAATCGCTGTTTTAAAACAAACATACAAAATATAAAACCCATACTAAGCTAGTGTCTGACGCTATACAGCCTAACCCTGTAAATGTTATTTCAACGCCGCTGGCGCATCGCTACAGTGCATCTTCATCCGTTCATCGGATGGGTTTATGCAAGGCGTAGGCGTGTTTTCCAAAGCGATCGTTTTCAACGATGAGAAATGCATGCTGTTGGTGAAGATTGCGGAGAGGTGCGTTTTACTTTAAGTTTGAAGCATCTATTCATTTATACAACGATCTCCAAGATTTAACTTCGAGAGGTTCTGACAAAACGTGCAGCTGTAGCTGTAGCTAATATTACAACTGAGAATCAAAGAGCCTCCTAGTTGAGGGGCTGAGCGTGAACAGGGGAATTCGCAATGGTGCGCCGATATGATTTGGCGTAGAGCCGTACGTACCAGCATGATTAAACTTCAATCAATTCATGGACGTCAGTGATAAGTGGACGTTATAGTGGAATTTGCTTGGCTGCATCTCTGAGTTGGGGTAACGATATTAACTGACGGCATTTTACATTGAATCGTAAACGTGCAGAACGCAATTGAATACCTCATTTACTAAAATTTATTTTGCCGGCCTAACCAAGCGACACTTTGCCAACTGGCACCCAACTCGTTCCAGTCTAAAAGTTTATAAAAGGGGCCTGTTGGAACTGCTTCCAACAAACGATCTGATTTACTAGTTCCAGTTGGGACTTGCCCATACTGGTCGCAGCTGTCACTTGTGAACTGATTCCTGTTGAAAAGAGTTACCCGGTGCGCGCGGGGCATGCAGTATCGTGTCAAGCTTCAATTTTCCTTCTTTTCACACGTATACATGAAAGCTGTCTCGGAAAGTGATTTTTTTTCCTTTCTAGTCCATCAAAGCTTTAGCACAGTACTTGAATGGCAGATCAACGGGAATTTCACCACTATAGCACTCCTCTTCGCGTATGCGCAATTTGCATCCCGGGCGAGCCTGTCGGTTATAGGCGCAATCAAGTTCTGCCGGCGTGTCTTTAACGACTGATTCTACACCGACAATGCAGCTTTGCAACATATCTGCCACACCACCAGGGACAAACAGGCTTGCTCAGCGCTGTTACCGGAAAGAAACGCAGTCCGTTGACAGTTATAGGCAACGCAACACATATGTCTACCCCGCCCGACCTTGCTTTGTAGCGCCATACTGAAGCAACCGTAATGGCATGCATTGATACAAACTAGATGTCCACTAACACTGGTCTGCGCTGGTTGTTCAGCAAGTATTGGTCACGGAATCATTTAAAACAACGTTTGTTTGATATCGTAGCTTATGACAAGAGGATACGAGGGGGGATGGGAGCTGATGTGTCCACGAAGGCCCGCGAGGTCTCAGCGGCTCCAACGATGCTGGCGCGGCGACCGTGCACAGACGCCCGGCCGTCAGTTCGCATGCAAGGCTTGCAATAGGTAGTCTCGTCCCAACCGGTGCAAAGGTCAAAATGCGGCTGCGTACGATCGTATCGTCTTGCTCGTTAATGAACTCTAACTGGTGCAGAAATCGGCCCGGATCCTCCCACCGCGGCCCCCGTGATAGTCCCCGATGCGTTCTACCGGGGTTTAACCGGTCTCTCGTCGTTACTGGGGGTCGACAATGGTGAACAATGAGGTAGGGCAGCGCCGGGCACCCTGGAGGCAACCTGCATCACGCAATTATCTCTTCTTTTCGCAAGCGGTGGTTGAGTGTTCTATAAGTTCCCAATTGACGTCGTAGGGTGTAGTTACGACACAACGATTATGATGATGGTGACGGATGCTGCTGAACTACCCTAACGTTTGCTCGATGACACTAGATAGAACTCGGGGCCCTGATATCGTGCTAGTGGTCCGATGTATTTTTTTTTCTAGAAAGCAAGCAGTGAACAAGTGATCGACGCGATAAGCGTTGCTACTTGCTTGTCAGTAACTTCATGTGAGTGTTTTGGCTGTCAGCCAAAAATTACTTCAGGTGCTCCAAGGTTCCAGGCCTTACGCGAGCGTGAATCTAAAGGCTACACTGTCAATCAATATCCACTGACATAAATCTACCGCTCCGTAGAGTATGTATAACTCTATGAAGCTCCTGCGAATGTTACATGAATCCGAAAATGGGTAACTCACCGAATGCCAACAGCGGATGCGATGGTTTAACGGATGATTCAACGAATATGGGACATCACTGCCACTGATAAACATGTATAGTTTAGCCCGCTCCTGGTCTATATTTGAGCTATCTGTGAGCTCTTGATACGAAAACTTTACTTTCTTTGTAGTGATCCGTAATCGTATAGCGTTTCCCTATTCGCTTGTAGATAGGGTGGTGCTCTATAGCGTACGTTGGAAGAACTTGCTTCAGTTATGTGATTATCATTTACAATTAGCACTTGTTCAATCTTTGGTGCATTTAATTGCCACACCTCGTTGCACTCTGCCACCTAGCTGCTCCATTCGGTATCTCTAAAACCGTTAATATGGCAGAGTTCAGATAACCGCGCAGATGAGAAATTGCTAAGACGGGAAACTGTTTCGTTGGTATGCATTGCGGACAACATCCCTGAAAGCTTCTAAAAAGGAAAAAAAAAAGCAAGAGAGAATTTACAGAGAACGTCGAAATCTGCAATACCTTAGCTCACCTTAGGAATGCGGCTCCTACAGTACTGTTCGTACGGGATTGTTATGCGCCATGCCATGTGCCATCTGCACTAAGTGGACTTACCGTTCGGCCCGAAGACCGTGATTGTTGAAGGACAGGCCGACATAGAAGGGAGGCAGAGTGCTACGTTTAAGCATTCATTCCTCCTGTCTCATCTTTGATCACTGTTCCATTCCATTCTTGGAGACGTACATTTGAGTCTTGACCGGGGTGAAATACTTTTTCCCAACGTGATGGCTGATGTAATGTGTGCTCAATTACGTTTCCTGAACAAAACAGAAAAAAAGATAATGCGGCATAAACAACAATTCGTTGTCAAATGTATAGGATTACAATTAGTATTACAATGTATTCGTTACTGCCCACGCGTAAAAAGGGCGACAACGGTACTTGTTAGTGTGTCCGAACGTTAATTCCGCCGCACGTTTGCATCAGTTCACCTTTGCATTTCACGCGCTGTCTACATTCTGGGTGATGTATATCCGAAAGTCAATCAAATCATCATCATCATCAGCCTATATTTATGTCCACTGCAGGACGAAGGCCTCTCCCTGTGATCTCCAATTACCGCTGTCTTGCGCTAGCTGATTCCAACTTGCGCCTGCAAATTTCCTAACTCCATCACCCCACCTATAGTTTTCGGCCGTCCTCGACTGCGCTTCCCTTCTCTTGGTATCCATTCTGTAACTCTAATGCTCCACCGGTTAATCATCCTACCCATTACATGGCCTGCCCAGCTCCATTTTTTCCTCTTAATGTCAACTAGAATATCGGCTATCTCAGTTTGTTCTCTGATCCACACCGCTGTCTTCCTGTCTCTTAACGCTAGGCCTAACATTTTTCGTTCCATCGCTCCTTGTGCGGTCCTTAACTTGTTCATCGAACTTCTTTGTTAACCTTTAAGTTTCTGCACCATATGTTAGCACCGGTAGAATGCAATGATTGTACACTTTTCTTTTGAACGACATATCAAATCATATATCTGTACAAAGCGTATAGTTTACATCTATCGCTGATCCGAATAACATGCTGATTATATCGTTGGTACAGTCACAGACAGTTTCTCCATGACGGATACCATGACGAACCACATTAAAGACAAAGAAAAAAAGAAAAGCTGCCACCCATTCACAGAATCCATTGTCTCTAGCGGATCTTGCAGAACTGCACGTGCTCAAACCACAACGCTCGTCGAATGTCTACTCCAGGGCAGCTACGTGTGAGCAGCGCGTTTGTGCTGTAACCAATGGGTCGCACAAACGCACATTGCATACTGTGTGCCTGCAGCACGTATATCGAGCGACTGGAGGGCTATTATGCTCGTTATAATACTATTATATTATTAAATACAACGCTGTATTTGGTGGATCGAGTGGAGGCATTCTACCTTCACTTCGTCTTGTTGCCTTGTTCATCCCTCTTAACAGCGTTCGCGATAAGCGGCATGCGTATGCCAAATGTAACTCTGCGACATAATTCATCAAATTCAAGTTTAATTGAGACGCTTAATTGGGAGGAGCACTTGCGCGGCACGCACGTCCTTGAAAGGCTAGATCCGCCTGTATAGCTAGAACCATCGTATTCCTCCTGCAGTGCGTGTAGACAGTAAACGAAGAAGCAGAGAGTGAGGTCGGAGAAAGCATAGGGGAAGTTGATTTTTATAATTTAAAAAAAAAACTTTGAAACAGTAAGGCAAAGGGAAACGAAAGTGGAAGACAAGAGAACTTCCCGCAGGTTAGAGCCGAACCCACGCCTTCCGCATTACGTGTGCGGTGCTTTACCAATTGAGGTACGTCCCACGGAAGCCATCCTCCTGTCCACTTTCATGGTTGTTTATGTATAAGGTTGTTTATGCATAGATTAGGCCCTGGGAGTGTCGCGGCCACGGCAGCGGATGTGGAGCACTCACAGATAGCAAGTAGTCTGTGGCCGCCACGTGTCTTCAGCGGTGACAGTGTGTATCGGTGCCCCCGATTACAGGACGTTCACTTCCGCTTTCTTTCTCTCCCGTCTTATTTTTCGGGCCCACATTTTACATAACATTACCATAGGCACACATTGGTGTGAGTTTTAGAGTTATTAAAGCGATGATGGGGCCGCAATAAAAGCTCGGCATTCACTTCGACATAGTCAACGAGCCATCTGGCTTAGAAAACGAAGCTTTCACGGGATTCTCAACAGGACCCATATATATATATATATATATATATATATATATATATGGGTCCTGTACGACGTGCAAGTGAACAGGAGGACACACGTACGACCTTAATTGCCCAAGGATTCTGTTCGCACCTGTTCACCTCTCGCCTAGTTTTTCAATAGCTGCCGATATCTGTGCGAACAGCTGCCAGTTATCGCCAGTCGCTCTATGTTCGATGTCTCTGGCACGATGCCTGCCCTGCCTCTATCTCCGTGCGGTGCTGCGAAAGAACAGCCGCTCCTTGCAAGCAGGAGTTCCGCCTCCCCACCCACCTCCAGGTGGTGTAATGACCAGCCTCTGCATGCGTCATTGATACGCCGAACAGCCGCTCCTGTTAGTAGAAAAAAAAAAAACGCGCGCACCATGCCGGGCCACGCATACATTATTATCAGCACCTGCCACTTTTATTGATATGAACGTCGTCCGTATGCACAAGGCGATGTTGCGTCACGTCGCAGCCAAGGCTTTAATTTCATTTCCGTCTGCTCCTGTACCTCTGGTCGTGCACGTGAATGAAGCGAGCGCTTTCGATATGAACGAAAATATGCGATGTTGAAAGCTCATCAGTAGCAATATAACGCGTTACTTAAAAAAATTATTCACTGAAGTTTTTTTTTTCCTTTTTTTTAAACTGAAGTTAAATGAATTAAGTCTTCATCGGGATTTTGCGGTATAATTTCAGCGAGACAGCGTTGCATCCGAGAAGACCGCGGAGTGCATTGTCAACCTCCAGCTTCTTCACACAAGCAGTCTTTGACTACGTGCCTGTTTCAATGGACAATAACTACGGCTCTATTGGTAAATTATGCTTATGTAATAGAAACACGGTCGCTCTTACTGACAAAACGTATAGGCCAGAAAAAACGCAATAGCAAAAAAACGGCTATCGCTTGGTATCGTTCCGGAACCACATATACAGGGTGATAATATTTAAGTTATATGGAGATTTTCAAAATCGCCTGTACTAGAAAGCATAATTTTTGTAATTCAGCTGGATTAATTATCCGAAGAAGCGGGCATTACTAGCACGAGAAATGAAACTACATATTTCACTAACTAACAAAGATGTACTAATTAACTTATTAATCAGTTACTTTACGGTACATATTGCTAATTTACGAAATGTAGCCGGTGAGCTTGCAAGACGTATCCACTTGAAATGAATTTCCAGGATGACACCAGTTTCGAGACATTATTTCCCAATGTGTGGGACAAATTACATGGGAGGTCCAGTTGCTTTTGCAGATCAGTGCATAAAACAGCATTTTCTTTAAAATGTAAGTGGAACAACAGTGCATTTTTGATGGCGCATATCTCCAAACTGGCGTCATTCTGGAAATTCATTCCGAGTGGATACGCCTTGCAAACTCACCGGCTACAATTCTGAAATTGCCATATGTGCCATAACGTAATTAATTAAAGATATAGTGAATGGATTTTTGTTAATCAGTTAATACTGTTAATACTCCAGCTCAAGGGCTACAGTTATGTTATGTGCAACAGGCTGTTTCTAAAAATTATATAAAACTTAAGCATGATCACCCTGTATATTGAGAATTCGTTCAGAATCCCGTGATGCTTGGTTTTTTTTTGTTAAGCCAGACGGCACATTCAATAAGTAGCAGTGAATGCCGAGTTGTCGCCATCATCGCGTTAATAACGCCAAAGCTCACACCATTGTGTGCCTATGGTAATGTTATGTTAACTGTGTGCCCAAAAGAGAAGATGAGAGAGAAAAAAAGGGGAAGTGAACATCCAGTAATCGGAGGAACAGATACACACGACCGCAGAAGACACGTGACACCCATAGATTACTTACTCTCTGTGTGTGCGCTCCACAGCTCGCCGTGGAGTCATGGATTTTCACAGCGCGTGCTGTAGGTTCATCGTTTAGTAATAAAGAATGACTTGAACAACAACCTAACGGAACCAAAGGCTTCGACATTTTTTTCCTGTACCAAAACGGCCCGAATACGCACAAAAAAAAAGAAAGGAAATTCGGATTCAGTGACGTCACAATGACGTACCGGCACTGAGATTTCGAAGCGAAGATCAAACCAGTTGGAACGTTCAGCCTTCATTTTCTCCAGTAACAATCAACCTTGTATTTCTCCAAATTAACGCAAACAGTCTTGCGAAATAATACTCCACCAGTATAAACTGTTTGATTCTTGGTATTTGGCATCCCTTCAAGTTGCGGCCAGCTTGACTTAGTATAGGTCCACTTTATCATCCACACGTGAGCAAATACGCAGCGCAGGTGGCAGAAGTATGTATACGTATACACTCGCGGTCCTTCCTCCTTGCAACACGCTGCTTGCGAAGCGTAGCGGAGCCGCATTGCACGGGTCAGCGCAAGATGGAAAGACGGAGGAAACTTCGCGCGAACCGTTAAGCTTGAGGTGCGGCCGCCTTGAGTGTGTACAAAAAAACCGTAGATAAGGTGGGCGCTTGCTCAGCAGCGATAAAGGATGGCCGTTTAGCATTCGGTGCTCACGAAGCTTGTCGGGAACTGCTGCTCTGCTGTTTACGGGCAGCAACGTCCAGCACTGAAACGAGTCCGCGCCTGAGGCGTCGGCCTTGTGTAAGCAGCCGGTTCATTTTTAGAGAGTACGCGAAGAGCTTGAGTGGAGAGCACTGGGGGAACCAAAGAGTGGATTCTGGGGAACAAAACACACACAGAGAGACACACACACGCGCGCGAGCGCGCCCTCACGCGCGCACGCACAAGCAAGCAAGCTACCCTGGATCCGCCTCTGGCTTAGAGTGAGACGTCGATGTTACCCTTGATTATATGACTTACTTATTTCCTTCTAATTTCTAGAATCCGTTGCTTCGCACTTTTTTCAGTACGCTGTAGAATTCAGAAATGCAAGCGTTTCGGAGCGTTTGTTGCGACATTGTGCAGTGTGAGCGACCTCTTGCATCTCCCGCTCTAACTAGCATATGCGTAAACCTCGTGCACAGCTTAAAGCGAAGAGAAAGTTTCCAGGTCAAATGTGGGTCGGTGCCGTGCCCCTGAGCGGCCTTTAATTAGCTCGGCTAATAAAAGCACGCGAGAAAAAGGAAATGGGCAGACGAAGAGAGATTAAACTCGCGGTGGGGTTTACGAGTTGAGGAAAACGTGGCGGTGGCTTGAAATCACGTTGTGTGTGCATCTTAGGGAAGTGAATGAAGCATGCACATTTTTTTTTTCATGCAGCGGTGGACCGGCGATGTTTTTTCTTACTTCGAATAATGTGTACAACACATAAAGTCCCCGCAAACTAACGACACACGAAGGAAGGTCAAGAGACCCTCCTTTATGAGTTTTTAGTTGGCGCGCATAAGAATGTAGAGAGCTTCGGGAGCGAATCACGACATTGTGGATATGTAGCAGATAAATAGTGAAACACAGTCCACTGCGGTCGTCCAGCGCTGTCAGCCGTCAATCGGAAGTAATCTTTCGCGATCTTTCGCGATTACTTGTGAGTGCACGACCCACATACGGACGTTTTGGTTTTATTTCTTTGTTGATTGGGGGACGATGGGGGCCAAATCTGTTGATCGAGAAAGAATTTCGAAATACAGTGCACATCGGCACAGGACAGAGGCCGTTATACTAAGCAGTTATATCGCACGTTGGTCAACCTCCTGGCACGCACTAGATCTTGTGCGCATCTCTTACCCTGTAGCATTATTCCTACGATAGATAGATAGATAGATAGATAGATAGATAGATAGATAGATAGATAGATAGATAGATAGATAGATAGATAGATAGATAGATAGATAGATAGATAGATAGATAGATAGATAGATAGATAGATAGATAGATAGATAGATAGATAGATAGATAGATAGATAGATAGATAGATAGAAGAAACGCTTCATAATACATTTGCTTAACAGGAAGGTTTACTCGTAACTTGCGAAATTAACTTCAGCAGAGTAGTGAAGAATTTTGTCAGAATAGCAGAGTAGTGAAGAAAATTTAGAGTACCAAGAGTTCGTATATCTTTCATACCGCCGTCAGCGGTCTTTAAAGTATTCTGTTGTCTTATTCTTCCCGCTCCCTCCCTCTTTCATTTTCAAAAGCTGTCGAGCACGATGTCTCCGCCAGTAGTCCTTGTAATTACACGGGTCATGACGACGAGGCTGGCTCGAGTGCCGCCAAGAATGCACGCATGTTGCACGCATGTATGTTGTGAGAACCCGCCGAATGCGCATCCGTGTTCGCAACCCAGCCCCTCACCCCTCACCCTATCTGCTAACCTCACCGTTGCAGGAAATGAGACGCGCGCTGCCGCACTTCCACGGCTGATATCGACGAGTGTCAGCGAGTTCGTCGCCATGCACGTGTATTTGCGTTTGCTTATCTCGTATCAATGCGGAAAACGCCCAATCTGTGACACGAGCTTCCTTTTATGTTCATTTCATTATTTTTTCTTAGTTACTGTGAGAGAGCTATTTGCAGATATCGCCCTGTCTTCCTGTGTGCCCCCATCTCTGTGTATGTGTCAACTTCCTTTCTTGTGTGTGTGTGTGTCTCTTGGGCGTCGCAACAGCTGGGCACAAAAGAAAGACTGAGAGAGGTACGGTACGCATTATCTTTCCCAGCCAGATAATTACCTTATCAGATAGTTGTGTCAGAGCCACAGAGCGGTACGTATGTGTCAGAAATGCGGTATTATGTTCGCAAGGCGCCTTTATGTGGGGTCCCGCGATTGTGCCCGTCGACGTCCCGTGGTGCTTGTCGAGAGTTCACAGGGCCGGCAGACCCAATCATGGCGTCCAAGTTGCGCCGCATCAAAGTAGTCCACTGCAAAGAGAAATGAATGTAAGGCGGTCGCAGACAAAGCTTCACATAGACAGGCGTTGCCGCTTCTCCACGCCATATGAAGAATAAAAAGCCGGGTAACGCAAACGCGCACTGTTAAAGAATTAATGAAATTCTGAGGTTTCACGTGCCAAAACCAGGATATGATTATGAGGCACGCCGACTTCGGGTTAATTCTGGCCACCTGCGGTTCTTGAAGGTACTGCCAATGCACGGTACGTGGCCGTTTTTGCATTTCACCCACATCGCGCGAAATTACGCAATTTGCGAGAAATTCGTAACAAGAAATAGGGGCGCACACGCCGATTTGGAGGCATTTTCGGCATTGCGGTGCTGACGCGAGATAGTGCAACGTGTTACTCCAACATCACAACTACTACAATCGCGCGGAGCTTCGCGCCTATTTGTACGGCCTTCAAGTATTCACCGATCAGTGTGACTCGTGACACACTGTATACGTATGGACAATAAGCGTTGCTCAAGATGAATAAACTCTGCCATTGCTCAGCAAAAGGCGCAGCATTAGAACTTTCATCCGGCACCAAGGTCGTTTACCCGCCATGGTATTTCTCAGTGTCCAAGGCGTTGCGTGTTACTGAGTGCCAGGTGGCAAGTCATTCGATTCCCGGCGGCCGCGCTTCTATGGGGACGGAATGCAGAAACTCTCCTGTATCGTGCGCAAAACAGTTAGCCAACAGACACTACGGCGCCGCTCATAGCCATATTTTTGTTTTGACAATAATCAATTAGTTAAAAATTACATCAAAGTAAGCTGCCCCTCATAATAAAACACGCTGACTGTTGACCTCTTGGTTACTTAGCTGGCATCAATTACGTTAGTGGGATGGAGTCAGTCATAACTCTAATCAAAGTTACTTATGATCAGTCAATCAAAGGAAGACTTTTTCCTGTTATACTCTCAGTAATTGCAGACGCGGGTGGAGTAATTGCTGTTATGGGTGCACTCTGCCGTATTGTTCGACAAGCGGGCGAAAAATCCAAGACAGCGTGCTATATCCGTGTACCCTTCGTCGCGTGCGACTGCCCCAAGTGCGGCGGTAACATATTATATATACACGTGTGCTCTGTTATCGTGTACTATACGCGGGAGCAGCAGCTGCGATAAATATACGAGTATGTCGAGCTTGCATTGTTTATCATGCAGAGATGAGATACGTGCTTTGAGTTGTTCCATCTATAGACAATTTTATAAGTCAAGTTGTGCCGATCTCTTTCCCGGAGAGTGCTGACATTCTGTCCTTTCATCCAACTTTTCTTTTTAATTATTTTACCTCGTTGAGATCTCGAGCTATACCACGGACCGCGCTGTGAAAAGCTCGCTTCTTATACTAAGTATATAGTATAGTACAGTATTCGGTCTTTTGCAGTCTTTTACCTATTGTGGTGACGTGGAGCAGAGGTAGAGTACCCGGCTTCAAATCTGAAGGTCGTAAGTTTGAATCCTACTCCAGTCCACCACATTTTCAGGCATGTAGTGGTGCCTGACACCGGCAAGAAAAAAATATATTGCCGAGAGCTAGTGGGGCTATACTAGTTCAAGTGCAGAGAGAGAAGAGAAAGCACTTTATTTGCACCCGTCAGAGAGTATGGGTGATCGGGGTGAGACGCAGCTCCCCCTTTCACCGCCTACCTCCCCCCTAGACGTCGGCCGGAATCAGTTGGCTTCCGGCGGCGGCCTGGGCTTGACAGATGGCTTGTTTTTGGGCATGTTCTTCCTGGCTATGAAGGGAGGATTCCCATGACTCTTGGTTCCCATGTAGACCGTTTAGCGCTGGGCAAGCCCAGAGCATGTGATTTAGGGTCGCTATGCCTTCACAGTTTTTGCATTTCGAAGAGTGCACCTCAGGATGCCATTTATGTAGGATATACGGGTTTGGGAAGGTACCCGTCTGCAGTTTTCGCCAGATTACTTCTTCCTTCTTTGTGAGAGATCTATGGGGGGGAGGAAAAGTTCTCCTGCCCATTCTATAGTGTTGTAGAATTTCTCTGTAAGTGGTTAAGTCTCGCTTTTTGGACAGGGAGTAGTATGCCTGCGCTGGGGCCCGGTGTGTAAGTCCTCGGGCGACCTCGTTGGCGATCTCGTTCCCTGTGAGTCCACTATGAGCGGGCGCCCATATTATTCTAATTAGGTCATTGGGTACGTTCTCCTTGCCTGCTTGCAGAATTTTGGCGGCCTCTTTGGACACCTTACCAGTGTCATAGGCTTTGATTGCAGTTTTAGAATCGGTGATGATTATTCTGGTTGATGGGTTTGTGATTGCCAGGGCAATCGCCGCCATCTCTGCCTCCTCTGGTGAAGAGTGTCTCACGCTACAGCTCGAGATTAGCTCACCTTTGTCGCTCACTACCACTGCAGCGTAGTGGCCTTCTGGGTACTCTGCCGCATCGGTGTACACTACTCCTTGTTTTTGGAGGAGGGAGCTTTGGAGTCTTTGTACTCTGCTTCTCCTGCGTTCGTCGTTGTATATTGGGTGCATGTTTCTTGGGATGGGGGGTATTCTTAACCTGTTGGCAATTTCTTTGGGGATGGCGGTTATCCCCTCTCGCGATTCTGGATTCCGGTAGCCCAGTTTCCTAAGAATGGATCTGCCCGTTTTGCTGCCGGTTAGTCTGACATATTGTGCCGTGAGTTTCGCCTCGCATATTTCATCTAGGGTGTTTGAGACTCCTAGGTTGAGGATCGTCTCGGTTGATGTGCACGCTGGTAAACCTAGGGCGGTTTTGACACCTTTCCTGATGAGGATGTCTACCTTGTCTCTCTCTGCTTTAGTTGTTTTTAAGTACGGGATAGCGTAGGTGATTCTGCTAATGATGAAAGAGTGGACAAGTCTAAGTAGGTTCGCCTCCTTCATCCCCGCATTTTTGTTTGCTATCCTCCTGAGGAGCCTGCAAGTTTGGTTGGTCGTGGCTTCTAGTCTGTTTATTAGTTCAAGTGCAACTAAACTAGGAAGGCCCACTAAGCTTCATCAAAGTCACTCCCTCACCGGAACAGGAATTGGCCTCCCTGGTGCAGTATTCGGCCACTACCTCCCTCATGACTCCGACAATAACCACATGGCCCTCAGTCCCCAGTGTAGGAATTGGGATTCGTGGTCTATCCGAGTTCCGTGAGGTCAATCCCACCGCAGCCACCAGTTGTAAGAGTTGGAGTCCAGCGTATCCAAAGGGGTAGCTGGCCCATGCCGTCGTCCGCCTCATCCACGCTGAAGATGTTGTTGAAGGGAGGAACAGGTTCTCATCAAGAACGAAGAGTATTGGGTTTATTTACAGTATTTACATGAGAAATATGGGAGCGAGACGTTACGTCTCATCAGTCTAGCATGACTGGGTCGAAGCACTGCCTACATCTCAGGGCAGATGGGAGAGCACTGGATCGAAACACTGGCTACATCTCAGGGCAGATGGGAGAGCACTCTCGACGGCCCGCACAGTCTACTTAAAAGCCCTTTGTCCAAGCTGCGGTCCCACGATCCTTCAATTGGAGCATCGAGAGTCACCGAAGGCCCGCCTTGAGGGCGAGGGTGCGCATAATCCCCCGGCGCCTTCGTTTCCTGACCACATTGTGAGAAGTGCACTCGGGGCACACACTGCTCACTCACCCACAGAAAGGTGGGGACACTCGTAGACAGGTGGCTTCGCGCCTGACTTGAACTGACGCGTCTGGTGTTCCTGGGATGTGCCAGCCATCGACGGGTTTAAAGGGAAACTGAGACATTAAAGGTAAACTGAGACAGTTTCCCTTTAATTACTTATCTCCACCTAGCGGATTTCCGCTGAACTATTACGTCATCGACGGGTTTGTTTGGAGAACGGCCTTGGCGGCCAGCTGGTCTGTCGAGCGGCCGTGAGAACGCGTCGTAGTAGAGGTCCTTTTCCAAGAGTCTCCTCTTCCTAGTGTCGTGACACGTACTCTTTGAAAAATGTAGAGGCAAGGTGTCGCCGCTGATCTTTCCCGGCGGGACGCTTTTCAGCCTCCCGAAGCGATTCGTCGCAGGCAATCAGGAGATACTTCCAAGATCGCTGCCCCCGCTGGTCGCCGAACCTAACACCAGTGGCTGCGGAGCACCTGACCAAGGCGGCGGTCAGACCTCCTCCGCTGCAGAGGGTGCTAAGAATCTCTGGGTCCGGACAGGCCGCCAATGGAAACTGCACCTGGCAACGCTCAACACGCGCACCCTCTCGAGTGAGGCTAGCTTAGCAGGACTATTTGAAGAATTATCAGGCATTGCCTGGGATATTATTGGCCTTAGTGAGGTTGGAAGCACTGGTGAGGCTTACACAGTGCTGACCAACGGCCACGTCCTCTGCTACAGAGGTCTTCCAGACAAGAGAGAATCCGGGGGTAGGACTCCTAGTCCATAACAACATAGCGGGCAACATTGATGAATTCTACAGCATTAATGAGAGGGTAGCAGTCGTCGTAATAAAGCTGAATAGGAGGTTCAAAATGAAGGGAGTACAACCCTCCGCCTCAACCTCTAGTCACGATTATGAAAAAATTTTAGCAATGCGAAAGGTGCAAACTCACTATAGTGTTGTCATGGGCGACTTCAATGCAAAAGTGGGGGAAAAGCACGTTGGTGAGCAACCAATTGGCAACTACGGCATCGATTCTAGGAATGCAAGAGGAGAGATGTTAGTAGAATTCGCAGAAATAAATAGGCTCCGAATAATGAATACCTTCTTCAGGAAGCGCAGCAACAGGAAGTGGACCTGGAAAAGCCCTAATAGAGAAACAAGGAATGAAATAAATTTCATACTCTCTGCCGATCCAAGCAAAGTGCAGGATGTAGAAGTGTTAGGTAAGGTAACGAGCAGTGACCATAGGTTAGTGAGGTCTAGGATTTCTTTCATTTTTAAGAGAGAAAAAGTGAAATTAGTCAAGAGGAAAGAGGCCAACCTAGAGGCAGTAAGGGTAAAAGCAGACCAATTCAGGCTGGTGCTCGCAAACAAATATGCAGCTTTAGAAAATGAAGATAAAGAAAATTAAAATTATGGGGTTTTACGTGCCAAAACCAGTTGTGATTATGAGGCACGCCGTAGTGGGGGACACCAGAAATTTGGACCACCTGGGGTTCTTTAACGTGCACCTAAATCTAAGTACACGGGTGTTTTCGCATTTCGCCTCCCATCGAAATGATAAAGAAAATATAGAGGTAATGAAGGAAACCGTAACTACGTTGATCTTAGAAGCAGCAATTGAAGTGGGAGGTAAGGCACCAAGGCAACCAGTAGGTAAGAGAGAGAGCAAGGAGAGGAAAGGCAGGGAGGTCAACCAGAAGAGCATCCGGTTTGCTACCCTGCACTTGGGGTAAGGGAAAGGGGAAATAGAAAGAGAAAAAGCTCTCCCAAGAAACAAAGGACCTAATAAAGAAACGACAAAACAAGAAAGTGTCCAACTCAAGAGATCACATAGAATTCGCTGAACTGTCAAAACTGATCAACAACAAGAAGAAAGTAAGGGATATTCGAAATTATAACGTGGGAAAGATTGAGGAAGCCGTGAAATATGGACGCAGCATTAAATCAGTAAGAAGAAAGCTTAGCATTTGGCAAGGCAAGATGTATGCACTGAAAGATAAGCATGGTAATATCGTCAGCAATTTCAATGACATAGTAAAAGCAGCGGAAGAATTCTATACTGACCTGTACAGTGCCCAAAACATCCAAGCTACTTTCATTCGAAATAGTGATGAACTGGATGCAGAGGCTCCTTCTATAACTAGCGATGAAGTTAGAAGGGCCTTGAAAAACATGACCAGGGGAAAAGCTGCTGGAGAAGATGGAATAAAAGTAGATTAAATCAAAGATGGAGGAGATATCATGCTTGAAAAGCTTGCGGCCCTTTATAAGCAACGCCTCACAACTTCAAGTGTACCAGAGAGCTGGAAGAACGCCATCATTATATTCATCCATAAGAAGGGAGACGTTAAAGAATTGAATAATTATACACCCATTATCTAGCTTTCAGTATTGTATAAAAGATTCACCAAGATAATTTCCAATAGAATCAGGGCAACACTTGACTTCAGCCAACCAAGAGAACAGACTGGCTTCAGGAAGGGATATTTTACGATGGATCATATCCATGTCATCAATCAGGTAATCGAGAAATATGCGGAGTACAATCAACCTCTCTATATGGCTTTCATAGATTATGAAAAGGCATTTGATTCAGTAGAGATACCAGCAGTCATAGAGGCATTGCGTAATCAAGGAGTACAGGAGGCATACGTGAATATCTTGGCAAATATCTACAAGGATTCCACAGCTACCTTGGTTCTCCACAAGAAAAGTAGAAAGTTACCTATCAAGAAAGGGGTCAGGCAAGGAGACACAATCTCTCCAATGCTATTCACTGCATGCTTAGAAGTATTCAAGCTCTTAGACTGGGAAGGCTTAGGAGTGAGGATCAACGGCGAATATCTCAGCAACCTTCGGTTTGCAGCTGACATTGTCCTATTCAGCAACATTGGAGACGAATTACAGCAAATGATTGAGGACCTTAATCGAGAAAGTGTAAGAATTGGGTTGAAGATGAATATGCAGAAGACAAATATAATGTTCAATAGCCTGGCAAGGAAACAAGAATTCAGGATCGCCAGTCAGCCTCTAGAGTCTGTAAAGGAGTACGTTTACCTATGTCAATAACTCACAGGGGACCCTGATCATGAGAAAGAAATTCTCAGAAGAATAAAATTGAGTTGGAGTGCATACGGCAGGCATTGCCAAATCCTGACTGGGAGCTTACCGCTGTCGTTGAAAAGAAAAGTGTACAATCATTGCATTCTACCGGTGCTAACATATGGGGCAGAAACTTGGAGGTTAACAAAGAAGCTCAAAAACAAGTTAAGGACCGCACAAAGAGCAATGGAACGAAAAATCTTAGGACTAACGTTAAGAAGGAAGGAAGGAAGGAAAATAAGAGGCGAAAGGAAGAGAGGTTACCAGGTTAAGTGTCCGGTTGGCTACTGTGCACGGGGGGATGGGGTAAGGGCAGAAAGATTAGAAAACAACTAACGTTAAGAGACAGGAAGAGAGCGGTGTGGATCAGAGAACATACGGGGATAGCCGATATTCTAGCTGAGATTAAGCGGAAGAAATGAAGCTGGGCAGGCCATGTAATGCGTAGGATGGATAACCGATGGACCATTAGGGTTACAGAATGGATACCAAGAGAAGGGAAGCGCAGTCGAGGTCGGCAGAAAACCAGATGGGGTGATGAAGTTAGGAAATTTGCAGGCGCAAGTTGGAACACGCTAGCGCAAGACAGGGGTAATTGGAGATCGCAGGGAGAGGCCTTCGTGCTGCAGTGGACATAAAATATAGGTAGATGATGATGATGATGATGATGACCTATTGTGGACTATATATAGTATGCACACAAACTTCGGAAAGCGCACAGACCGATGCGTGTACATCAGGAGTTGTCACCGGAGCGTGTTTTGGTGCGTTTATCACAACTGAGTCTCCTCTAGGTAGAGCGTCCAGCTCTGCTGCTGACGTGATATTGTTATGGAAAGCCGTCGCCACGCTGTACACAGGCAGCATTTGGATAAGGCATCATTGGAACTCAAAAATGCAGCAGATCCAGCGAGTTTGAATCTATATACAGAGAAGCTTTGTGAGAGTGCATGAAGAGTCGAAACACAACAACACGCACGCGCGCGCACACACACACACACACACACACACACACACACAAGCGCGGGCGCACACAGATTATACCGAGCCTTTTGTTAAGCGGAGTTACTGACTACTAGCGACTATGACGGACACTTTGAACGCATCATGGTTACACAGGCAGCACGCGCATACGTGCGTAGCGCAGTTCGAATCCATTCTATCCGCAAGGAGCGTTTACTTCCCCATTACCGTGCAGCCACGGATGCCGGATGGCGAGCTTTCTGGTTCTTTTTTTTTTCTTTCCCCGTACGGCCGGCGGCCCCGCTGCCGCGGGTGCGCGGAGGACGAGCGCCATCTGATGGCGGTTCAAGGAACCCAACGGCGCACGTACTCGCTGTGATTGGTTGGCCCATTCGGCTAAGAGAACAGCCAGGCCGCAGCCACGGTCACAAAACCCGGCGAGGTTCACAAGGAAAAGCTTCGCTTTTAATAACACATGTAATGGCGTGTCAATCAGATGTACTTTAACTCACTCAGACTCATCATAGCTCCAGCTCATTAGGGCTCATCAAACTGAGACACACGCCCACTCTGCCTGACTTCAACTCACACTGAGTTGAACTGACTCAGACTGCAGACTCACACCCCCTAGTATTCACTCGGGTACACTTGGAAAGAATCACGGGTCGGTCTCAGTGTGAGTGAGCCGACACATGAATGAGTTCGCGGACCTATGGCAGTGATCGATCTTTTGAAAGACCTCCAGGCAGACGCAAAAAGGAAGATCAAAGGGTGAGAACCCGGGAACCCGGTCACTTGATCCTGCACTAGAGTCGAGCTATAAGAAGCTTTTAGCTTTTTGTATGGTGTTCTGGGGTTAAGTGTTTCCAGTGTGTATTCGCAAATGTTGACCTCAGGTTTATTATTCTATGACAAGATGCTGCGTGTTCGGCCGTCTCAGTTAGCGTACGAATTAAAATTGCAGCGTGTTCTGTCAGGAATTTTAAAGTTTGTCTGGTAATTAGTGTAATAGTTCCAGCGAAATGTCTGCGCAACTGCTCCGCTGGCTTCACGCGACGGTTGCGACGGTTGCTGTCAACGTTTTGGAGCAAAGAGTATTAAAGAATTTTGCTTCTTTTGGAAAGCATCTCTTACTCTCGCGGCGCGCTTGGGAAAAGCTTAGAACGGCGGCTAAACGATGTCTATTCTCAGCGACATACACACCTCCTGGCTGTCAAATTTTTCTTGGCAACTTTTTGTGTTCTGATTGCAGTTGGACTCTTCTCACGTATACTAAACTCAGGTGATTTAACTTATTTTTATTTTTTCATGTCATCGTGGATGTCCACGCAGGCGTCGCGTTTTCATTCTCTGCCTACGACTGGGCGCATAGCGGATTCCGGAGATACGGCGTTAGCCCGCGTGTCATTCTCTCGAGGCCGCTGTTTTGACGGAGTTCCGCTTCGGTTGCTCGACATTCTTCACCGCAGATCCAATGTGTCAGCGGAACCAGTGTATGTGTTTCTGGAAAAATCCGCAAATTGTATTCGCTGAGTTCTCGCGTGGATGCTTTCTTTCGCCTTATACTTTTTTTTCCACATTTATCTCTTGTGTTTTCGAGAAGTCTATGTACACCTAGAATGCACCGAGGCCAATCTATCACCGTGGAGTGAGGGACAAGGCTCTGTGTATAAGTTACCTGTGTGCTGCTGCCTTGCCATCGAGAGCGAAATGAAAAAAAAAATGGTCGCTGATATAGAACTGGAGGGTTTGCATTCACAAAGCTTCTCTTACGTTAGAGAGAGAGAGATGGTGAGGAAGGCAGGGAGATTAACCAGATGTTAGAACCCGGTTTGCTACCCTACTCTGGGGTAGGGAAATGGGGGTTAGAAAAAGGACAGAGAGAGCGAGTGAGAAAGAAATGAAAGCACACAAAAAATCGCACACGCCCGAAGAGCGTTCTAATCACAGCCGGTCAGATAGGCCGGTAGCTCGCAAGAAGCGCAGAAGCGCCTGCACGACCTTCTTCTGTGACGTTAAGTCCAGTCTGTGGTGGAGAAGTTTTCCTTCCGACAGAGGCCGGTCGTCCAATTGGTTGAACGCGTTGGTAAGAGAATGTGTCTGTGCACTGTACTGTGGGCAGTCGCACAAAATATGTACAATCGATTCTTCATTGCCGCAGTGGTCACAGGCTGCGCTGTCGGTCATTGCTATGGGGAACGCATAGGCGTTGGTAAACGCAACAACCAACCATAATCGGCTCAAAGGAGTTTCCTAATTGGCATGCTTCTGTGGTGGCCGCCATGCACCCATGATATCGATCAGTGCGATAGCGAGACGGTTTCCGTAGCAATGACCGATCACGGATTGCAGTTACGCGAGCGAAGTTTTGTGAAAGTGCGTTTAAAGTGTGCGCGTGTGTGTAGAAGGGGGGGCTTTTCCGTTGCCTGATAAAGAAGTTTGGCAATTACATGATCGAGCGGCGGTGTTTCCTCGAACTGTGCGCGCCTCCTCGCTCTTCAAATGTAACTCTTGAATGCAATGAACGCGTGCCAATCCCGACAATCGAGTGCTTCAGCCTGAAAAAATGCATCCAATCATATATAGTTGGACGTAATTGTTGGAATTGATGCGCGTCTCTCTAGTCGCTTATCGTTTGTTCTTTCCTTATTGTTACGGGCATGATTAATGGGCCGATCCTATTCACTTCCAAATTCTTACATAGACATGCCTACTGCAATTTACGCTGAATGCAGGTCATTGCAGACGCCATCTGGCAATCCCGCACACGACACCGACACAGTTGCCGACAGTTGCCATACCATCCGACAGCCAGGACGCACTCCGAAATCTCGCATTTAATTCCCTCTTCTGTCACTTTCGTGCTCATCTAACACTCACATGTCCATCCAAACCTCCTGGCCATCTGGGGATAGAAGCCAATGAGCAAGGTTATTCGCTAGCCCGCGTTGACGACCTGCCGAGCGCATCTCTGCGATGGCCAGAAGTCTGTTCTCCAAAGCTTGTCGAGCTCAGCACCGCAAACAAGGTCCTCGAAACCCGCGTGCTCCTGCCAACTCCCTCATACCTCTTCCCACGTGCTGATGCATTTCTCATCCGACATACTCAGACCCTCACCCTTCCTAATGACGCAACCATTCATCACATTGAGCGCAGTTCAGGCCGACCCAACCGTCAGACCTGCGGGCAGCATCCTAGAGCGCGATACAAAAGTACTGCGAATGCTTCCGTCCCCTCACCTCGTTCCATATTATCTCTCGCGCCAACATCCCTACCATCCGTGCCTGGACGAGCGGGGCTGCAGCACTTGAAGCACCTGCTCCAGACTTTTTGGATGCTCCTGGTGCACCACGTCCGCGACATCCGGGGGACGATGGCACACGTCGCCACGTCACCGCCATGGAGCACCACCACCACAAACAAAGAGGACTCGGACAAGAGTCGTCGTTTAATCAAGTTTTTTTTTTCTTCTTCTTCCTTCACGCACCTCCGATTCGCTGCTATAGTTATTTAGGAAGGAGAACGCACTAGCAAGCACTTATTTCAGGGTCAAGTTATCAGAGGATGATACGTCCCCTTTACGAACGACCAGTACCGCAAATTCTTGCTTCGGAGCCTTTGATTGACCAACACGCCATCCTATAAGGTGCGCTGACGAAGCGTATTCCAGCCACTGGAGGAACCGGAGCGACGGCAGTGCACGTGCAGCGCCGATTTCGTGCTTGGCGTTATCAGTTTCTCTGGGACAAGCACCGGAAGTTGGCAAGCGTTAAAGCTACGTCCGCATATACATGTCCGTGTACGAACTCGCGGAAAAAAAATGAAAAGAATGCGCCAGAAACCATCAAAGATGATTGACAAAATCAGCGATATAGCATTCTTGTGTAACCAGCTGCATATCCCCATGCCACCCGTGAATCCAAAATGGGCGAAGTATAGCTAAAAAAAGCTATGGTTTTAAAAGGCATCCATATATAACATTAGATTTGAAAGAAACTAGAGGGTCAGAACCTACATTCACACACAAAAAAAAGGTTCGGACACAAGAATTGTTCGTAAGTGCACATTCCAGCAAATTCTATTGATGAACATTTTATTAGCGAGCCGGCCAGTCAATGGAAAATATCCCCTACGAAATATAAGCTTTCTCTATTCGGCCCCCAGGCCCGTCTCCGAGGTGGGGAACCGAAAAAACCCCGCCTAAAACGTGTCCCCATGTTCAGATCACCAACTCTTCTGAAGGTCATTACGTGGAGCCAAAGTGTGTGAGATACGACACGTGCGGTTTTGCCTGCGGTCACGGACAGCACGGCTCCGAGGCCCACTTTGCATCAAGGCCAGGTCTACGACCGCAGTACATGTATACGCGTATCTGCTAGCGCGCTCTCCGTCACGCTAGGTGGTTAGCATTTTGAAGCGTCCTTATTTCTATTTTTTCCCATCGGCAGTGCAAAAAAAAAGGTAAGGGGGAGCGGACGGGGCTTAACAACTTAATCGTATTGTCGTGCATAATTAACTACCCTAATTTCTCACCGAGCAGTTGTGGCTGCTTGTTAACAATTCTTATGCAGCTAAAGGGTCGTTTATTATTAACGTACAGTTCAACATTTATTTTGTTACTTTCTTACATTGATTCTTCTGACACTTGATGCTGCTGAAGCGCGCGCGTATTCCACTATAAGCCATGTTCCCGCCTGTCGCTGGGAAATCGGCGGCAAACGCACAGCACGGAAGGTATGTTCGCGCCGCCGCCACGTCCGAGCACATTCTCAGTTCACGCTTCGCTACAGGCATAGGAGAAATCTATGACACCAAGCCTGGCTCAAAGCTTTAATTTATCCGGTAGACGCGTTCAGACGACGTAACTTTGACAATTCTAAAGCAGTGTATTCGTTCGGCATAATTCGTGCCATTCCTGTAATTGTCTTTTTTTTTTATTACACATGAACGGACATCATGCAAGGAAGCCCCGGACAAACGCTCGAAAAACTGTTTAGCAGCCCTTGGCGACTAGCAACATTGAAAGAAATATTACATGTTACGCAAATAAGTATCACATGCAACACATCTGACTGCTGGCCTCAAAAGGTGGATTTTGAGGAGCGAGACAACTCACCTAATCTAGGCACCTCGCCGGAAAAAAACCACTGGGGTTGCCTATCAATATATGTACATACTTTTTTCCTATTCTTAAACGTATTTCTCTCTCTCTCTCTCGTATCCTCTATTTATCAGACGTAAGAATTTTAATCTTTTCTGGAAGTCTATGTCAGTCTAAGGAGAAGACTTCCAATTTTCAAGCACTTCCAACACCCGGCAATTTTTGCAATATGTAGCTATCGCAGCCGGTCGTCACTCTCGCTTGTGCGGGGCTCAATGCTTATAGCACTATATACGGGGCTACAGTACATGAATCATGAGTCGAGTATGTGTATACGGCCCGCACAGTTCGAGATATTTTCGACAGACCTAAAGAAGTGCCGCAGTAAAATATAATACGCCGTCACAAATCGGGACGCGTCGGCGTATCTAGACCGCGCAGCTGCGCGCGACGATTGCTCCAACAGCCGCCGCCAGCTGTGGGTTATTTCTCTTTTATCGCCCTCCTCTAGCTCGTTTATTTATTTCTTTTTTTTTCTTTCTTTCGTCGATGTTCTTGGAGCACACGTGCGTCACGAACGAATGCTATACTAAGCTTTCCTGGACTAAGAGCTAAACCGTCCTGTCACCCAGTCGACCTGCGCTAAGCGCACGGCCACCTCAGTGTGATTTATGCGCGCCGCGGCGTTGCGTGGTTAGCCACGTATGGATATTCCATTACCTGACGCACCCTGGACCGCGGCCTGAATTGCCAAGCCGTGTATCGAGCGGGCTGCTGCCGATAAGCGTCCTTATATATAAATAACAGCGCGGCGGCTCTTAATATATGCAGGTTGTAATTGTCGGCCCTACCTCTCTCAAGTGTATACACGTGTGCGATGCGTGTATGAGAGAGCGGGTTGCAGAGTTAATCTCACGCAACACTACCGTAGGCGGTGACGGGAAAAGGGGGTAGGGGGAGTGCTATAGTCGGATACAACTTAAAATGTTGCTTTCTGTTTCGCAAAGTCCCGCTCTCTAACCGGAGGTGTTCTTGTTGTGGCGTCGCAGGTTGGCGGCGAAGCGGAAATTGAAGGCCCTACGATGCCTGTCAGCGATGTTCGTAGGCATGCATGAATGTGCTATACTAACTTCGACGGTGAGGGTCGGACTACAGCTGACGAAATGCTGTAATGATGGTTTGGCAAGAGCAGGGAAAGTTGATCACAAGAGCGTCCTTTTTTTTTTTTTTCTTGCTTTACGTTGAAGAGAGGGTAACGGTTAGAAAAATGGGTGTAGAAAAGTTAGGGAAGACGAGGTGAACACACGTGCGAACGACGTCGAGTGGATTTCGAGAAGCATTGTAGAGCCTTCAGACGTTGTCAGCCGGCGAAACGCGAAATCTGTTTTCTTTAGTGTCTCCCTTGCAGACAGTGGCCGCCTGTCTAATGATTCAGAAATACTCTGGAGAGCGACCTATTTTGGATGTAGCGACGATGTCCTCGGAACTAGCCCTATCAGACGTTCTGATAAAAGTGGAGTGTGTTTCCGTGAAGGCGATCGGTAGCCACAGCCTACACAGAGGACTGCTCCCGTTGGAGAAGTCGGCGTGAAGGTCGGTGCTGTAGCAAAAGGTTTAGAAGACATATAGTCTCGAAAGGAGATTGCTCGCGCGCACCTGCGAATGATTATTTCAACCGATACAACGAGAAACAGTGCAAGACATATTGCGTAAAATATTATGTGAGCTATCGCATCATCGCTTTACAGTAAGATCGAAGCTTTTTTCTTTGCAATTTCCTGCAGAATCGTTTACTAGTTCTCCTAGAAAAGCAAATAGCATTTCCCTGGATGCCGTGAGCACAAGAGTAAGATGTCTGTTTGTGCAATACCGTTCGCCTCCACTCGCGTGGCATTGTTTTCCACCACATCGGTGAGGGCGCGAGCCAGATTACCCGCTCATGCGTAATAAGTGCTTGCGCCTCACGAACGCACATTGTTTTTATTATCTAAGGTCGCGCTTGGTGGAGGTCATGCACGAAGCACGAGCGTCAACACCGGTGCGATGGCAGAGCAGTTGTACAACGTGGTCGGCATACGTGCTGCGGTGCAATCTCCCACGGGGGCACTTCGAATACCGCTGTGCAGCAAATTACAAGGAATTTTTTTTTCTGTGTGTGCGTGTGTGACCCGCCCGCTCACGGGCGGTTCTGAAATTTTTCAGAAAATGAAAGAAGAAAAAATAACGCAGATACAACACACATCCTGAATCCATGTGAAGCGGTTAATCAAATGCTATAAATTCGCCCCATTGCTTTCCTGCGTCTTTCGCGTAAAGGAAACTGGCGGTTGCGCATGCGCACTCGCACACCCATGCTACGCAATGTGGCACACGCGACGATCAGCTCAAATAGCTGATTGGCGTTGGTACGATAGAAGTATACGAGTGATTGTGGCCTAATTGTGATGTTGTTCTATACTGTGTGCTCTGTACATTGTCAATTAGACCGGCAATAAATAAGAAAAGCGATTGTGGCCTAATCGTTTGATCATTGTGCTGTTGTGCTGTGGTGCCGAGGTTAGATCCCACCATTGCGCATGTAATGATGTTTTTTTTTTCTTTTTTTTTTCAACTATGAGCTATTCGGCAAGACAGCAGCAGCACCCAGCAGCCACGGTCAGGATAGTGCGGTAGGGTTCGCGAAGACATGTAGCTTCGCTTTAAAAAGAAAAAAAACCGTCCTGACCTTGTCGGGCATTAGCGCTGTCGCGCGCGTACAATGTGAAGCACACCACTATTTGAGTGAAAATAATTTCACCGTGTCACAGAATGCGCGCGTCGTCGATGGTCTGGTACCGTCCGTGAAGGGGTGCCTGTTTGGAGCGTGGTCGAACTACCCCGATCTCGCCTGCAAGGGGCGACAGCACCGCGTTCTTGCTGTGACTCGAAGAACCCTGACTTTGTTTTCGCTGTGCAATAGTACATACATTTGGAGGGCGCCACCATCAAGTGATTTGGGGCATGTCTTTTGCAACCTCTACAGTCCTTGCGAGTCCTTTCTTGCCTTGGTCTGGGCTTTCTGCTGCGGCGTCAAGTGTTTCTTTGCGATTGTCGTGCCATTCATGAGCATATCAGGAGTCTCGTTTCTAAGTACTACGTGCTATTCGCATTTTACGGAATATGTTTGTCCTGTTCGAATTCGGAGCGGTGTGGTGTCAACGCAATAGTGAACGACCAGATTATCATTTTTTTTTCCTCTCTCTTATCGCTGGAACTTTGGTTACCCGCTTGCATCATTTCTCCCTGTTATGGTGTTTCGCTAGGTTCCTGAATATTCATGACACGGAAAGAGACACTCGGGCAGAGCAAATTAAGTCTGTCAGGCTATACTCTGCATGTAGCGACATCACCACCACCATCGCTGCCACCGTCTGTTTACCCGCCGGCGCTTGGTTGGGAAGCAAACGAAGAAGCATAAGGAAGCCGTGGTGCTCCAAAGCAGATTTCTCACAGGCTGATTATAAGGCTTTACGGTAATAGATACTGCGCGATGCAGTGGGCGAGTCTTATACTAGGCCTAATAATAAGCTATAGCTATATATATATATATATATATATATATATATATATATATATATACTACTGTTAGCGCTTCGTATCTTTTGCGAAGCGGCTGGAATTTTCCTGCATCCACATTTGTCAGCGCAGTTTTATTCTAAACGTTCGCACCTACTTCTATTTTTGAAGATATCAGAAGGGGATCCTATAGAAAAAAAACGCAATCTGGGCTGAAACATTCGCCCAGCCGCGTCGTTTCAATGTGTGAAATGTTAGATTACTTTTAAACTATTTTGATTGTGGCCCCTTTCAAAAAGTGTTAGCTGCATGCTTGGCGTGGTTTTTGCGGGCTTTCTTCGCGTCTTGTGAGCCCCTGGTATACTTGGACGGGCGTCATTGTGTGCTCACACACCGCACGTGAGTAGACCGCCTCGCCAGCAGAGGGCGGTCGCCCGAATGCGTTGGTATAGCAAGACAGGCGGAAAGAGCCGGCAAAACGGCCCTCATAGTGTCGACACGTATTTTGGCACTCGGGTCTCAGCGGACGACGCCTGCGCTTGGGCCATAGCTTGGGCTTCCGGTATACAACGCAACTGAGACATCGCGTGTGGATACAGGAATGACATATAGACAAACTGTCTCTGCTTGTAAATCAACAGGCATGGTACAGGAAAAACGAGAAGAGTGTGGGTGTAGGCCAGTTGGTGATTCATGATTTGAAAAACACACGAGACGAAGAAAGAAAGAGACAACACGAAGCGGTACTGTCAGTACCGCTTCGTGTTGTCTCTTTCTTCGTCACGTGTGTTTTTTTTTTTTTTTTTTTTTGCGGTAACTTCCCAAATCAGGAAAAACGAGCAGGCGACCACTTTGGCACTACTTTTCACTGCTTTGAACAGCCGTCTTTGAAAGTCAGCCACGTGCATTCAGCTTACTTTCACATAAAATCGATGCAATTAGAGTGCATCAATTTTTAAATTTATTTGTGTTCATCCAAGCCTAGAAACTGACGGCAGCACCGCGCCACATCTTCGTGACGTCATGCTCTGCAGCGTGGCTATATATGGATGTCCTGAGCTACCCACGTTTAAGGTAAAAACTCAAACTCCGGAATTTTACGTCAAGAGACCACTATACAATTATGAGGCACGCCGTAGTAGGGGACTCAAGATTAACTTTGACCACCTAGGGTTCTGTAACGTGCACCAAAATCCAAGTTATTCTTCTTTCTGGGGTTTTACGTGCCAAAACCAGTTCTGATTATGAGGCACGCCGTAGTGGAGGGCTCCGGATTAATTTTGACCACCTGGGGTTCTTTAACGTGCACTACAACGCAAGCACACGAGCGTTTTTGCATTTCGCCTCCATCAAAATGCGGCCGCCACAAAATCCAAGTGCACTAGCATTTTGCATTTCGCTGCCATCGAAAATGCGGGCCGCAGTGGCAGGGATTGAGCCCGCAACCTCGAACTCAGCAGCGTAACGCCATATATAGCCACTAAGCGTCCTCAGCGGGGCGCGTTCACGTTGAAGTAAACTCTACAATCTGCTCTTCAAGCGCTCAGTGAAGTATTCTACCGACTCAAACTCGACCCTTAGAATAAGGAGAACATAATCCTGCGTCTCTTCTCCGAATGTAACGTACAAAAGGCCGATTTTAACGTGCGTGAACACAGCAGCCGCAAAATAAGGAAGGACGGGATATACCTGACCACTTTCTCCCTCTCTCCCCACCTCTTCCCGCGCTAGTCCTGAAAATACCGTTACACGCCTAGATTTAAGCCTGTACTTCAGATCAGGTCCACATTTAACATTGCACGTCCAACAGCGCACCTCCGCATTTCAGGTTGCATGCGAAGGCATACAAGATCGATACCTTCGCATGCTTCGCTCACATTGCTTATAAGTAGGGCGACTGTAAGCACACCCTGCAACCTGAACGTCGTCCTGATCTTATTGTTCATTGTTTTTGTTCAATCATTCTTCAGGCTGCGGGCCTGGATACATTACTCCTGAGTGTGTCCGATGGGCCTCAACATCGGGTGCAGTCGTGGAAGTAGTACCGTTCACCTCCAATTACCGTTCACAATTAATGCTCTTTCGTAATGATATATTCATTTACGTCACACGCAGCATCGCGCAATTCGGATATGTTGGTCCACGTTGCAGATCAGTTGCGCGCGGCTAGTAAATCAATGCCTTTTAAACAGACTTCATCGGAGCGCTCAGAATGACTCATCCAGTTTTGCTTTTGCGCTGGCTTAAATCTCTCTTACGCCGCAGTAAACGACGCCCTGCAACGCGTATATCCTTCATACGCACGCCCAAGGGATGTGTGCAATATGTGCATTCGTACTTCCGCAAGTCACTTACAGCAACGGAACGGATACCTTTTGAGGAGTTAGTTGTCACGCTTGCGGCGAAATTGTATAGTTCGTCGAAAATCGACGTTGTAAGCCTGATATTCATGCAGGCGGCGTCGACCAGGTGTTAATTTAACTTCTCGCAGATTGCCTTCAAGCGCCGTACATCGGAGGTTGTCGAGGTGATAAAGCGCATAAAAATTCTGCAACGCCTTCTTCATTGCAATATCGGCGCTGAGGCGCTGTACTAGCTGACTGGATCGTGAGTTCAGCGGTGCGTTTTACTACTGCTTGTAGAGTCCACGGCGCGCGTTCGAGGAGAAGCAGTATCCCGACAAAAAACAATAATTAAATAAAGTGGGGGAAGTGTGACGTGACAAGAGAAAGAGAGAAAAGCGGAAGGAAAGGGCGGAAGGTCACCCAGACACACTTCCGGTTTGCTACCCTACGCAGGGAAAAGAGAGTAAAGGAACGAAAAGAAAGAGAGCAAGAGGAGCAAAACACCGAGGGTGTCACTTTATCCGGAGGTGTGTATACATAGAGCCTAACTGTTCAGTCAATCACTCAGATCGGTCGACTTCAGGAAACGCAGCAATGCACGTGTAGCTTTCTGAGCTTGTGACCCGGGTGGCCACGGTCCGAGAACCTTTGCCACGGAGTATAAGTCCAGTTGATTTAATGCGGTACGGAGATGAAGGCGCTGGTCATCGTAGCTGGTATATACAGACGCAGCGAGGATGTTCCATGGACTCCTTGCACCTGCAACTGTCGCACGAAGTTATGTCACTCATCCCAGAGAGGAAAAAAATAGGTATTTGTAAATGTCACACCCAACCCCAAGCGTCGCAATGATGTATCGCAGCGGGAGATGCCTTGTGGGAGCTGCAGCTTCAATAAAGGATCTAGTATTCGCAGGCGACAGTTCGATAGACGAGAGGAATCCCATTCAGCTAGCCTGGCCAGTGATCTCAGTTCTCTTGCAGCATGCGCCCTGGATAGCAGTATTCGAATTGTCTAAGCAGTGTTGTGGACATACCGAGCGGCACCATATCAGCGAGGTCATCGTCAACTACATCACAATGAGTAGGCATCTATTGGAAAAACGATGCTGCTTCTTTTTTTTTTTTTTTTTTTTGCCAGCACGATGGTTGGTGAGCCTCGCGGATCTCGGACACCAACTGTTCTTAGATTCAGTTACGTATAGGCTTGACAGCAGTCTCTGAAGGGCTGACTTGGAATCACAAAGGACCACTCATTTCCTAGGTAGTTTTTGATTGGCATAATTAATCGAGGTAAGCAGAGCAGTAAGCTCAGATCGCGGTCGATGTCGTCATGTGGGACACTATTAACTTGATCGCGACTAATTCACGCGGGAGGATAAACGGCGGCCGAACAGATCGCGGATGAAACAGATGCGTCGCTGTAAGTGAGCACGCGGTCATGACCACACACCGCTTCCAGCAAAAGTAAACGCGTTTTCCAACAATAGAGAAAGAGAACAAGGACAGGCAGTGTGGGCGGTCAGCAAGACGGACGTCCGGTTGACTCTCTGCGCGGATGAAAGAGGATGAACGACTGAAAGCAAGAAAGAAAAGGCAAAAGGAGAGAGGCAGTCCGAAAATATAGAAAATACTTCTAGAGGCGCTCGAGACGGGGACGAAGCAGGTGCAAGAACACGAGCGCCAACTACTAACTCGTTTGCGCGTTGTACGTGTTTCGTCCCCGTCTACAACACCGTCAAGATAGTGTGCCGAACAAGCTCAGTTTCTCGAGCATATTGCTAGAGATAGTCCATGCGCACACCAGCGGACACAGGGTGTCTATAAGCGTATATTCAGGTCCGTTGTGAGAAGAAAGCCCTGATCGTAAGACAAACAGGAACTAGAGAATTTGCCTAGTACGAGGAGAGAGTTCAAACGTACCTGTGTTGATAAAGCAGTCAAAGAGAATTTCATTCTTCCATCTACCTATACCGCAGTGACTCGTGACTAAGGTGCTTCTGAGCACAAAAAGGTCGCTTGCTCGATGCCCGGCCGCGGCAGCCTCATTTCATTGTGGGTGGTATGCCAAAAGCGATCGCTTACTAACATTTCGCGGCACGTTAAGAAATATCACCAGAATTAATTGGATGTCACCCACTACGGCGACCCTCAAAATTAATATGCTTGATTCATCAACTTTCTCGAAACGAATGAAGTCATGCCGCGCATGACTGACTGCCTAATCATGAAATTTTGGTCTGAACGAGAGTTCAACTTGAAGCGCGCCTGCAGAAACCTAGCGGTGTGCCGCATACGGCCTCTCTGCTGAAGGAAAAGTCGGAAGAACTACTTTCACTGCAACAACTGTCACACCAGTCATCGTGACACGCAGTGTTACTTGGGCTGCCCCCGTTTACCCTGCGTGCAACAGTGACGCAGTAGTTGGAGCAGCAATCGGGCCCCTCGGTTCCCTTTGTTCTCGTTCATTATATATATATATATATATATATATATATATATATATATACTGAAGCAGAAGAAAGGGAACCGATTGTTGGCTTCTTATGATATATATATATATATATATATATATATTCTTATATATGGTTCCAGTTCGCTGAAAACTCCCGCAAAAACCGGCATATGGAAGATATTTAGCACCCGCCCGGCTTCAGTGAATGAACGCCTGTTTGCAACAAAAAAATGTTAACAACCCTGTTATAGCCTAGTTTACGTGAATACGACAATGGCGCATCGCATCACAGTTCCCGCATGGAGCACACGTTATGTAAGCGGTGGTGCGCTACAGGAAGCGAACGCAGCGCTGACGTTGCCCTGCATTGCGAACAGTAAAGCTGTGTCGTTAAGAGGACGTTTTCCCAACTAAGGCACGTTCAAAAATTAAGGGTGGCTGACTGGGCTAGTTGGTATTTCATGTGAGGTGAAATTTGATGAAAAAGCGTATGGCGCGAAGCAGTAAAACAGGGCGACCAGGACGAAAGGCCCAGCAGGTGTATATATATATATATATAGATGGACACAGAAATGCTCAAAATGCACATCATAATCTAGTACGTTAGCAAGGGCTTTGTAGGATAAGAGAATCGTCACACCTCTTGAGAAGCACGCATGCCCGTATGCATTATACAATGTCTGCTTTTTTTTTTCTTTTTTTAAGTACACAGAACAAAGTAAACAAGGTGGACAGCCAAGAATGTATCTATCTGTCTGTTGTGTTCGCTTAGGTGGCTCACTTTAAAAGAGGAATTAATTCCTGCCAGCTACGATTTGTGTTGACGAGTTCGTGGCATAATTTACAAACAGCTCTCTGTCATCATATGTTCCTATCAGTGATTTCGCTTGTCTGAATTCCAATCGCCCGTGTCAATTAATCGTTGATGAAAGTTACTAGGAAAATTCCGAACTTTGGGCTGCCGGACAACATAAACCCCGATCACATCGCGGTTTATCTCTCAAAAATAACACCCGATTCCTCCCACCCCACCGAAAATAAAAATAACACCCGAAAACGAAAGCCTGAACGTGTATAAATGTTGCATACGTGCCCCCCCCCCCCCCCCCCCCTTGGAGACGCAAGTGTGCGCAAGGCATTGCGACTTTTTCTCATATGCCATGGGCAGGCCTGCCCATATAACCATAAAATGAAAGAAAAGGAGCACCCGGAGCAATCGTGTACCGATCGCTAAAGGAACCAAATGAGGGGACAGCGCAGTCGTCCAATAAATCTGTAAAACGTCAGTCATTGACACGTAGCCCACTGTCTAGCAATTGGTTGGGCTGGCGAACTAGGAGAGCGTGGACGCAGCCGCGCTCTCTTCGCGCTGAGTTGTCACTGCGGGCTCGGTGTCTAACACTGAGCACGACTGGCGCTCTGGCAGAGTAATTGTTGCCACTGTAATGGCAAGGCTGTAGACATCTATGGGTGCGTCTACTGCTAGCAACGTATCCTCCTCCGACATGCAGCTTTCGTTCGGTTTGACGGGAACAACGACTCCCTTTGTGAAGAGGCTGTTCGTATTTATTCTTCGTACGTAGCATCAGAGCACGGCCTGCAGAGAGCTAGAATTATCTTTTATTTTTCTTACACGGGTAGAGATGTAAGAGGGGCGCAAGCGGGGTGCCATATATCTATTTGCTCTTGGGTGAGCAGGGTAAAAAGACACGATTTGTTTTTTTTTTTTTTTGTCGTTATGCATGCAGTCTAGAAAGCGGAATGAAAAGTTCGCGCAATTTATACGGGCTTCTGCTGACTATAGCACCGGTCTCTTACGCCCCTGTAGCGATATATGCACTCCTTTTGAATGCGAAACACTGCTGTATAAGATAAAAAGCTGACGGGGGTTAGTGCTAGCACGCGCAAGGCAACGTCTGCCGTCACCGTTGCCATCAGAATTCACATCGCCCTCACTGAGCGTTTCTCCCGTCGCTCGCGTGCAGCAGGCGATTACACGGCTCTACGTCTGTCGAGTAGATCTGTGTACCATTCTGCGAATGAAAAATGTATCTGAGCGCTCTTAACGCACTCAACATGCATCACCTGTGTTTATGCTAACATGTACGCGTCTTCGATTCAGGAACTACCGGTGCAAACTGTCTGTTTTTCTTTATATGCCAATTACTTTTATTTTTTGTTATTTTTTATTTCTTTTTTTTCTTGGGGGGGGGGCGGGGGGGGCTACTTCTCTGCTTTCTCGGCACCCGCCCGCCTCAGGCGTGCACGGACGGCGCAACTCTCGATTCCAGTCGCATCGCGACCGCCCACCCTTCCTGCCTTGCATGCGTGCTCGCTCAAGCGTGCATTGGCCTATAGGCTCGCGCGCGCTCGGAGTGTACGGCTGCACAGTGGTTGCTGCGCAGCGTTTTGCACACGGCAGTGCACATTATTTGCATAAGCACATGCGCACCGTGGCTGACTACCCTTCTGAATTCGCGCGCGACCCACAGCAAGCGAGACGTCGTCGACGGCATATACACACACACACACACACTGCTACAAGCTGAGACGAACAGCCGAGGGTGGAACCCCCCGCTGAGCGCTTCCTCGGGCTGTCGGCGACCAGCTGCGCGCGTCTTCACTCGTCGCTCAATCTGCGTGTCGATGGCCTATAGTTGCGTGCAGCACTCTCTAAAGCAGGCGCGCGCTGTAATCGAAATATCGCCTATACCAATATGTGCAGAATATTGCGCGAGCGAAACTTCGCGAGTTATCCACAGACCATCGCGTGGCTTATGATTGCAACTGGTGAGCGACAATACGAAATCAGAAAGATTATGAACGAGGAAAAAAGAAAGAAAACGTGGTTACTTTGCACCGTGGCGTGAATGAAGGGCGTTATGTAGTATACATGTGCAGTGTTCTCTGTTGTGATTAATATGGCAACGTTTGATAAGTATTGGGAATTTTCTCTTCTATTTCAAACGAGTACGCGTTTACGACTCGTTTGAATATATGAATATTTCATTTCCTGACGCACCCTGGCCCGCGGCCTGATAGACAGTGTGGGAGGGGCCTGTACGACCTATTCCAAAGGCTGTTACTGTGGTTTAGATAACACCCATCGACACTACGATGAGGCTGAGTACTCCCACAGATTGGCTATATTAACGCCACTTCGTAAGGATATAAGGAGTGTACATTGCGTGAAATCGAAGGATCAACCAAAATTAGGCTACACGTATGTGCCAAATCGTTTGTAATCAGCGCTCTTTAGCTCTATGCATTTTACCAATTTACGGCCACACGGCTTCAGATGGAAAAATACAACGCTTTTCTTACTTGCACTATTTCTTTCTGTACGTTTTTTTTTTTTTTGTTACTAGGTTCCCTTATAAATCGATCACTGGTAATATTTCACCTGAAATGAAACAAGCTGGATAAGCCAACCCGACTTATCGTAAAGTTCGCGTATATTAATCCGTAAGCATCCTTTGCGAGTGCCCCAGCAAAATCTGTCCTAACTCGAAAAGTTTCACACGCTTTATCTGCAAAATAAATGCATAATAGGTGGAGTTAAGACATTTAATCGTTATATTAGTGTAAATGTAGATGATTGGTAGCTTATAATTGATAAGGAAGGAATGGAAAATGAAAATAACTAAATAAAAATGAAACAGATTAACGCTCTCGTCATGCACCCTTGAAACCTTACTTTCTCGCATTACTGGTGTGCGTGCAAAGAAGCCTGCTTTAGGATTGGAGCGTATGAAAATGATAGAATAGCTGATTGGTAGATGTAATAATAGTGTAGTAGTAGATGATCGGTAGCCTTTAAAAAAAGAGAGAAAAAAGATGGTGACGTCTGCCGTCATCGCGTAAAGGTTGTGACAAAAAAAGAAAATAAAAAAATGCTGTGGTGTGGCAAAAACAAACAGTTTGTGGCAGCGTTTCGGCTCAGTTGATACGATGTATCTGCAAAATAAATGCGTAATTGGCCAAGTTAACAAATGTAATCGTTATAATAGTGTAATAGTAGATGATTGGTATCAAAGGGTAGACATGCATAAGCTAGCTAAATACGTAAGCAAAAGCGAAGTAGCAGCCGAGCCAAAGAATGCTTACGCATTATTAGAGAATTATCAGAATTTATGTAGCAGTTTTTCGGGCCTATATATGTTTTCTTTAGAATACGCAGGCATAAATAAAGCAGCAATCGCGAAATATGTTAGGTTTCTTCTACCCAAGAGAGAGAGAGACACCGAAGAAAGGGGAAAGGCAGGGAGGTTAACCAGATGGGAAGATCCGGTTTGCTACCCTACGCTGGGGAGAGAGGAGAGGGGGAGATAAAGTGACAGGAAAGTATAGGTAGAGAAAGAAAGGAGCACAGATACACAATCACAATCGGTCACAGGTGGCACAGCACAGTAGCACTTGCAGCACTATAAACATCTGTCCGGGCTACAGCCGCTTGTCCAAGTCTGTTGCCCTTAAAAACTGCAACAGTGCCCTCATCGCCCTCCGCTGCAATGGCTTGTGATGTCGGCATTCTAAAATAAGTTCCTCTGTTAGAGGTCTTTGGTCAAAACGCGCTATCGCGTGTACAGATACCGCTCGAAAACTTCGAATGCTCACCCGTGATATCACGTTCTAGAGCACTGCACGGGCCCGGGCCGGGCCGTCCGAAGCGTTTGTCGGCGGGCTCGGGCCGGGCTCGGGCTTAAAGCCTCGTTAAAGCCCGGGCCCGGGCCGGGCTCGGGCTTGAGGCCGCGGGCCCGGGCCAGACTCGGGCCCGCTCATTGAAGGGCCTAATTAGGCCTTCGAACACACGCGACCGTTATGCATTGCATGTTTCAATGCATTCTGTGCCAAGCTGAAGTGACATGTGCAAGATGACTGTCATCATCATCATCAGCCTATATTTATGTCCACTGCAGGACAAAGGCCTCTCCCTGCGATCTCCAATTAACCCTGTCTTGCGCTAGCTGATTCCAATTTGCGCCGGCGAATTTCCTAACTTCATCACCCTACCTAGTTTTCTGCCGTCCTGGACTGCGCTTCCCTTCTCTTGATATCCATTCTGTAGCTCTAATGGTCCATCGGTTATCCATCCTACGCATTACATGGCCTGCCCAGCTCCATTTTTTCCGCTTAATGTCAACTAGAATATCGGTTATCCGCGTTTGTTCTCTGATCCACACCGCTCTCTTGACTGTATATCTTATCAGATGACTATATCTTATCAAAGAAAATAGTAAAACAGATGGAGTTCTCATTTTTAACAGCGGAGGTGTTTCAGCCGGGTCTAATGTGTCCGCTGAATCCAAAAATGTCGGCCGATCCTGGCAGCAGTGCAGAAAGGGTCCAAGCGCAATAGCACATACACCTGTGAACTAGCGAAGCTGAGCCTGGTTAAGTCTAGTTAAGAATGGTGTGGACTAATTGCATATCGACAGGAAATTGATAGCCAATCAATAGCTAGTCGATCATCGATCAATAATCAATAAATTCTCGAAAATGCTGGGGATGACTTTAGCCTAGCCCAAATATGTGGCCAATACCTTACGATAGCCAATCGACAGCCAATCAATAGCTAATCGATAATTGATCAATAATCAATAAATTCGGATAAGTTGGTAGTGCTTAACGTATCCCAAATACGTGGCCAACATCTTGCAATAGACAATCGATAGCCAATCAATAGCTAATCGATAATCAATCAATAATAAATCAACTCCGAGAAATGCTGGGGACGACTTGGTAGTGCTTAGCCTAGCCCCGAAGCCAGGACTAGCTAGGTGCCCATCATCTCTGCTGTCTCTTTAGCATTGCGCCGCCAGTGCAAGCTACGCTAATTTTTTTTTTCTTTTCCGCAAAAACGAACATTGTTTCCGCGTAAGGAAAAATAAATTATACAAAGAACCACTCCTGAAACCATTTCCATGTTACCGCTTTTGCGATCGCACTATTACCAGTTTTAATACTATGGCATTATTTTAGCGCTAAGGCCAGTTACTTTTGTGCTTCAATGCATAAAACAGCGTTTTCCTCAAAAGGTTAACTGGAACGCCCATGCATTTCGTCGGACACTTTGAAAGTTAGTATATCGAAACTGGTTCAGTCCTGAGAATTCGTTCGAAGTAGATACGCCTTGCGAACTCAGCGGCTATAATTCGTAGATTGAAAGATGTGCCGTAAAATAATTAATTAAAAAATTAATTCGCGTAATTATGTTAAATATTCAATTAGGCCATCAATGTCAGAATTAGCTTGGAACTATATAAAACAATTAGCATCGTTAGAGCGTCGTCGCATTAATGCGAACACAAGAAATCCTGAGATATGGTCCATTCCATACTTCAGAACACTCTATAAGCTTCAGTCGTTAATACATTACCTACCATTCACTTTGAACAGATACAAAAATGGCGGTAATTTCAGTAAGAAAGAACTCAGCTGACATTTTGGTCGCTTGTAGTGTATCTGATGTGATTATTATTCTGCTTTTGTGTATGGTTCTGAGTGTATAATGTAAATCCTGTTTCGTTTTCTTAGCAAATGTTGATCTTGTAAAATTCAGTCTCATGCTATGTTGTATAGGTGGTGTTGCTTTGTTTTGTATAGCTAGTATTGTTATTGTAGTGTTGTTTAAAATGCATTCTGTTAAAAGTTTTTCCAATTCTGTTAACTCGCCGTGACGCAAATATTCTTTGTCTTTCCGTTCATAGCTATTTCGTCTATGAGGAATTCCAGCGAAAGCTGGAAATATATGTGAATTATTGTGCATGTGTGCACACTGTTTGCTGTACTATTGCCTTGCCTGGTCTTTTGGGTCACGTCAAGCTACATCATCATCATCATCAGCCTATTCATGTCCACTGCAGGACGAAGGCCTCTCCCTGTGATCTCCACTTACCCCTGTCTTTCGCTAGCTGTTTTCAACTTGCGCCTGCAAATTTCCTAACTTCATCATCCCATCTGGTTTTCTGCCGACCTCGACTGCGCTTTCCTTCTCTAGGTATCCATTCTGTAACCCTAATGGTCCACCGGTTATCCATCCTGCACATTACATGGCGTGCCCAGCTACATATGTAGCTTTTACTCCAAAATGACCGTCCAGCATGTAAACTGGACAACAAATTGATTTGATTCGATTGATTTCGTCGGACACTGAAAATTATCTCGAAACTGGTTTAGTCCTGAGAATTCGTTCCAGGTGGATATGCCTTGCGAACTCGGCGACTATAATTCGTAGATTGAAAGATGTGCCATAAAATAATTAATTAAAACGTTAATTAGCATAATACTGTTAATTCTTCAATTAGGCGTTTTGATTTCTCGTGGAAATAATGGCCACTTCATCGAGTAGTTTAGATCAAGGATTATAATTGCGCTATCTGCCACAGGCAATCTTTAAAAATTTGGTTCAGCTAAAATCAAACGCCCTGTATATTTGCATGCTAAATGACATCATAGAACTATATCGTACAAATCAAGGTAAGTACATGCGCACCACCAGAAAAATACTAGCACAGGCAATGGGCCGGGTTACTGATGTTCCCGTGGAAGAAACAAAGATTTCGGCCTTTTATTGCTTATATACGCAGCTTATTAAACCTCTAGAAGGTAAGGCTGACAGATACAGCACAATCTGTAAGTAAAAAAAAAGATTTTTTTTATTACAGGCCGGGCCTGGTCATGCACACGCGGGCCCTAGCTAAGCTTAGTAATGAACGCCCGGGCCCGGGCCGGGCCCGGGCTCAGTTACACGGGCCCGGGTCGGGCCCGGGCTTGGAACCACGTGCCCGGGCTGGTCTCGGTCATGTACGCCCGGGCCCGGGCCAGGCTCGGGCTTTGTATTACGGGCCCGGGCTGGGCTCGGGCCTCGTAAAGCGGGCCCGGGCCGGGCTCGGGCCGAAAAATCAGGCCCGTGCAGTGCTCTATCACGTTCTCCCTGTGGAACGCAGGAAGTTTTCAAAGTAACCGGCTGCACAACTTAGACTCCTCTCTACGCCTTTGCATCCCAGCTGGACTCTGCCATCGAGAAGTTACCCTACTTTTTCGAATATGGCTAGCAGTGGCCTTTACTAAGTCTTTTGCACATTCCGAATCGGATGGGCCGACGACGCCTCGTGTGATGACTGTGGTAGCGAGGAGACTCTTCAGCACCTTCTCTGTGGCTGTCCTCGCTACATATTACAGGGACGATCGCTCGTCTACCCAAAATCAGCCTTATAATATAGGAGGCGCCATGATCGAGAAGCGTACACCGGGAGTAAGTAAATACACGAATACCCGAGCAAATATGTGCAACAGGATCAGGAGGGGGGGGGGGGGGGGGGGGCAGCAAAAGTCCGGAGACGACTCGGCACGCTTATTCACCCAGCCAGTACCATAGGGAGCGCCCACCTTCAAGAAGCGCTGCGATTTAAAACGGGTGGAGACATTAACTGGTAAGTGGTTAGGACAAGCAAGAGACGTTTAGAGCATTCGTGGAAAAAAGCATGGAGGAGATTGATAGAACCATAGTCGTTACAGGCATAGGTAAGTATAGATACAGGTTTCAATGAAGAAAGAAAACATCAAGGAAAGATAAACAAAATGCCATGCTGCGAAACGAAAGATGTATGTTAAAACTTAATTAGATCAAGCAGGCTTGGTGACTATTAGTCGCCACCCCGTTACAAAGGGGATGCCAATAGAAATCGTCATCACCATCTAGGGCCGAATTACTGAACCTTTTCGTTCGTAAATGCTCTTTGCGATTGGCTTGCCGCCTTGGCTAATAATATGTGCAACAGAAGGATCGGCTGAAATTTTCTGTTACTGAACTATTCTAGCGAGAGGTTCTTGGGAATACGTACGGGCCCTGAACTTGAATCGCCGGTTGATGCTTGAATTACACGACGCATATTCCGAAGCCACCACCTTAGTTTGTATGATGTATCGGTGTTGCGAACTGCGTCTTGTCCACAATACGTTGCTCACCGTGCACAAAGATAATGTTCGTAAAACTCAGTATAAGCTTCTGTAAATTCAATTGCAGACCTCGATCGAGAGAGACGGTTCTAAAACGAAACATATAAAATCTTGAGCGCACTCCTAGCATCTCGAATCCTGCTGCGCGCAGCTGACGCTGACGGCGGCGTGCGTCTAGCGCTGGCGCGATGAGCAGATCACGCGGTTGTCGCTGCTGTCGTAGCCGTCGCCAGTGCACGCAGGCAGCGACGGACGGCGCCGCAGGGCAGCGCGGCCTGAATTCATCACCGTGCACCGCCGGGGCCTGCGCGCTCAAAAAGCGACGCTCTCGCCCCGGCGCACCGTGCGGCTCGCGACAAATGACTGTCGTCTCCTGCTGTCGCCCGCTGGCTGTCGGGAGGGCCCGTTTGTTTGCGACAACCAGCTTCCGAGTGCCCGCGCTCGCGTGCCCGTAACCTGCACAGCTCGTCGCCCCCCCCCCCCCCCCCCTCTTCTCTCTCCGCGCTCTGCTCGTGCGCTCGCCACTCTTCCTGTCGCTTTTGTTTTATCTCTACAACAGTCACGTGGGCACTCCGCATGCGCGCGAAACAAACAGGTAGTATACTGCCACGTGTGCCTCAGCGTGAACGCGTGTGTTGGCACGCGCAAGGCTTACGCCCGGACGCGCACCCCTTAAAACTTCCAAGTTAGACGGAGTGGCAAGCGCGTAGCAACGTTCTCTTTCGCACAAGCCCAATTAACGTCATTCCTCTTCTCGGCGTTCCCACCTTTTTTTTTTTTTTTTTTTTTTTTTTTCTTGTAACTCGCGGTTATGCCTCTCCGTCTCGTATCTTTCGTTCGTTCGCGCTGCTTACAGGATCCGAAGACTGACTTTGGATTGTCCGACCATATCCGTCCTTGCCTCGGAGTTCCGCCGAGATCGATCCTTGGGCCCTTGCTCCATTGAATGCGATTAATCTTCGCATTGTGAATAACTTGCATACTTACAACTTCGTGTGATGCTCTCTTTATTTCGGAAGTGGACTGTCTTCTGTCCGCAAGTCCGCTCCTGGACACTGCGCAGTAAATGATTATCTTCTAATCAAATCATTTTAATTAATTTTATGTTGACACTCGGAGGGGCATGCGAATTTTCGTGTCCTTTCATCCGTTTGTCGGCCTCTCTGTCTTGCAGTCGGTTCGCACTTAAACGCGATTCTTTTGAGCACCTCATCGTGTGACATATTTACATCTTAAGAATGTTTATAGCTCATGGCGCCAGTTGTAGAGCGACTCTCTCTCTCTCTTTCTCTCTCTGTGGTTATGCAATATGGATTAGAATTACCGACACGCCCAAACCATTAACCTACTCGATTAAAACACTTTTTTTTTCAAGATCGCACGCAATAACGAATTTTATCCTTGTGTTCATTCAATGATTCACACCAATGACAATATTCAGCTTTAATAACGGTTTCCATTTTCTAGCCATGGTATCGTTGTAGTGGTTCTTAGTGTATGCAGTGCCTGGATGTGCGTGATCGCTGTGTGGGCTTCGCTCGACCTTATGCAGTCGCAAGCTGGTCGCGTTATGCGTCCCATAATTCTTTATATCTTTCCATGCCAAAGCGCCTATCCTAGACAGCCCGGGCGCCTAATATTTATTGCATTATGACCCGCTGTATGCACCCAGCGCCAATCGGTGTTTATTCATCGCGCGCAAGAAAGTTCGCGCGGCTATAAAAGCCTGCCGCGAGCCCTAAATATTTACCGTCTCGATAACGCTACAAGCCTCTTTCTATATGGTGTCTCAACATTTCGCGCATAGCCTGTGTTTTGCTGCTTGACTTGTGGTACAGTTCGCCTGTCGTAAAAACACCCGGCGATAAACACGGTAAGCGATATATATATATATATATATATATATATATATATATATATGTGTGTGTGTGTGTGTGTGTGTGTGTGTGTGTGTGTGTGTGTGTGTGTGTGTGTGTGTGTGTGTGTGTGTGTGTGTGTGTGTGTGTGTGTGTGTGTGTGTGTGTGTGTGTGTGTTGTATCGTGGGAGAGTTTATGCGTTGTCCCAGCAGATCGAGCTATATAGTTGGATGATCGGCGTTTATTTTGAAGCTATATTTAATATGCGAGCTTCCACACAAATTCGGGCGAAGGGGGTTGGGTTCAGGCTGTAGAGCGAGAACATGTTGCGTAATAGCCGCTTTGAAAGTGGGCAAAGAAGCGCGACCGGATCATCGGGCGAGGAGGAAAGGGCGCGCGACGAGCCTTTCCTCCTCTCTGGCTTGTGCGAGCCGGCGCGGCGCGGCTTGAATGTGTTGCCGGTCGCGCGCTGCGGAACGATTTGGAGGTGTTTCAGCTAGTTCTGAGTGCAATTTACGGGATGTCAGTTCTTCCGAGATCGCCGAGCAGCCACTGTGTAGCCTTTAGGTGCAGCAGTAGCTACAGTATCTGGAAATTTCTCTTGGATGTGCAGAAATGCGACGCGCATCATCAGCCGCGGTGTGTGTATATGTTGTGAACTATGTTGGATGTATCGGTTTTCACTCGACGAAGAGTTCTTGTAAAACATTTCCATCAGCCATCGGCATCGTTCTCACACATTTTAAGTCTAGTAGACTTCAAATCACAATGTCTACGTTAGCCTCCTGCAACAGGCCGAAAGCTTTGCTCAACACAGTGAGCAGTGTGGTTGGCAAACCAACATGATAAACACAAGCTTCGTGCTTCGATCGGCATTGACATTTTGCCCTGTAAGGCACAATATACAAAGGGGACCACATAAAGAGAATCCAACAGCTATTTGCAATGACGCAATTTCCGTAATATGGGTGAATGCGTCTTAGATGACTGAACTTACGAGACTCAAAAAAAAAAAAAAAGAAAGGAAGAGTTCATATGTTCTCCTTTTGCGTCAAAATAAGACGTAACACGGGATAACGACGCAATAAGACTTCGCTTGGTCGTGCCGCATGCTTGGACCACTTGGACCATGCACTACATAGAAAAAACAGATCTATAACACAGCATTTAGTACAGCCTCGGAAGCTCGCGCACTCTGCAGCTGGCCTTCTACCACTCGAAAAGTGTGATACCCACTGTACAGTACAAAACTATTTTATTTGTGGGCGGAAACCTTGCCCTGCAAACAAGACAGTCACCCATTGTAACTACAGATAACAACTTGAACGCTTGTCAAAGTAAACAGCACAACTTATTCGCCAGCAGAACGGTACCCACGCTGTTAGGATCGTCAAATGTTTCGTAACTACTTGTTGCAGCTAAACCAGAGCTTAGAATTCCAGTGCTGATAATGATGCAGTAAGGTAACATTCGTCAAACGAATTTTCAGAAATATCTAACTTATATCCGAGGCTGATTGTAAGCTCCAACAAACGCGCACACCTCGCGCTGGGTGCTCCGTCCGCCCTAACGCGCCAGCAGAAAGTCCAGCCGCTTAATTAATTCAGACTTAAATTCCTTCACTACACCTCACAGGACCATACCCCACGTAGTAGACGCCATTTCATGCTAAACAGACCGCGAGAGTTCAAAAAAAAAATCCACCAAAAACTGCCGCCGAGCGTATACCAAAGCATACAACACGGGCGTTCGCCCAAGCGAGCGTTCGCCCAAGCGAGCATGCCAACTGCCCATGGGCGTCTTGCGCTGGAGTTTGGGGTATAGTAGCGGCGCCTGGTGGCGGCGAGAAAAGTTATCTGGGTAGTACAAACTTGGGTAGTACTGAGCCCTGGCTGTGGCAAAGCACGTTTCTAGCACAAGTTTTGCGTCGATTCGCACTTTTTTCTGCCCTGTTGCGAGTTCAAAAAAGCTCGTCACTTCTCACAGATCACGCCGACCACGTTGCGAGCTGGCCGCAGCCTAGTTTAACGAAAACGGACTCTCCGTGTGCCGTGGGACGTAATGCTGGAAGCAGAAGGAATCGGCGACGCCGATCCGGAGAGACCTAGCTCAGCCTCGAAAAAGCGTCACCGTCGTTACTGCTGCGTCGTGAGCTGCCACGAGCAAGAAGGCCTGAATCCCAACATCAGATTCTACCGTCTTCCTTCAAGGCCTCACGAAGATGAGCGTCGGGCGCGCAGGATAACTTCATTACCCCACTACGAGCAGCACAGGTTTGAGAGTTAAATGTGCTCATCCTTGACCTCGAGCCAGCACGTTGAGGCAGCTCAGCAAGGCAGTATTGATCACAGCACATCGATGTCCGAGCGCTGTCATTAAAAGCTACATCAAGCGAGCAGCGCGATTCGCACGTAGTACGTTACTGCGTGCTCATATGCATTGCATCAGTTATTTATCAGTTGCTAAAGGGACAGATGGCCGCTACTACAGCGCAGGCATAACTACTTGTCTAGCGGCATGCAGTCAACAAAGATTGCAGGAGGCCCGCCGTTTCGCGGCATGCTGAAAGAGCGCTGCCGTCGCGGCGCGTATGATCGTGTGCTCGAGTAGTCCCGTACACGTGATGTCTGCTTATCGCTGCTGTGACTTCATTTACAGAAAAACATTTCCTCGCGTTTGCGCGCCTGAATCTAGCAGCGTGCAAGCCTTACCTAAAGTTCAACTTCGTACGCGACTCGCTTCACTTGCGATTGACACCGCGCTAAAACTTCGCCGCTAATTTCTTGAACGGCGTACACGCATAATTTCTTGCCTTTATGCAGCGTTCCACCCCTGAAAAAATCTTCGGCGCCCGATATTCGCTGCAGGCCGCGTGGTACAACACAACCGAAAGTGTGGCGGGTCCATATTGTAAACGTGCTTTCTGAAGCAGACGACCGAGCTTGGTACTACCCAGTTCAGGACAGAGGGCGCTCTTTAGCACCATTTTCGCAGCGCCCCCTTGGCAAAGCAGGAGCCCCATAGATGGTGCCAACTGCCTACGCAATGGCGGTGCTCATGAAAAAGTGGTCTATATGAATTCCACGAGTGACTTGTCGACCCCTCGCGTATTGGTCACGCGTGAAGGCAAGTAAGAGGAGGAGGGGGAAGACGTGTTTTGCTTGCGCTGCAGGTAAATGATCCACATGCCTTGCAATATATGCACATGCATACACAGAAATAAAACGGGGCGATTTTCTGTGCAGATTATAAGGCCAGGTAACGTTATATGTTAGGCAATGTTATAGTCGCTGACCGTTGCATGAACATAGTTGTTCTCATGACGCCTAAATTGAATAGGTTGGCTCTTTCATTTTCGCGTTCAGCCGCTTAGCACGGGGTCGCAGATACGATTTCTGGCCGCGGCGGCGGCATTTCCACGGGGGCGAACTGAAAAACGATCGTGGGCTTAGATTTAGCCACTCGTTAAAGAACCCCATGCCTGCTGTCAAAATTAATCCTGGGCCGTCCATTACGACGTCTCTCATAACCTCAGCGTTGCTTTGAGAAGCCAAACATAAATAAATTAATAAGTAAACCACATGGCGCATATACGTATACCCTCCTTCCTTTCTCTATCTATGGAGGATCTAAAAAACCAAGAGCCGCGTCTACAGCTTGGACGGCCCTCTGCCGAGATCGCTGTACGCGCATTAAGGCCGAGGATCTGAGAAGAGCCTGCCTCTCCGCGGGTCGCATCTCAACTGCGTCGTTAAAAGTGAAATAATAACAAGCTACCGAAAATCAGATTTGAAGCGAAAACTGTACGCACCGAGAATTAATCGCTCGAAAAACAAAAGCATGTCATCTGCCTCGCGAATCGAGGTCTGCGCTGTGGGCCGTTTTGCCGATCCTATAGCGGAAGGGCATTCGCCGTCAAGTGAGAGATCGGCACGAGCGACACATATCAAGCGGCGGCGGACATTTACCCGTCCGGGTAGCGCGAATGCCCCGGGGATGAGCTGGTGTCCATGCGCCTGTCGGAACCGCATGCCAGGAAGCGCGGTGTGGCTTAAGTGCTGGCTCTGCTAGCGTTGCAAGGTGAGAGGCTACCTAAACCGTGCAGGGTAACGGCGCCCTCGGTCCGGGCCCCCGCTGCTATACAGCGAGTCAGAACTGTTCACACGAATAACTTATCTAGCCCAAAATGGCGTTGAAACACCAGCCAGCCTAATAACTGCGGCGTCCTTCACAGTCCATATTGCAACTATACATCGAACGCGTAAAACTCCCTAAACTATTACCATAGCCATTATAAACTATACATCTTAGCATGTCGACGTCATAACGCCTTTGACGAGGGAGAGGGGAGTGGTAAAGGTTGTCAGACGTACGGTACGTGCACGATAATAATTTTGCGAACTAGAATGGCGAAAATTCAATAGCAGAAAAACCAAGAGGGGCAAGATGGCGTTCACGATGTTCTGACCCGCTTCCCCATCCTCACATTCTTCCTCTCGGCTATGTCACTGTGACCGCCTATAAAAAAAGAAAGAGCAGAAGAGGAGGAAGAAACCCGTGGATTCGTGATGATATAGATGCAATAAAGAAAGCAGTCAAGTTTGGAGACCCGCACCGCATTCACGAAGACATCATCAGGGGGAACCACAGCGCGTTGCATCGTTGTCTTCGTCATATTGTATAGCGACATGCCTCACGGGCAACTCGTGAGGCGCCGGAGCTGTCGGCGCAGCAACCGCCACCACCATGCGACCCGCAGCACGGTGCGTATATCATATGCACCGGGTGTATAGCGTATATGCCTGGGTCATAATGGTATACGCGCTAGTCACCCACCAATGTATCCGCGCGGCTTTGTGTGCGCACACGTGCGTGCGGTCATATACTCGTAATAGGTGCGCGCCGCATGAATGTGCGACGGCCGTGCCACCGTGCGGCGTGGAATGCGCGCTCGGACTGCTCGTCGGAGCGTGCGCGCGCGCGCTCAAGGAACCGAGTCGAGCGTTGCGTTGCACGCGCGAAGGACCGTTGCGTGACCTCTAGCCGGAGCGGCTTAAAAGCGAGACGGGTGGCGCGAATTCGTATATATTGTGCTCGAGTGTGCACACGATATACATAAGAGACACGGGCACCAAGAAAAAAAAGATTACGGGAGTTAAGCCTACAGATGTCGGACAATGCGCTGTGTGCATAAGCCGCGGCAGACGCGGTGGCTTGGCAAGCACATTTTTTTCGTACATACGCGGTTGCGTCTGTGGAGGTGAGTTCGTGCGCCTATCCCTGCGAATACGCGTTCGTGGCGCCTTTCTTTCTTTCAACTGTTGGAGGTGCGGGCGCGTGTGACACATATACTATACTATATGCGTACGTATACAGTATATGTATGTGTGGATGTTCACGGCTCCTGGGCATCTGTGCACACGACGGCAGAATTTCTCGTGGTGTTTGACTCGAATACAGACGGATCTTCCTCTTGCAATTTCGTGTTCGTTTTCTTTTTGTGGCCGTGTGCATGCCCTATGAGTGGGACTATGCAGACTTCGTTCGCACGTGGAAGGGCCAATATGGCAGGATTGTGTCCACACAGTGACGATGTCAAGCGCGCGCTCGACAGAGTGTGTGGCTGAGTAAGTAACAGTAAATGAAACAAAGGCAAGACTGAAAGGGTTCTCCTCGAGAAGTCATTGTTGAAAAGCGTACGCGTATATACAAGCGCAGTCATTTCGGGAATCTTCTCTCCGGCACTCTCCGGGCCGGAGAGTGCCCATATGTAGGCCATATGCCATATGTAGGCGTTCTTCGTGGAGGACGGTATACCAATGCATAGCAATGGAGAGCATGCTACAAGCCGCGCTGGCTCAGTAAATATGGCGTTGTGCTGCTGAGCTCGAGATCGTGTCGTGCATGGGTTCGACTCCCTGTTACCACATTTTAGTAGGGGCGGAACACGAAATCGCTCGTATATACCGTGCCTTGGGTGCACGTTAAAGACCCCCAGGTGGTCAAGATTAATCCGGAGCCCTCTATACACTACGGCGTCCCTCTGTGCATATACTGTGCTGCTTAGGGATGTTAAACACCATGATCAATTCATTATTTTCTTGGTATGATCAAGGCTCAAGCTTTTCCTTTCTTTTCCTGCTAGAAATGGATCCCTCCGGTCAGCGGCTAAGGGTACGCAATCGCGCACAGTATGCATGCTCTTTCGCTGGCGGTCGATACTCCTCGCAGCGCGCCTTCCACTTGGAATGCACCAAACGAAACCGTCTCCCGGCTGTATAGAAAACTACAGCCAAATAGCCTTCCCGTATTCAACAAAACTTGCATTCAACAAATCAGTCTGAGTTTTTTCACTTCCGGAAAAAAAATACATATGCGCAAGTACCTTTTAGCGCACTGCACATAATTTGCTGTGTTTCATTTGTACTTTGAGGAGAATAGCACACCCAAGCAAAAAAAGAAAAGAAAAGAAAAAGAAAGCATTATCCATGTTGTCGCAAGGAAGAAATGCGACGTGAACCGGGGCCGTTGATCTTCCACTCCGATTGTCTAGCGCATGGCCGACTATAGGCGCTCCGTTGGCGGCCCCCGATACTTAATGCCAGTCATTTCGCGCAGAGCCTGACCTGAATGCGACTGGGGAGGCACGCTTTAAAGGCAATCAATTATTCGTCGGGATGCGACAATCGTATCAGTTCGTCGTTCTCTCTGGGTCGGGTGGCCTCGGCAGGCACTTCCAATTTACGACAGGCGTTGGCTTCACGCACAGGTACGCGGGCATTCTTTATCAGCTATGAGGTCGCGGGCATATGACGCGTCGTCCGCAGAATGCGGTTGGGAGATGGATAAGTGGCCAGCGTGTCTGGTACAGTATACTGTTCGGGCACTAATGTATATTCCCACGTCAATTGACAGTTGGAATCCCACGTGGCTCTGCCGTGAGGCATGACCAAGCAACACACTCGAGTTATATGTGTCCGCAACGCAAACCAGAACAAGGTGAACAATTTTCAGTGGTTGTACGTAATGCAACTGTATTCTATGGTAGTTTCCATCGCTGCTGACATTGGCCGTCTCAACACATGGTTACTTGACTTTCCTCTGATCATAAGTACGTCGTCTTTATCGGCGTGTGTGCTTCGTCGCTCTTCATTATGAGCCAAATAGAGAGAGAGAGAGAGAGAGAGAGAGAGTGATTTGCACCTCAACCAACGCTCCGCAGAACGAAACGGGCTGGGACAGCCCATTGGCGTCTGTCGCACACGCGCGCGTTGGCTAGAGACGCCGCTCGGCATAGCACGGTCCGTACGGCTATCGCCGTCTGGTGGCCGCCGGCGGAAGGCATCATTCTCCGTGCCACCGGAAAGCCCGCGGTCGGCACACTAGTAAGTAAGTTTGTATGGGTGTTCTGTGCTATAGTCGTAGTGCTGAGACCACCGAAGCGTTCACTGTCGGTGCGCGTTAGTGTCATAATGCAGTACTTCTCTTTTCTGCTCGTAGGCGGCGGCACCGCCCCGAGCAAGAGCGCGGGTACACGGAGGAGTGTTTAGATATATAAGGCGCGTCTGTGTAGCTCTCTGCAAATGCGTTTGTGGCGCAATGGGTTAAACGCTCGGCGAACTATCGTCGCGGACCGAGAGGTCGTGGGTTCGATTTCCAAATTTTGCATGTTTGTGGAACTTTTTCTTCTGGTTTCTTTAAAAAAAAGAAGAAAGAACATGAAGGGAGATTACGAAAGAAAAATATAAGTTCCATTCAGTAGTCTAGGGACAGATGGGAGACTTCTAAGTCATGTGTAGGTTAGCAAACTGGACAAAATCTAGTTAACCTTCCTGTCTTTCCTTCCCTCCCTCTTTCTCTCTCTCTCTCTCTCTCTCTCTCTCTCTCTTGGCCAGCAAAACTTGGACTTATCCTCCATGAATTATCTCCATTCCTGATGTTTCAGCTAAAGTGTCGGGCATCACTCGTAAAAGTGACCGGACCGGCCGGAAACCGCCAATAAACAGTTGACGCTGAGCCATATTTACTTTCCAGATCATATTCAAGTGTGCAAAAATACTTCTCGTGCCAAAATGAAAGTTCCACGTCCGCATTCTACGTACGTGCCTGCTACGGGGGAGCAGAGAATGTTTAAGCTAGCATCCATCACTGCTATCACTACAGAACAACTCTACGCCATAATGTCCGCCTTGAGCTTTATATGCTCAAATGGGCTTACCCGCACAAATGGTCTACACTGAGCGACTATCGAGTGTCTTTATTGAGCACCAACTTTACAAATACGAGCAAAAGCAATCACCATTTAATTAACACTCCACAAATACGAGCAAAAGCAATCGAGCAAAAGCAAATTAATAAATGTAGTACCGGAGATATACAGGAGAGCGATTGAACTTCACCCCGAAATCTCATTTCAGTGCGTTCCTAGCCACTGTGCATACCCTTCCGGGCAACACTGTCGTGACAGCTTAGCACAAGCAGCGCACACTGAAATTAAAACATATAGGATTCCTCTTTCACAAAGCGATACACGCAATATTTTGCGTCAGCTGTCTGTCCAAACATCAATATATGAACGGTTTGAAAACAGTGCTCAAAACTCCATTCTATTTCGCATTGGTCGGAAAATAGAATTGAATATTCCGCTAGTTGTCAGCAGCCGTTATATCGAAACAGTAATGAGCAGGCTGCGTCTGGGCACTGCGTACACAAAGTGTTTTCTGCATAAAAATGGCCTAGCCAATTTTGTGTAGAAAATATATGCAGAGCTGAAATTTCAAACCAAACGCCCTGCGCTCTTCTCCTCGCGGGCGCCGCGCTCCCAGCCAGAGAGTGGGACAAGGTAAGCCTCAAAGGGTGCACATTTTTTTGAGGGTGTGCAACTTCCGGGCGCGCACCGTTAAAGAAAGGAAAGGCACGCAATCATCATCATTATTATCATCATCAGCCTATTTTTATGTCCACTGCAGTACGAAGGCATCTCCCTGAGATCTCCAGTTACCCGTCTTGCGCTAGCTGATTCCAATTTATATACCTGCAAATTTCCTCATTTCACCAGCCCACCTAGTTTTCTGCCGCCCTCTACTGCGCAATTTTTTCTCAAGAGATATACTATATATGTTTAACTTTTCCAGCCAAAGGCGGTTCTTTCATTCATGCCGCAATAAAGCTATCGAAAGAGTAAAGAGAAAGCCCCGCGGCGGTGAAGGAAGAAAGAGCAACCTTCTTCCCTTTCCCTGAGCGTTAGCATCCCAGCATTTTCTAAAATTGGCCTCATCTCACTCCTCGTCCGCATACATATATACGCGCAATCATCGCGCGGCTGCGTGCGCGCGCCATTATCGTCTCGACACGCACTCCTGCCCTTGGCATCCCTTGGCTTCTCGCGGATTCCCTCGGCCGCTTCTGCTGCTTGCCCCGTCTTCGTGATTGCATCATCGCCGTCTCTGGCCGCTGATTTTACTTTTCCAGCGATTTCTCATCCACGGTACGCGCGCACGTCAGCGACGATGAAAGAGCGTGCCGTGTGTTAATGCCGGGGCCTCCGCTACTGGCAGTATTGTGTTGCGAGGCGGCCGTGCTGTAAGCGGCGCGAAGCTCTTGAGTACTCAGATGTAGAAAGTCTAGACGCCGCGTGTAGTATATGCACAACTGTAGGCGCCAAAATACGCGTTCAAATCATAATTACAGACGGAAATAACGACGTTTACAAAGTGCTACATATGCACGTTAGAACACTCGCAATTGGCCCCATGCTGCAAATTCTACTAATATGCGCGAAGTGTGCTGGAGAGCAGAGTTGGAACATATACTTCCGGGCGTTTGTTCACGGTGCCAGTTGCGTCGTCATGAAGCGGGTTTCTCTTCTTTCGTTCTTCGTAACAGTAATGGTCGAAAAAGATAAGACATTAGTTGTGATTCGATCATCTTATATGTACAGGCCAGCAGATGAACAAAACAGGGACACAGGACTAACGAGAAGGGCAATACGAACACCAGCCCAACAGTCGACTATGTTTACTGCAATTGTATGGCTCATCAAACAACAAGCCTTACTTCACGTAATATCATTTTTCTTGGGTTTCACGTACCAAAACCAGTTCTGATTATGAGACAAGCCGTAGTGGAGGGCTCCGGATTAATTTTGACCACCTGTGGTTTTTTAACGTGCACTACAACGCAAGTACACGGGCGTTCTTGCATTTCGCCTTCATCGAAACGCGGCCACCGCGGGCGGGATTCGATCCCGCGACCTCGTGCTCAGCAGCGCAACGCCTTAGCTAACTGAGCTATAGCCACCGCGGCGGGTAATTCACGTAATAAAGTCTAACACTCTGTATATCGCTATCAATGCTTCGTCTTTCGGACGAAACTGCGATTTTTTGAAGGAAGAAATTAAATATGTGTGGCATGCCTGGAAGTCACTGCGACCACGAATTGGTACCGGTTGTGCCGCCAACATAGAACGCGGCTTAGTTCCCGTAGTATTCGCTGTAGGTCAGCGCTAATTGTGTGTGTGTGTGTGTGTGTGTGTGTGTGTGTGTGTGTGTGTGTGTGTGTGTGTGTGTGTGTGTGTGTGCGTGTGCGTGCGTGTGCGTGTGCGTGCGTGTGCGTGTGCGTGTGTGTGTGTGTGTGTGTGTGTGTGTGTTCGACTCATGAAATAAGGTGCAATAGCTGCAAGGACAATGTGCCAAGATGCCGACGGCTATTGTGTCAGGCGACGGGTGGTGGCGCCACACGCACAACCTCGCAGCATGTGCGGTTGCATGCCGGCAAAACAATGGGCAGACGTCTCGGCGTGCATTCGTGATGCGTATACGAGTTTCGCGGTGAGTAAGGCGCTCCGAATCGTAAGCGGCTCCCGACCCCAGCAGTGGTTGCGGTAGCGACAAACAAAACTCGGTGGGTGCGCTTGCAACGGCACTGCGTGGGGGCGCATCTACCTCGCGCGTTTCCTACAGGGCGGAATCAGAGAAAGAGAAACCATACAGCGACAATCGGCACTCGCAACAGCTGGAACATATAGCGCGTAACAACGAGCCAGTATGGCGCCACCAACGTGCCGAACACGTGGGTCCGCATCTTATCTGGCACCACGCGAGCGTCCACGAAGCGCTTCCCACCAACTTCGTTTTATCCTTCTATACTCAGCACTGGAGTCTGGCTCCTGCCTTTGTAGAGTTCACTGCCCGATTATATTCGCCCTGAAATGCATGGGTCAAAAATTTCTGCACTTGGCACTTGTTCACTGGGTGGGCAATGCACGCTTGTGGCAAGTCACGTCTTTCTGTTTTCGATATTCAATAGCTCGTTTATGGCGCGGAGATATAGTGCGACGATACTGTGCACAAATATGAACGCAAGGACTCATAATTATATTGAAAATAACAGCCAACGGCATTACGTGGTCACTAAGCAAACACGCTTAGCATGGATTCAGAACAAAAAAAAATTCGGAGGACGCTTAAGCTTCGCCTTTAAGAGTGAACCGCGATAGCATTCAAAGATCCCTGAATGCTTGTCAGGCTTACCGGCAACTGCAGATTTCTTTTTTCTCCACCTTCGCTTCTGCGCGCCGCTACTGTTCTAACGCGATAGCGTTAACGGCCCCGTGTCGCAGAAAATCCGGCGTCGGCGTCGGTGGCGGAGAAAATCATCCCGACCACCCCAACCACCCCGACCGCGCAGGCCCTCCACATTGTGCAAGGTTTTGGTGAACAAAAATTGAATTTCTCACAGTGAAATTCGTCAAAAAAAATGGTAAAGTACGACTTCATCATTCCGCGTCGGGTTCGCCGTCGGATTGTAATTTGAATGTACGACAGAACATTATTCTGCTACGAGGAAACTCAAACACAAACCCCTTTTCCAGCATTTCTACCAGACCTACAGCCGCACGCTCGGGTACTTTACTTGAGAAAATGATATCCAGATGGCGCTTGCATCCTCGGCAGGTCAAATTGGGACTTCACCTGCTCATGCGTTTTGGACACGCCCGCGTCGGGGCAATAGCTAACAATTAATAAAATAATAAAAAAAGGTGCTAGGGCCTTCACATTTTAATATGACTACTCACATTGCCCCTGGAAAAACGTCTTCCCAGCATTGCATTTCCGTTTAAAAGTCAAGCCGACTTTAAGGGTATCGGTGTAAGCTTGGTCCTTGTAAGCTGGCTTTCCCGCGTTCAGTGTTGCAGTGAATGAAGTCTACTTGCCGGATGCGAACGATGCGATGCGAACGGGTCCCGATAACGATTCTACTCTTCAAGGTGAAGCTTATGCGTCCTCTAATTTTTACGCTGCCGAGGAGGCGAGCGCCATCTGGATCTGTCTGTTTGAACAAACAATATGACAGTGCCTACACAGTGTGTGTTATGGAAGTATTATACACTTTTAAAGTGCTTGGACAAGGGCTCAAGTTTACCCATGAGCTGCCTAGTTTTGACAAGCTGCAATTCTTAGACCTTCATCTCACCCTTCATGAAAAACATGTTTGTTGGATGTACCGCCCCCGTGTACAGAAAGAAGTCTTGCCGTTTCATTCCACTCATTCGAGAGCAGTCAAACGAGCTCTTGCCAATACTAGCTTACAGTTGTCACTAACTAGGTCTTGTCCCCACGTCATTCAGGAAAGCTTTAATTTGCAGATTTCTAGGCTTGGCTCAGCGGGCTTCTCTACTTCTTTGTTGGCTTCGGTGAGCAAAGCTTTGTTGAAGAAATTTCGGCGTGAACCTAACAATATTTCGGAAGATTGCGAAAAGAAACGGAAAACGCGTCCTGTTGTTATTCCGTATTTACACAGAGGGGCTCATTCGTTAAAGAATGTGGCTTCTAGGTACGATGTACCGGTAGTGTTTTCGGCTACCCGGGAACTTTCTCGTATTTAATGCTCGCCTGACTTCTGTAAAAAGTGTCGAGTGTGTAAAGAATCACACAAAGTGTTTTTTGAAGAAATGTTCAGTCCGTGTCGTGTATAAGATTTCTTTAGACTTTGGCAAGGTATACATCGGCCAAACTGGCGTTGTATAAATGATCGCCTACGAGAGCACGCACTATCAATCAAAAACGGGACAGGTTCGCATTTGCCTCATCACTGCAAAGTATGCACGTGTGAACCTTTGCTGAAAAAAAACATGCATATTACGGAAAAGTAAGGATACGGTGGCACGGGAACTAGCAGAGGGGATGTATATAAGAAAGTTTGGGGACCAGTGTATCAGCGTTCCGTCGTTGTCTCTTTTTCGAGAATTAGTTTAGTTTCTTTGCTGATAGTGGAGGGCTCCGGATTAATTTTGACCACCTGGAGTTATTTAACGTGCACTACAACGCAAGCATACGGGCGTTTTTGCATTTCGCCTCCATCGACATGCGGCCGCCGCGGCCGGGATTCGATCCCGCGATCTCGTGCTCAGCAGCACGTCTTAGCAGACTGAGCCACCGCGGCGCGCGTAACTTTTTGCGCCTAAAATCATTTCTAATTTGAATGGGGTTTTCGCAAATAACCTACCCGAGCTGGTGTTATGGTAGACATGCTGGAAAAGGGGTTTGTCTTTGAGTTTCCTCGTAACAGAATTATATCTTCTCGTACATTCAAATTACAATCCGACGCTATCATGTCTGTAGGTTGTAGTTAAGTCGTACTTTACAATTTTTCTGACGAATTTTACTTTGAGAAATTCTATTTTTGTTCAGTAACCCCTTGCGCCACGCGAAGGGCCTGTGTGGTCCACAGATGCCACCGACGCCGATGCTTACGCCGACGCCAGATTTTCTGCGACGCCGGGCCCTTCACGTTATCGCATTAAACGGTGCTAGGACAGTGGTCACAACAGGCGTATCCGCTTAAGGCAGCTGGAGCACCAGTTCGCACCCTCCGCGCGGTGTCTATAGTATGGCGTCCCGCTGCTGAGCACGAGGTCGCGGGTTGGATTCCCAGCCGCGGCGGCCTCATTTCGATGGAGGCGAAGTGCGAAACACAGTCGCGTACTCAGATTTAGGAGCGTATTGAAGAACCTCAAATGGTCAAAATTATCCCGAAGCCCGCCACTGTGGCGTCCCTCATAACTATAGTGTGCAGTTTTGGGACGCTAATCCCGAGACTTTAAGTCAGCCCTAGTTTCGATTACTGCGGCCTACGGGCTTGCGAGACAGGCAGTGACTTGTGCCGCGTCAGAATTTCGTGCGCCGATTTTCGTTTGCCTACAGCCATATTTCTGCCTTGATGTATCTTTAAGCCCCTTCCTCCGGTGCAGGTTAGCAAACTGGACGTTTTTCTTTTTTTTTTTTGTTAACTTCCCTGTTTTTACTCTGTTTTCTTTCTCTCCCGCTCTCTTCCGGATTGTTCCCGTCTTCGCCTTGTAGGTATGCGGAGGATTAGATTGTGCAGAAGCCTAGGTACAGCAGAAACAAAGAAACAAGGCATTTTCTATTCTTGTTTTTTCTGTTATTGTTAGCTTTATTTTCGTTCAACAGAATCACATAGCCAGTCATTTGGGCCCCGCGTAAGTATAAACATCCCGCCGATGCTTGTTTTCCCTCCAAATCAGTTTCGCTTATGCTTTTGCGACTCGGAGTGAACGCGAGCGCACGGCCAGATGTATTCGCGGATGATATAAAACCTTCCTACCGTCGTTACTCAGCAAAAGCAGTCAATTTACGCCACCCTTCCTCCCCTCGCTGCATATGAGCTTGGGGATTTTTTTTTAAGCGAAATTTTCTTTGCCTCGACAGCGCCTTCGACGAGCATCGTACTTCGCCCTCGTGGCACAGACGCCTAACAGCTACAGGCGACGAGCCTGTGCTCGTGTCACATGATAAGGCCGCTACCTCGATTACTCATTCAAGCTTCTGGTCAGATTCCATCATTGCGCTAGAGCTATGGATTTTTAAAGCTAAGCTTTCTTTGCCTTTCCTACGGGGTCTGGCGCGGCAGCTGCTGGGTCGGTCGGTATCTTGGCGTATATATTTGTTGATATATGTATAGAGGTCTTATATGTGCGGCCGACTTCAAGTACCAGCAAACGGGCTCATAAATAAACCCTGTAAAGTAGTACACCAGTAAGTGCACCTTTGTTCTGCGTAACAAAAATATAAATTACCTACACAAAACGCGAACATATAATGTCGGCTTATAGTTATCTCTAAAGCACATTGACCTCTAAATAGAATAGTGCAGCATATTAAACGATTTATTTCATTTACTTGATTTCCTTTGATTCAGCCATTCGGTATGTGCCCCTGGGTGTTTGCTTACTATTTTTTTTTTTTTCATACAATACTGCGGACAAAGGGTCCAAGCAGGAGAGGGTGGTGAACAAAGGAATATGAAGAAAGGCATGGTAACAAATCACAGATTAGTACGTAACCAGGATGAAGTGGGTGATAATGAGTTCTACTCCGTAATTGTTCGTGGGATGCACGAATATCTATATAGGTTAGTTTTCGCGAATACAGACTTGATGTGGTGACCATGTTGCTGACGCGAGGCTCGACCGGTATGTTTCTTTAAGTAATCCTGTGACGTTTTATTCCCAGGTTTCCCAAGTAGAGAGAAGCTAAAAAGTTGAGACCTGCAGTTTTCCTTCTTTGAGCAAGTGGCTCTAGTTCGGCCGACTGTAGCGTGGCCGAGACCAAGTCAAGTTGTTTGAACCGTTTTTAGACTTAACGGACAGATAACCTTTGCATTTCATTTCGAGTTTGCCTGCATTTCCCTGAGTGAAAGGGTCCCAAACAGCTAGCACAGCCGTATTCCAGAGATGGTCTAATAGATGTTTTATAGGTCGCCAGCCTTATTGAATAAGAAGAGTTGCCTAACTTACGTTTTAAAAGGCCTAATTTATTTTCGGGCTGTAACAGAATATGGGTCGTCCATTTAAGATTAGATGTTAATGTCAAGCCTATAGATATTTACATACCTGTACCTCTTCCATAGTGCTTCAACAGACCGATCCTCCCGAATGGGTATCCGCTCACTGTGACGCAAGAAGTACAGAATGCGTAAATGTAGCTAGATATATACGTGCCGTATATACACCTGCCATACATCCCCATTCTTCCCGCTATACAAGCATCGTGTATCGCCTTCGTCCTAGTGATATCGCTGCGTAGACGTCTCACGTGCACTTTGCATCCGCCTCTTTAATGGAAGCTGGAAACATTTGCCTGGCGGCAAACCTAGCATGCTACTCCAGACGTATGCGATGATAAATGAAACGATATAACACACAGGACATACGGTACTTAAAGGTATCGACAACCGCCCAGAACGTGTAATGAGGTTTTGATGAAAACTTAGCCGTCTCCTGACTATACACGGAGCATCGCTACCATCTAATTACGTCCCTGCAGCATGGCCTTCGTTACCACTGTGGTCTCTGCATTCACCTCGAATATGCCTCACCATTCCAGGCCTAAATAAGAAGGCACAAATGCCGTCAGCAGCATTGAAGCAGGCAGCATTATTGCTACTACATGAGGTCCATAGTGACCGCTTACATGTTTACACAGATGGGTCGGTCATGCACTACAGTTCAGACTCTGCACTATTTGTCCCAGCAAAATCTACAGTTATAAAATTCCGGACATCGCACTTGACATCAACGACGGCTGTCGAACTTACAGCTCTGTGTGCAGCAATGAAACTTATCGAACAGGAACCGCCCCAGAAATGGTCTATCTTCTGCGATTCCAAGGCCGCCCTCCAGAGTTTGCTCTCTGCACTACGCCGTGGACCCCACGAACGACTTGTCGCGGACACACGCGAAATTTACCATCAGGCAGTTGACAAAGGACATGACATTTTCTTTCAATGCTGCCAAGTCACTGTGGTATCTTTGGAAACGAGCAAGCGGACGCAGCCGCTCGATCTTCACATACCAGTACCGATTGCGTCGCTATCCCTATGTCTAGAACAGACGCAGCAAGAAAGCTCCGTGCGCTTGCTCGCGAGCTTACGTTAGCCCACTGGAATTCAACGGACTTTAAAAACCAGCGCCTCTGTTCCCTGGATCCTAATCTGAAGCTCCGCCTTCCACATGGCTTACCACGACGGGAGGTAACTCTCATTTGTCTCTTAAGACTTGGAGTAGCTTTCACCAACGCGTACTCCTACCTTACCGGAATGGCCACAAGTCCAGATTGTGAAACTTGCGGGTGCAAAGAGACTATAGCACATCTTCTGTGTGATTGTCGTCGTTTTAGTGCACAAAGGAAAGTCCTCAGAACCACGCTCGACAAGATAGACAGCCGTCCCCTTACGGAAGCCAGAATTCTTGTTCCCTGGTCCCGGCCGACGTTGGAACGAACTGCTTTAAAAGCGCTAGTACGCTTTTTGAAAGAAACAGGACTTCTATGAAAAACTATAGAATTGTGCGGACAGATGTGTTTTCTTTTCTTTTTTCTTTCTTGTTTTCTTCTTTTTAATGTTCTCTTGTTTTCCTTCTGTTCTTAATGTTCTTGTTAATGTTCTTTTCTGCCCTTACCCCATCCCCCCGTGCAGAGATAGCCAACCGGACACTTCACCTGGTTAACCTCTCTGCATTTCGCCTCTTATTTTCCTTCCTTCCTTCTTTGATGAAAATAAAAAAAACACGATTTATGTTGATATAATCGAGCATGCTGTTCGCGGTTTAAGTAAGGACTATAATTTTAAATTGGTGCAGAAAAAGTCACGATAAGCGGTATGTCGCCCCACTTGCAGTGAAACCTTGGTAGTAGAACTTGATGCTGACCACGTAACCACGAATTACTGTAAGTCCTCGGTTATTGAATGCACCATATGTATTGTTTAACGACGCAGCGTTTATAGTATATATATACGCGTTCGCGCTTTATTCTCTGCGTATTACGGCCTAAAAAGAAAAGTCCATGCTAATTACCACCGGCGCGGCCATCGCGACAATGAGTGGAACAGCAGAACGGTGGTGATCTGTGATTGCAATGGCGGCGCACAGGAGTGCATTTGTACACGTACGAGTTTGGGAGTGAGTACCCCGAGTTCTGCGGTCTCCCTCCGACATACAAAATGCCATCGGCTAATTGTGCCGTAAATGGGTGCCAGCGCTGTACATGAACAGCACTACTGGCATATCCTACCACCTTACCACCAATGCCGGCGTAGAATCGCTATCGCGCTCACCTGCCGCTGTTTCCAGCATGTTTCCAGTGTATACGACTTCACAAAAACGATCGCCACTGCTCATCTAAAAATTCCGGGGAAAAAAATTTCCACAGCGTTTTACGCGTTACCACTGCATGATTGAACACTCTGACTATTAGTGAGCTTTTTTTTACAGTAAGCTTAACGTATCACTAAAAAAAAAACGGGTATCATAAAAATGTATTTTCGGTCCCTTTAACACACACAACATACCGTTCCGCAACATAACAAAACGCGCACCACATCTTTCAAGTTAAAGTATATCCCGCTGCGCCCAGCGTATCAGAAAAGTTGAGAGCACTTTCGTTGCGCGGGACACAAAGGCGGCTCTAGTCCTCAATATAAGTTGTGGCCCAAGGTGTGAACCATGAGGTACGTTTAGGACGGTCCTTCGTTGCGCAAGAAGGTTGAAATCGCACATTAAATGTGCTATGACCTGCAATGATCATGGTGTCATTTGATGTTTACAGTTTCGGCATAGCTTGAAAGCGGAAGGAATAAACGTAAATATTGCATGAAATGACTCGATCGTTGCGTAGGATGAACGCAAACACAATTGTACTAATCGAATTTAGTTTTATACCATTTCATTACCCGTCCTCAGTATAGCTTTGCTTCACATAAATTCTAATGTGTGCGTTGGATCTGCCTAATTTTTATTCTCCATCAAAATTTGCAAAATTGGGCTTGTTGACTATACTCACTTATTTGTGTTGCATTCTTTTTCTTATTTTAAGCTGCAGCGACAGATGACCAAGGCATCATTCGCCACTCAATTCGATAATCTCCGACCCTCCAATGGAAGTGACAGTTCGCTTTCCTGCCACGAAGTACAACTCGGTCGTCGTTTCACGTGTCGCACAAAGAGCATTTAGTGTCGCGTGCATGTCAACGTGATCCTCTGTCAGGGAGCTTGCAGTTGCCCAACGGCTGTCCTTCAAAGGAATAGCTTTCATCATCGAAGGTAACGCCTTCGAGGTTATTCTGGGAAGCAGCATCACGTGGACTCTTTCGCAATGGTACCGAGCGGAAGCACGGCTTTCTTTCGCGCTTATTGCGTACAGACGATTGTTTCGGGCAGTCCGTAATTTTCGCAATTGTGCTAGACGCGACACTTAGAATACCATGCCTGTTCATCCACGTATGATTGATTTTTACCGCAGAAGCGGTTTGGTCAGGTCTCCAGCTGGTTTCCAGTATCAGGATGAAACGCAAACAACGTCATAACTTCAAGCGGAATGCGAATCAATTACTGCCCTTTACCGGCCGGGAATCTACGGCAACGAGCTCGAGAAGGTGAAGTTCCTTATTCACATTTCTTCCTTTTTACCGTCCCTTCCCAATGCACAGTAGCTATCCAGAACTCCATTCAGGTTTCCCGAAAAAAAAAATCTCTCCTTATACTCGTCCCCTATCAGGGTGGCATGTAGACACTCGCGACTGATGGGCAACGTTTTCCCCTTTTTTCTTCAAGAATCCCCCCCTCCTCTGTTTCTTCTTTCTTCTTTTCTCTTGCATCGACGTCCGCACACATGCAGCGCGCCTTTAGTCGTACCAGTTTATCCACCTCCGTTGGTTCTTGCGAAAGAAAGCGTTCTCCTCTACAGCGCTCGCCGTTATAGTCTATTCCCAAATTATAACCAGTATAACCACAACTGGATGAATTGAGCTTCATACGAGTGCGCTCAGCTGATGTGAAAAGCTGCTCTGCCGTAGCTTAGGGGGGCGGGCCACGTTCGTCCATACGAAAGGGTACGTTCCTCCAACGACGGCCTCTCCTTTCTCCTCACAACCTCCACTCTTGGGCCCTTTTCACTCATGCCGCGCTAACAGCGCGCACAAACGATGTTTCGCCAGGTACGCATTGTCTCGCCCCCCCCCCCCCCCCCATGCCACCCTCGTATTTTCTTCTCCACGGGACGGTGGCCCCACTTTCTTCTCGGCCGCCCGGCAATGCGCAGCGGCGTTGCCAAGTGCCCAGCTAGCGCCGGAGCGGGCGCGCATTAGGCTTCGAATTAGCTCGGGCAAGCGCCCACACGCGCGTCGTAATGACACGCCAGGAGTGCACGCGATGCGGCGCGGCTTCAAGCAAGCAAGCATCGGCGTTGCAGAGGCGGCGCGCGATGCATGTGGGAGGCGCGGGTCCAAAGGGGGGGGGGGGGGGGGGGGGCGAGTGCACTGGCGCGTGCATGCCGCACGGTTCATGTGCGCGGAGAGGAGAACGAGGTCTAGGCGCAGAGAGAGCACAGGCGAAACCGAATTAGAGATGCTCTTAAACTTGGGATATAATTACCTGCCAATTTATGTGAAAAAAGGTGGCCAGCTTCGCCCGAGGGGCGAGGCACTAAATGCGATAGAAAGGTTTGTATAGCGCATATGCGCCGAAGCTCCTCGTACACTATGTACACGTTCTCAACGATACGCGAGGGCGACATGCATGTGCCGACACAGCAAGCGAGGCAACTGCTGTTGGATGGATGGTTGGTGTGAGCGTCTTCTGTGAAAGGGGGTGCTGGCGGACGCCACAAAGCTCATGTCACTTTTACCGTTCTTCCGTGCCTATTTTCAATTATATAGGACCTACGGTTCGTGTTAAGAAACCGTTATTGCCGAAAGAAATCGAGGTCCGATGATGTATTCTTTATGCTCCCCTACTTTTGTGCCACCAACACTCCAGTCGCGTTTTACCATTGTTTCCCGCCGATTCATTAGGCTTTCCTTTACTATCCTGGAACCCCATGCCTCGGGCAGGATCACTATGCCGTCATTGACCTCTGGATGAATACTGCGACGGGATAGCGAAACATGTCCTATGGTTTCTGCAAGGCAGAAGGTTGCCTTGGCTCCGCTGCAGAGTCGATTGAACGGAGCATGAGGGTGAGTCTACTTGGCTTCCTCGTGTTTGCATGCCAGACGGACTGCGCGTCTCTGGAGAGCATCTAACGCTCCCAGCGTGGGTCCGCGCATGCGCATCGATACCGCGACGGCACGACGACGACGGCGCAAGTGGTGACTACTCGAGTGCGCCTCGGATTAATTGCTATCGCAATAAACCAAACGCCGAGGGTCCGCGATATAGGAAACTGAGCCCGCGATAAACCTTGGTGAATCGCACGAGCTGTTCTGACGTCGACAAAAGCGCAAAAATTGCGTGCCGAGTCTGGAGCACTCACTCGCCATCGTGGCTGTCCTATTACGTTGTTGTTGCGTCAAAACATACAGCTGATCTGCTGCCACTTCTTTGTCGATAAAGCTGCTTTCCCGTATACTCACGCACGCTTACCATGTATTTTTAATAATAATAATAATAATAATAATAATAATAATAATAATAATAATAATAATCTTATTGACAACATATATATGCATAGAAATATGCACAGCATGTAACTGTCTCTCAATAGAGGACACCTCAACCTCTCTGCATATAAGGGTAGGCGAATTAAAGAGGGCAGTAGAGATGAGGCAAGGGAATATGCACGGACGTGCCAGATCGGAGGGAGCAACAGCACCTTGGTCGCACACGGCGGCTTGTGTGTCTGCTACTCTTCACGGAGGGGAAGGGAAAAAACGGATTTAATGAGATAGGAAGAGAGAAAGACAAAAGTAAAGAAACGGAAAACGGCGTACCACGTTCTGAGGCGGCACGCGTCACCATCGCAGCCTATCTCACAAGACTACAGGAAGCTAACTATGGCGCTCTACAGCTGCATTTTAGGCGCGCCCGCCCGTTGTTACCACTCTCCCTTCCGTACAACATTGCAGTGGAACATTGCAGCATGAGGGCGTCTCGGATGGCCGCACTCCCCCCCCCCCCCCCCCGAGTCCCAGACCAGAGTTTCGCGAACGAGGCTATACCGCGAGCAAACAGCGGCGGCGTCAGTAGCGCGAGCGCGTTTCGTTAGCACCTTGGGAGAGGGGGCAATGCGGTGGAGGCAATTTTTCGGCCCGCGCCGGAGCGAAGCAGCCACGGCCGCTCGCTCGCCCTCCCGGTTGGCCGTCAGCGGTCGTCGTGCTCCAGTTCCCGTGGCCGACGCGACCGCTGTGTGCGCGGCGCAGTAATGCGCGCGTGGATCGCGCTTCTTCTTCCCCTGCTCCTTTCCCTCTCCGGCCACGATCAGCGCCAAGCAAACCCCCTCCTCCGACCACTTCAAAACGTTCAAGGTCTAGGCACGTGGCCCCCTTTGTTGGACGACTTCGTCCTTCGCAATACGAACTGGAACAGAGTGATGCGTGCCGGACGGGAGGGTCGACCGTGCGGGTTGCTGTGCGTGGGCCCCGTCCATCTCGCAGGGTCGACAGCATTGCGATGAACATTTGTCGCCCTTAATGTAACGCTCATCGTCATATCTCGTACCCCCGAATCGTTCCGGGCAATCGGATAGCTGACGCAGTGGATGCTTTCGCCTGGCACAAACTGAGAACTGATCAAGTGACGATGTATTCACCACTGCGCCAATTGATGAGTAAGTGGAAGGGGCCGTTAGAGAGAAACAAACATCTGTTGATTTTACCCCCTCCACCTTCTTCACATCTTTCACTCCCCTTTCCCCTTCCCTAGTGCAGGGTACGTAGCCAACCAGACTCAACCTAGTTAAAACCTCCTTGCATTTCCCTTCTCACTCCTGGCTCTCTCTCTCTCTCTTTCTATGTCACGGGTCTTCCGTGCGTCAAGACTTGATTACAAATACTATGGATATTTTGCCAGTGAGTCCAATCGCAGCGAAGCAAGGCTCATGCTCATTTCAAGTTTCATTTATTGCACCAACGGCACTCGAAGTGCGTTTACGAAATATGTTTACAATAGATTGTTGGCATATCTTTGTAGTTTGTGCATCACAGATTTCACACGAGGCCGTTAGGCATGATGAGTACCTGCCCTCTTGTGACGGAGGACCAGTATGTAAAGTAGCTATGCACGTGTTCATTTATCTGGTGCTGCTGCGTGCTGACATTTGCGCTGGCAGTCCGTCTTCCGTGCGTTTTTTTTTTCTTCTTTTTTTTTCTCCCGAGGCCTGGGACGGTATTCTGTAAGAATCTACCTAGTGGACTGTCCATTTCGGCTGTCGCTGATTGGCTGCTGCTTGACGTGCAGGAAGGAGACTGGCTGGCACTTTCCTGCACGTCAAGCAGCAGCCAATCAGCGACAGCCGAAACGGACAGTCCATTAGGTGGACTCTTACAGAATGCCGCTTCTGCGCAGAGCCCGGGTCCCTCAGGCACATAGTAGGGGGTTGCAGAGAGGCACCACTCAATCCTCCGAACCCTTACCACACCAACGAGCTTTGGGAGAGAGCGTTGGCCAGCTCCAACCTCGAATATCAGCAACGGCTGATCGCGAGGGCCCAGGACGCGGCCCGAGCTCAAGGCATTCTGGAATGAGGACGCCTCTCCAAAGCTGCATTTACATAATAAAGAGGTTTATTCTCTCTCTCTCTCTCTCTCTTACAGAATACCGCCCTTGTTGTCCTTACGTCGGGCGGCGAAGCGGAGGCAATTAATGCATTTTCGTTTTTTGTTTTCTTTTTCTGCAGCAATCTCTTTTAGTTGATGGTTGCGTTAACGGACGCAGATAGCTAAACAAACATATTCGTGTCTGCACATTTCCCTGCACATTGTCTCTGCATAATTACGCAGATTGCCGCAATCTTATAGTGCATAGAGGACGTGCCTCGACGCTGCATTTTGAGAGAACTTCCCGCGCACACCGAGCGCCAAGGCATGGATGGGGAAGCGCGGACTCACATTTACACTATTGTGAGCAAAAGAAAAATAATAATAAATAAACGCTGTTTGTGGTGTATACGCACACATTTGGTGAGGTGGCGACGTGCACCACGCTAAAGCTTTAAATTCCACTTGAGCGGAAACCGGCATAATGTCCCAGTGTGAGTACGACTGGGTTATATATTGCGCAGTCATTTTGACTACTCGGGTAGGCTACAACTGTAGCCTACCCGAGTAGTGTAGAGGATGGAGCTCTCGAGTTCCGCAAATTGGTTACAGCATGCACCCCGGTATATATATATCCAACGAAAGGCTGGAGATCTCATACTTTTGAACGTGGGAGCACGTCGGGCACAAGTTCAAGGGATACGCAGCGCTGTTGCGGCGCCAACAGCACGGGCATGTGCTGTATTCCTTCCGTACCATGCACTGTGACATCCCCGGGCCAGGTATTATATTCGTCCCGTCTCGCGATGGCTCATCGCATAAGTGCGCGCAATATGTTGCCGTGCGAAGCTGAGATAAGGGTTCAATGTCGCGGGGCTTGGGAGCGCTTAATCCGCGTTGCAGCGGAGGCCGCGGCGCGAAAAGAATGCGCCCCTTTTTTTTTATGCCACTCTTCTCTTCGGAAAGAGTGAGCGCGCGCGCGCGCGTTCATATACGGCGCCGTTTTCTCTCGCGCAGTTTTCCGCGTCGCGCGCGAGTCGCCGCGGCGGGCGCGCGCGGTCGAGCGGCGAGTTTCTTGGTGCGTGCGCGCCGCCGTCAAAGGTGCCGCTGCTTGCTTTTCCTATTCTTTCTTCAAGGCGGGCGCGCAGAATGAAAGACCTCGGAAAGCGTCAACTGTATATACGGTCCCCTCTTCTCCGTTATATGCTTCGGTGCTCAACGGGCTGCTCGTTTTATTACCGTACAGATACGTATACGCACAAGCGTGTTCGTAATGAACACAAACAAGTGAAACAGCAATACTGGCTTGCTTGCTTGCTTGCTTGCTTGCTTGCTTGCTTGCTTGCTTGTTGCTGGCTTGTTGCTGGCTTGCTTACTTGTTAAGTTCACTTGTTCGTTCATCCTTAGATTTTGACTCATCTAAAGCTTGTGCTGCAGCCAGCGAGAACTCTTTCTTTCCGGAGGGGACATTTTGCGATGGGCTAAGAACATATTACCGATGCCACAAAAGTGCAAGACACAGCGTGCACCCACAACACACGTTTGCGCAAATGCATGCCTGAGCGTCGGCTGATGGGATTTGCACGTCTAACACTCAACTTCGGTTAATATGTTTCGACAGTTACAGACTACTCTGTTAGGCTCAGTTACACGCGAAACCCGACCGCAGTTATTCCACCAACCTTGCTAAATGCCCTGACTAAACTACACTCGGGCTTTTCGTGTCAGCGAGCAACGACTACCCATCTGCAGGTCAGGCTATATAACGGCCGGTTGGCGTGCGTATGTTACCTAGAAGTGGTAGAAAAAAGTATATTAGCTTTATTACCTGTATTATATTGTCGCGATGCACAAATCTCAGGAGCTTTATTATAGAAGCACCGCGCCGTACTCGGGAGAAGGAACCAGAGAGGCGCCAACAACAAGAATCTCTTCTTCTTCTCTAGATGCCCTCCGGAATCTCGAGCAGGCCGGTCGTCGTCTTTGTCGGCGCCAGGGTGCACTTGTGCACGAATACCGACGCGGCATTACCCTCCCTCCAGAGCGAGCATCGTCCCGATGCTGATCAGATCGTGGCGAAAGACTCGTAGTTGATAGCTTGGCGGTGTCCACTTCACTCTGAATGATAAGGCTTCCTGCGC